>NC_044565.1:66657700-66959262 GCF_007565055.1 Rhinopithecus roxellana
AAAGTGTGAAAAGAAAATTTGAGGAGTTAGGAGTATAAACTGTTTTCTGGATTTGATTTGCTATAGAGTCAGCATACATGATGGGAAATTCATTATCAACTATTTCAAGTCATTGTTTAGAGAGTACAAAAAGAAAGCTAGAAATCATGCTGGTTTCGTTTTAGCAGATAAAAACATTACCTAAAAAAGTTACACAGTCTTGCAACTAACGATGAATTTGAGTCATGCTTATCCAAAGAAACAATAAACTACTCTCACTGCAGTCCCCCAACTAGGAAGAAAGAGAGAAAACCCAGTGGAGCTTTCTCTCTTGCCAGGACTGGGAGTGGCAGGGCAACAAGGAGGTGAGATAGATGAGCCCAAGGCAGGAACAACCAATCAATCAACTCTCAGGGCTCACAGTCCCTAGAAATGAAAGCAGGTAAATCTGTGGGTCAGAAGAGCGAAAAGCCAAAGTGCAGAGCAAGAGAAAGAAGTTAGGAATCAAGCAAATTGTTAGAGTGCCAGGACAGACAGAAGAAGTAGGGAGAGTGAGCATTGCAGTTAATATCCATAACACAGACCAGATTGTGCACTCCTCTCTTGGCAATCTATAGGTATCTTCTCATTGATCACAGAACTGAGTCCAAACTCCTTGGTGTGAAGTTCAGTTTCCTCCTTTATCTAGACCCAACTTTCCTTTTTAACCTTATGCTTCACCTTTCCCTATAACCACATATAGCCACAGAACTCATAGCTTTTTCCAAGTAACAGCCGTGGAAACATGGCTGTTTCCAAAATAGCACTTTACAATAAAAAGTAACACACTTTTTATGCGTTTTGCTTTTATTGTTTGCTAAGTCTATAACATTATGTTCCCCTTGCTGAATCTCTCTTCTGTTTCCTGCTAAGGACTGTTGAAGTCCTTAGCAGATAATTGGTTTTAGTCAAGTGGAAAGCATAATTTGATGACTGTGGTTTTCACCTTCTGTTTGGAGAATAATAATTAAAAATTATTTTATAAAACATAAGCTTGGGGTTTACAAATCTTAAAATTTGTTTTCTAAATAAGAAAACAGTGTTAAATAGAATAATCATCTCCCGTCCCCTCACTGTGATGCATACTTTAAGAGCCAACAGAGTTGTATCAGTGTTTAGATACAAGGATCTTACAGAATACTTCGGGAGGGAGCTGGGGATTGATGAGAGTGTACTCTCACTTCAGCCTAGTAACCTCAGGACAGTTTTGAAAGGAAGGCCTTATGGATCGATGAACTCGGTAAGCATACAGAATTAGGGACCACAGTTTTCATTGAGCCAGTTCACTGATAATCAGTATGAACCCATAAAATCCTTGGGGGCTTCTGTATTCCGTGTGAGAAGGAAATGAATGGTGATTTTCCCTACAAAATGGGAGTAAGATACCTAGGAACAACAGCACGTCAATGCATTCTTTTTTTTTTTTTTTATTTATTTTGAGAAATTTTTTAAAACATAGAAAAACATAGTTATATAACAATCAAAGATTCTATTACTCACAATTGACAGTTAACATTGCCATAATTACATAAATATTTTTGTTAACAAAATAAGTGAAATAAAACAATACAGAAAAAGTTTTGTTCTTTGTATCCCATCTCCAGTTCTATCATGAATATAGAGTAAATACTTCATGTATCTTTTTATATTTTTAGTTTATATATATATATATTTGTGTAGCATGGTGAACAACATACGATTTTTTATGTATTTGAAAAAATTACCTAAGGAGGAAACTGGTTTTTTTTTTTTTATTTCTTCTAACTACATAGTTATACATGTGCCATGGTGGTTTGCTCTACCTATTGACCTGTCCTCTAAGTTCTCTCCCCTCACCCCGTACCCCACAATGGCCCTGGTATGTGTTGTTCCCCTGTCTGTGACCATGTGTTCTCAATGTTCAACTTCCACTTATGGGTAAGAACATGCATCACAAGGAAACTGTGTTTTCATCTTGATCAAAGAATTCTTTAAAATATGAAATATTATTTTTAGCCTTTGAATTTTTACATATAAGTTGTTTAATTAAAGTTATTAAGATACAGCTTCGGAGTAATGATTGGGGGCAGGATGGAAGAGTTTAGTAGCTGAGCAAATTCTGGTGTGAGATGTAGTTACAGTATGCAGACTCAGTCCTACCAAAGGCATGTGTAGTGCTAATCTCCAGTCTTGTCTGTTCTGTGGTCAGAGATGACCTATAAATGCTGTTTGCATGAAAATAAATAGTTGAACTTATACATTTGTATTCAATATATAGCCATATATATGAATGGCAGTTAAATTTAAACTGTTTTGCTTGGATTCAGATACATAGTTAAATGTATACATTTATAGTAACATACATGTAATAAAGAATATCTTCTAGTTATTTATCTTGGGTAGAGTGGGAAAAGGTACAGTACTTTTTATGAATCAAAGTGCCATTACCCTTCTATTGTGATCCAATAAACCCTGTTCTTTTCTCAAGCAAATGCTTGAGATACTTAACTTTGGCATTTAATAATTGTGTTTTTATCTATGTCTGTTTCCTCTTAGTAGATTATGATCTCTGAAAGGCAAAGGTAGTATATTTTATTTATGTCTGTACTTTCAATAATACCAAGGGCCAATTAGTCACTGTTTTCTGTCAGAGTAGTCAATTCAGTTCATGTAAAATGAAGAAAATAATAATCATGAGATTTATCTGTGTTCTGAGGCTGTAAGGGAATTTAAAATTGAAAGCACTTTTAATGACTGCTTAATAACTTTAATGACTGGACCAGCAAATTTGAGCGATTAGACAAAAAGTTAATGTGAAGTACTGATTTTATTTAATTTCTCTACTAACTATTTCAGAACAAGTTGTGTATACCTTTTGAAATAAACTGTAGAACCGATAGGTGAGCTGTGAAGTGATATCTAATAGAGATGGGTCTAAGAAATAGGCTTAGGTTCTAAGAGAAAATTATCAATATGATACTTAGGACCATTTATTGGTAACAATATGGTGGATTGTATTGTCATCCACCAACTCAGGCAATTCTCAATTTAGAAACAGATTATGTTCCAAATGTGCTTCGTTGATTATAACTTGGAGTACAGTTTCCTCATAGAAAGAATGGTATAAATGATTTCCATATTAGCATTCTTCTGGTTTTGATACAACTGAATGTAATTTTTTCTGCATTTTTTGGAGAGTAAGTTAATAATTACTAGCATTTTCTCAGAATATATTACTATTAAAATAATAGGAATGAAAATATGTAATCAAGTATATAGTCTTTTAACCTTTCATTTTCTGCTAGTAAAATAATATCTAGAATTTTGTTTATTAGTAACATGAAAAAAGATAGGCTGGGAGTGGTGGCTTACACCTGTAATCTCAGCACTTTGGGAGGCCAAGGTGGGTGGATCACCTAAGGTCAAGAGTTTGAGACCAGCCTGGCCAACATGGTGAAACCTCATCTCTACAAAAATTCACTGGGCCTGGTGGTGCGCGTCTGTAATCTTAGCTACTTGGGAGTCATGAGAATTGCTTTAACCCAGGAGGCAGAGGTTGCAGTGAGCTGAGATTGTGCCACTGCATTCCAGCCTGGGCAACAGAGTGAGACTCCATCTTAAAAATAAATAAATAAAATAAAAATAAATTTTAAAAGATAGCACATTTAAATTTTTCAATCATTGTTCATTTTTAGAAAGTACTTTCCCTGTTAATCTTACCACTTCGGCAAACACTAACTCGTAGTATGTTCTTCTTGAAAATCTCTGAGTAGTTCCCAGAGGTAAAGCCAGATCTACCTCTGAAATATTCTGATTTATAATGTCCTTTAAAGTTTATCTGAAATGCAATGTTTTAGGACCTTATTTATGATGTCAATGAAATTTTAGAATATTTAGCTCATTTTCTTTCTCTTTGCTCTAACCATGTAAATGTTCTTGGTATTATTTGAAGGAGGACTTAAATAACAGGAATTGAAATGATGGCAGTCATAGCTTTTATTTATCTGTTTATGCCAGACACTTAAACAACAGCCATTGGAAGCTAGCATTATTATCTCTATTTTGTGTATGAGGAAACTGAAGCCTAGGTTAAAGGATTTGCTCAAGTCACACAGTTAGGGAGATGCTGAGCTGAGATTTAAACCCAGATTTATCTCATCTCCGGAGCCTGTTTATCTTTGTACTGCACCTACTGTCCCAACAAAAGGAAAACTTGGATATTTCCATATCCAAGTTTCAAAAAATGCTGCATATTTTGAAAAAGAACTTGGGATGCAAATATTAATATTATTGTGGTGTTTTCATATGAAAGAATGATATGATCACTTTTGGGTAGAGTGATTAGAGAAGCAGGGTATGAACTATTCAAACCTAAATAATATTTCATGCATAAAAAGGTGGATTTGGAGCCATTAGAAGTCCTACCAAAGTCAGGTTCCAGATTCTCTCTCTTCCCAGTTCTGTTTCATGCTTAACTTTCTTGTTAAGTAGAGAATGAATTGTAAGCTGACCTGGGAAAAAGAGTGAGAGCATAACATATTTTACCTGGGAGATTAATAGTACTATGGAAATAGGGAAGTAAGCCTCATTGAGTCAAGAAAAAGCTTTTCAATAACTGTATGCTGGACTTTGGGGAGCAGTGGTAAGCAAGACCTAAATTGTAAACTAAGAGTGAATTAGGAGTAGTATAGTGAGATAACTAAACAGGGATGTTGTGGAAACTGAAAAGACAGCCACTTTACTCCTCATATAATGAATCATAAAAAGGTCTCTCAGAGGAGATAATGCTTGTTTCAAGTTTGTAGGATAAACAGGACTTCGACTAAAAGGAGAGATAAGCACTAAAAACAAACAAACAAAAACCTGTACAAACAAAACAGAAGAGTAGTTTTTCTGAGTTTGGGGTGCCTTTTGAATGAACCATACCGATTATAATTCCCCTCAATGCCTTGCAAGTCATAAGAGCAAGAAAGTCAGTGTTCAGTCATTCAAATTTTAGGAAGCAGTTGACTATCTTATGATATTTTGAAATATTACACCCTGTCATTGGGTTATATATATGTTCATAGGGAAAACCTATTCTACTCATAGAATATTAGAGCGGCCAGCATCCTCAGAGATCATCTAGTCAGTTCCAATTTTCATTCAACAATAACATTTGCTGTGTACTAATCACAGGACACAGATGAAAAGATGAACCTTGCCTTCAAGGAACTCACAGCCTAAGAGAGGAAATAAACATACAAACAGACAATATGCAAGTTTGATAAAGTGCTATAATAAAAGAGGTACTGATTAAGCACAGAAGAGAGCTCATTAATTTTTCTTGAGGATTAGCTAGGTGAAGTTTTAATTAGGTCTTGAAGAACCTAGAAAAGTAGTTCATTTGTGACAGGGAGGGAGGATATTTCAGGTCAGGACTGTGCTGGTTATTTAAAAGGGACAGTTTTCCATTTGACCCAGCCATCCCATTACTGGGGATATACCCAAAGGATTATAAGTCATGCTGCTATAAAGACACATGCACACGTATGTTTATTGCAGCACTATTCACAGTAGCAAAGACTTGGAATCAACCCAAATGTCCATCAGTGACAGACTGGATTAAGAAAATGTGGCACATATACACCATGGAATACTATGCAGCCATAAAAAAGAATGAGTTCGTGTCCTTTGTAGGGACATGGGTGCAGCTGGAAACCATCATTCTCAGCAAACTATTGCCAGTACAGAAAACCAAATACCGCATGTTCTCACTCATAGGTGGGAATTGAACAATGAGATCACTTGGACACAGGAAGGGAATCATCACACACCGGGTCCTATTGTGGGGAGGGGGGAGGGGGGAGAGATAGCATTAGGAGATATACCTGATGTAAATGACGAGTTAATGGGTGCAGCACACCAACATGGCACATGTGTACATATGTAACAAACCTGCACATTGTGCACATGTACCCTAGAACTTAAAGCATAAAAGAAAAAAAAGGGGGACAGTTTTTAACATTTCTACTTAAGTTTTTCCATCTGGATTCCTTAAATAAATAAAGATTATCTAAAATAATTAAGTCATATCATGGACTTTCTTAGTTGTCTGTTAGTAATATAAATTAGCCTAAGCAGCTGGTTCTCAATGTGTGGTGCTGGAACCTAGTGCATCAACATCTCCTGGAAACTTGGAAATGCAGCTTCTCAGGGCCCAGCCTAGACCTACTGAAACAAACCCTGGGGTGTGGAGCCCAGCCATGTTTTAACAAGACTTCAAGGGGATTCTGATGTATGCTCAAGTTTGAGAACCACTGGCCTAAGCTAACAGTAATACACGGAATTATTGAAAGTTCATGGGCTTTGAGGATTTGGAGACCTGAATTTGAATCTCACCTCTCCCACTTAGTAAGTTTGTGACTGTTAATCTGTCACCTAATATCTATGAGCATTGGGATTTTCACCTATCAGGTGAAGGTTATAATGTTTCCTTCCCAAAATTGTTGTGAAAATTGGTTAATATAATGAATGCCTAATATTTTCACTGGCACATTGTAGGCTTTGATAAATGGAAACTGCTTTTTATCATGATTGTTATCTTTTTCTGGATCATTTTTCAGTGATTACTTTTACTTACTGAATGAAAACATGCTCATAATTTGCTTTTAGATTCAAACGCTCAAGAAATTAAGGACATCTATGGACTTAATGGACAAATAGAGCACAAACTAGCTTTCCTGAGAACTCATGTGCCAAAGGACATGAAACTTGTGCTCATTGGCCATTCGATAGGCAGCTATTTCACTCTTCAGATGCTGAAGCGAGTCCCTGAGCTCCTGGTAAGTACATCTCCAGAGGTGACTATGGGTGCTGGACTGTGTGCCTGCACAAATCCTCCTCACCTTTCCTATGTTCTTTTGTCTCTTGTTCAGTTGATAAATAGAACAGAGAGAGGGATATTTGCTTGCTGCCTTTATCCTTATCTCCATATTATGATGGACTTATGTGAATGTATGTTCATAATGTTTCAAAGAATAATGCTGAGGGAGATAGGAAGTTTCTGAAAGAATGCCTTTGAATCTAGGGTTATCTGGAGTTCTTATGTTACACATTACTTGCTGTTTTTTATAAAGAAATATTTAAGAGCAGTCACTAGGTAAGACCTAGACAAGAATCTTTCTTTTGTGGGAAGGTATTTTGTAAATATTCTTGCCTTTTTCAGAAGGAAGAAATGTGTCATCATCATCACTGATAGGCAGACAGCTGTCTTTATGGAGCACTACATCTTTATTAAGTCATAAGTCCAGATCCTTACCTGTTCTGTATCTTGGCAGCCTTTTTGAGACACATACTCACAAATACTTGCAAATATTTATTGGGTACTACTATGTGCCAGATATTAAGTGAGGTGCTAGAGACACAAAGACCTATTTAAAGTGCCCAGGAAAGCAAGTAAACTATAAGAGATATAAAACCAAACAAAACATGGTACTTCCACTGACATATACCATTGAAATAACTCACTGAATGGATGCAATTCACAAGATAATTCATTTCTTCTTTATTCAACAAACATATATTAAGCCCTTTCCATGTGTCAGATCCTGTGCTATGTTTTGAGGACGTCCCAGTGACTAAGACAGTCTTTGAAGTAGGAGAGCCTGGAGTCTGCTTGAGGAGACAGTCTAACCAATAGATGTGATACCTGCTGTCTTGTTTAAGTTCAGGGGGCGTGGGAGCATGGAGTGCTGGTAGACCTAGTAATCTGAAGCCAAGATAGGACATGATCGCTTCATGGCCGCTTTGTGCTAGGATTTTGACTGTTTCTCACTCCATGGGATAAAATATCTTCAGTGGGGTCTCAGAGCTCACTAAGCGCTTGCTCCTTTTCTCACCAGCTTCACCTGCTTACTTCTTACTCATAATTGCCCTTGGGAAATGTACAACTATAGCCTCCCTTGCTATGGTTTTTAATAATAAATGGAGGTTTTAAATTATTATTGGGTAGAAGAAAATGTGTTTTTCATTTCTAAGTGTGAATTCAATAAATTCAAGATTGTACTCTGTTCTCTGTATTACTGTCTACTGTGTTGGTTTCTTTTTCCCCTAAATAAGGTGTCGTAATCAGAATGCAGGCTTTTCTCTTGCTTTTAGCATTTTGCACAGCTTCTAATGTCTTTTGTGCCTTTGAAGTCTCCTCTCGTACTGTGTCATGTGGTTGCCATCTTTATGGTGTCCAGCCCTGCCTCTTAGTGGTTCTACTTATACAGTTGCTGTGAGTTCTGGCTCTAGAACCAGGACACCTATGTTCCAATATTTATTGTCTTTTTTTTTTTTTTTTTTAGTCTGTCTGATCTTAGACAAGTTATTAAGTCTCTACTTCAGTTTTGAGTCTCAACCTCAGTTTCCTCATTTGTAAAATGGGGATAATAATATGTTCTTCAAAGGATTTTTGTGAGGAATTATATAAAGCATCAAGAATGATATCTGGAACTTTAAAGTTCCAAATAAGTATTAGCTATTATTATTATTAGGAAGTAACTCTAGAGTCATTGTCTCAATCATTAGGTTAACTGTTGTATTAGGTATCTACTGCTGTGTATCAAATTGCCCCAAAACTTAGCAGTGTAAAACAGTATACATTTCTTCACTCATAGTTTCTGGTCAGAAGTCTGGCCACAGCTTAGCTGGGTTCTCTGCTTCAGGGTCTCTGCCAAGATTTTAACCAACATGTCTTCCAGGGCTGCAGTCTTATCTGAAGGCTTTAGTTGAGATGGATCTGCATCCAGGCTCACTCATGTGGTTTTTGACAGGATCCCATTCCTTGAGTGTTGTTAGACAGGGGGCCTTCACTCAGTGGTGGCAGTTGGGTAGAGGCCACCTTCTCTAACATGTCAGCCTGTCTAGCTTACTTCATTAGAGCATGCCTGGAAGAAGAGCCAGGGAGACAGGCTGCTAGCAGATGAAAGTCACAGGCTGTAACCCAGTTACAAAGTGACATCCCATCACGTTTCCTGTATTCTTGTTAGAATCAAGTCACTACATCTAGCCCACACCCAAGGGGAGATAATTACACAAGGGCATGAATACTAGGAGGTGAAGGTCACTGGGAGCTGTGTCAGAGCTGCGTACCCCACCACTCTAAAATTAGGATTTCACTTGTGTGTTGTGCAATCAAGCACATGGACATAGGATGTACATAAATTAAATTACTGCATTTATTTACTGGTATAGGCAGTGACTTGTACCTGTCAAATAAAATGTAGCAAACTGACATGACATAATTATTTGTTGTTAGTTGTTCCGGGTGTCTTAAACACTTTAAAAACATTAAAAAGGATACTTGCATATTTGAAATAATAGCATTACTGTTCTGTAAACATAGGCAAGAAAATATTCATTTCGGAGCTCATCACAGGCTATTATTAACTTAATCACAGATCTGTTATGGTTTTTGTGTTTTCTCCAGATCTATTCTGCATGTGATGTGTGGTTTCTCTTTTGTGTATTTGAAAACGATTTTTCAACACATTGTCTTGAACCCTTCTCTCTTTTTGGGCTCGTATTCACAATGTTTGTTGGCAAAGAAGTAGAATGCATCTCAAGTTTAGTGTGCTTTCTTATAGCTTTGTTCAGCGTCATAACTTTCTAATTATTGTCCTGCCTTCAAGTGTCCTTGCTTTTGCAGGAATAGTGGTGAAAAGGGGAAACAAAGATGAAACGTGAGCTTAACCTACTTTATTTGTGGAGACATAACTCAAACTGATTATAGAGTTTCCAGAAAGACATGTGAAGCAGTGTTTTATCTTCTTAAAAAGGGCGTAGGCTAGAAAATAATGTGTGCAATAAATTGTCCAAAAGGTCACCTCTTTTGGGGGGTGGGAGGGGCAATGAACATCTGTATGATTTTTAAATTATTATTCAGAAGCTTTATCTGGTTTCAATTAACTACATTGTTGAAATTCCCTACCCATCCCCAGCCCCCATTAAACACCTGGGTCAGTGAATATTGGTGGTGTGATCCCTGCCAAAGTGTTGAAATTTCAGTGTCTCTGGGCTACTCTAAGACACTGCAGTGCCTGCATGCCTGAAGTTAGCATGACATGCTCCATTTGAGATGCATTTGACAAATATGTTTGTGTAAGCCAGAATGTTACAATCCTTAATCATTTTGCCAAAAATAAGTTAGCTATTATGTTTTATAACATATGAAGTGTGATAATAAGAAACTTGTGTTTCCATCTCTTCTGTTATTTTTTACTGGAATATTTGACTCTCGTAAGATTTTGAGGACATATGTGTAGTTTAGTAGCTAGCTGGCTTATTTAGTTTTATTTTGGTTCAGCTCTTTGCAATATTTTCATAACTAATTATAGGCAACTTGGTCTTAAATCATTTTAAGAGACTTACTGTATATGTCAGATACATTGTCTGACCTGTATTTTAATATACTAAAAAAAAGTTGCCGCTTTAAAAAAATCTGGTATTTAAAATTATTTATCTAAACAAATTCCACACATAGAATTAGAGATATTCTTCATATATTTTTAAAGTAATGCTCAGTATAGGGAATTTAAAGAGAAACTTGAGCAAATAGGTAATTGGAAGACTGTTAAATCGTAGCTATCATGACTTAAAATAATAAACATAATTGTTTTTAGGTTCATGGGATCTTAGAACTGAGATAGGCTTTAGAGACAATCTGGCCCCATCTTTCATTTTATCAATGGGAAGTGAGAGAAAGGTCCCTTGCCAAGATTCAGCCTTGGCTCTGCCTGAATCTGGGGTGGAGCATACTGATATTAGCTGTGAGTATAAAAAGAATCCAAGAAGGTATTGATGGCTCCTCCAACCTGTGGATGATAGCAGAGACTATAGCTATTACAGTGTGCCCTGCACTGTACACAACTGCTAGGTTCGTGTGACTCATTGTGTTGGTGCTCCAGGAGTAGGAAACCCCACGAATGCTCTAGCAATTTCAGGATTGTGTGTTGCTGTAGGGGGAGAATAATCAGAAGCAAAAAAGTAGTAATCTTATCTCCACTATCTAGAATCTTCTTTCTCTTATCAACCATCTATATGTTAAAAATGTGTCACCTGATTTTGCCAGTAAATATTTTTCATAAAGTTCAAGTTTGGGAGTTGAGTTGAAAGCCCTTGATTCTTCACTGAGTCTTGGGGTGAATATCAATTAATATAACTTTAATTTTCCTCTAAGAATTTATATAACCTTTAATGATAACATGTTTTCCTCTTCCAGGGATATCAGATCCTTCACAAACTTATTTTTTTATATTATTTGGCCTTCCTGTGCACAATAACATAGAGTTTCCTTTGTCTGTCTGGTTGGCAAAACTGTTTTCTCTCTGAATGAAATTTCCAGATTACTTAAACTCACTATCTTAAGTACCAGACTATTTTATCCAACAGGATAAAAATTTGTCTAAAGTATATTACTTACTTATCTGCCTTCTTCAGCAATGCATATTGAGTATAGAGGAATTTTTTTCTTAGTGATTTAAGGGCAGTGGTAATAACACTATTATTTTGATAGTGTTATACTAGAATAAAATGTAATCAAAAGGAATGTGCCTGTGTCCTGAAATTTCTTAGGTGATAATGCTTTTTCATTAAAAAAAAAATGTTTCATGTATGTCTAGGTTAGTTTTTCTATCTCCTCGCTCAGTGTTAAGTACCTCTTCTCTTCCCTACTTCTAATTTATTGCTGCTAATTTGCTATAGGCAGAGAAAATCAATAACTACATTATAATTTTTTTTTTCAGTAGAAATGAACAGGTCCTAAATAGATAAAGGAGTAAAACTGACAGCATTAAATGTGTGGGCATTGTTATCACTCAGCTGTTTTTTCTCTTCTTTTGAGATCCTCAAAAAGAATGTTTTGGGGCATTTTAAATACTCAAACTTTTAGAGACTCAACATATAACTACAGCTGAGAAGCTTGCAAAAGTATACTAGGAGAATTAGAATAGCATGTTAGATCATGTATGTTTTGATTCAGGAATATACCTCATCCATACTAAGGAAAAAATAGCTTCAGTGTTCTCCAACAATGAGATTATTGAAACTGTAGTTTACTTACACTATTCTGCTGAGCCTTCATGTCTGCTGTCAAAGTAAGACATGCTTGTAAGATGCATTCATATGTCAGTCAGCTGTGTTTAACAGTTGAGATAATCGGGAGGGAGGGAGAAGAATAGGAAATAACTCATTTGTCATAGTAAATTTGTCAGAATCCTGTCCCTAGATTCAAGTGACAAGACATGGAAGGCAAAATGAGGCAGTACTGTAAGGCTCTGAATGTTTTGTCGAGAGAGGTGTCTTCTACCTGGGAAGCTCAGAAAAAACTTCCTGGACGAGCTTCAGGGCCACTGAAGGATGAGTTGTATCTGGAAGTAGAGGATTTGATATGGTGACTAGGGGGTACTGTGCATTCTAGGCAAGGGGGACAGCATGAAGAGAAATGGTTTTCATCACTGGGCACAGGGAGAGGGCAGTGGGTGGTGTGACTGGGTTGCAGCAGAGTGTGCCTGGAGGGATCAGTCAGACATGAGATTGATAGAGATGGACAAAAAGCTGGGCTAGGGAGTATGGACTCATTTTCTGGACAGCAGAAAGCCACTGAAGGATCTCTGATGATAGCAGTCATGCATCAGGTAAATTAATCTCTCGGGGAAAAGGAAAATGAGATGGAGAGAGAAAAAGTGCAGTATAAAAAGTGAACATCCAGGTGACAGGAAAGTTTACTAGTCCAAGCAAGAAATAATAAAGAGAGTGTAAGGGATAAAATTGCCCAAGGAGATTGCTGAGAAAAGAGAGAGGTCATAGATGTATATCGGCAGAATGACTTCATTTGCCATAAAGGAGTGTTACAGGATTTTTGGGGTGTTGCTGTTCTGGCCAGAAACATGTGGTTGGTGGCACCTTTGCCTGAGTTTTGCTGGGGCCCACTGGGCTAGTTCCACCCACTCTGCCTGACAGGCTGTGCTCAGCTCATGCTGCCGGCCTGGATCCTATGCCTCCAAGGGAGAATAGAGTCAGGCATGGAGTGATGAGGGGGGTGTGTGAGCGAGTGTGGGTTCCAGCCACTGCACAGTCAGTTATGCTGGCTGCTGCCATGGGGCAGGCAGCTTCAGGTGCCAGCTCTCTGTGAGGCCGCAGCTGGACCAGGCACACTGTAAGCAGCTTCCCCGGTGGCACCAGGGAATGCAGTGGCACCCAGAAGCTTAGAGACGCCAGGAACCACAGGGCCCCAAAGAGGGAGTCACAGCTCTGACTCAGGGAGCTCACAGGTCTGGGCTCCCTGAAGTGCTGCAGATTTTCTCTCCTTCTCTTCACTCGCAACATGGAGAGCAGGGGGCATGTTTCGGCTCTGTTTGTGTTATAGCAGCTCTTTTAGCCTCGCCACTCTTCGGGTCCCGAGTTCTTGTCCTACGACAAGGAAGAATGAGGTTTGCAGACAAGCGGAGGGTGAGCAAGACAGAGAGGAGCTTTATTGAGCAATAAAACAGCTCAGAGAAGACCCACAGTGGACAGCTCCTCTATGTAGCCCAGTGAGTGTTCAGCTCCTAGCAGAGAGGGTACCTCCTCCCTGCAGCTGGTCGTCCTGACAAGTGTTTAGCTATCAGCAGAAAGGGTAGCTCCTCTCTGCAGCTGGTCATCCCATCCTGCAGCTCTGAGCAGAGAAGAGGCAGAGAGGTGGCTTCTCTGTGCAGGCAGGTCATCCCTTTGTCTGAATCTCTTGGTAGAGATAGTAGCTCCATTCTGCAGCAGGTCGTCCCATTGTCTCTCTGTCCTCTGCTCTGGCTGAGCCCAGGGCTTTTACAGGCCTCAGAGAGGAGGAAGTGCGCACTGATTGGTCCATGGGCAGCCATGGGTAGGCCCAGAAAGGGCACCACGAGTCCCCTACTCTGGCCCATGGGACTGGCAGCCTGGCCTCTAGCCTTCAGACCCTCCCTGACCTGCAGGTGGGGCCTCACCAGAGACCCTCCCCCTTCTGCCCAGTGGCCCATCTGCCTCCTGCCAGCATCTATGGCACCCAGGTTGCTTGTGCCAAGGGGCACCTGCAGGCCAGTGCCGAGCCACCCTCAACACCCCCCCTCAATTTCCCCTCATGCTTGTCAGCACCCAAAATCCAGAGGGGGCTGAGGTGGCAGGGAGCTGGCATGTCAGTGCTGCCTCAAGTGTGCGCACACCCAGCTGGGCTGTGACAGTGCCCAGGCTTGGCCCCAACCCTACTCCAAGATCAGAGCGGGCGCCAGGAGCAGGGAGAGGCCAGGGAGTGGGAGTAGGCCTCTCCAAGCCTTCAAGGGCCAGGAAGGGGGCCTTCCCAGGCCCCCAAGGGCACAGAGAGGCATGGGTCCACAGCTCTTACTTGGGCTGCTGCCTGCTTCTGGCTCTCGTGACTCCGTGACGCATGAAGCCCAGCTGCACCCCCTCACAGCTTGGCGCAGGGGCTCTAGGTACTTGCTGGGCCTAGGCCGGTGTCAGGGTAGGGGCAACATCTCCATGAGCTCCCCCAGTGACCCTGGCATTCAGGGGCAGTCAGGAGCTCCTCTTTGCCCAGACTGTGGCCCTGCCTAGTGCACACCTCCAGGGGTGGATTGCAGGCCCTGACCTGGCCACCAGGAGTGTCAGGCCTGATGGTCACCCTGATGCAGGGCAGACCCCGGTGACAGAACCCTGGGCAGCCCTGTGCAGAGCCCCCTCCTGAGGCGCAGGAACCCTGAGCTGCTGGCCAGTCCCCAAAGCAGGCGTCACAGTCAGCTGCCTCAGGGACATGGAGCACAGGGGACCCACCACCGCCATTGCTGCTCCTGTAGCCACTCCTGCTGCCACCGCCCATGCCTCCCCACTGTGGACAGCCCACTGCTGCCATCAGGAGGAGGAAGAGGTGGAAGTCACAGAAAGAGGCAGAAGATATAATAATTTTCCAAACTATTGGCTGCAATCCATTAATGGATCCCAAAATCACTTCAGTGGGTTGCAACCAGTGGATCAGTCAAGACAGAGTAGACTGTGCTACAATAACACAATGTCAGTGGCTTTTAACAACAAAGGTTTGTTTCTTGTTCATGATACAAATCCTTTGAGGGTAGGCTGCCCCTATAAAGATTTGTCTATGCAAGCTTTCTCCAGAATCCAGATTGATAGAGTAGCCTCTATCTGGAATATTCAAGTCCCATGGCAGAGGATATAAAGTGAATAGTGAACCACACCTACATTTTAAAACCTCCGCCTGGAAGTGAAAATTTTCACTCCTCAGATTTTATTGGACAGAGCAAATCATATGACCAAGTCAGCCATCAATGAGGCTGTGAAGTACAGTCTTCCCCAGAGAATGGAAGCATATGTTTGTGACCGATAAAACAGTGTTTTTAAACAATGTATAATAAAATTGAGTAAAATAGAATAGAATAAAAATATATTGCAGTAAAGGCATGTATTATGAAACTTTTGTTTCACTTTGTATGTGTGTTGATAACATAGATTACAATGTCAAATGTATATCTTACTGTGAGTTAAGGTAAAAAAAAAAGTTTGAAAACCATTCTTCTGGACTAGAGTACAGCATAGCAGCTAAGAACACAGCAAGAATGTCAAAAAAGGGGTAGATACATGGAGGATTACGGATGGCCACAGATTTTTTTGTCATTCCTCTCAAGAAATGAAACCTGTTTCCCTTCCCCTTTAAATTTAGGCCGAGCATGTGACTTACTTTCACCAATAAGATACAGTGGAAATAATGTACTTCTGGTACCTTCAAGTCCAGGCCTTAAGAGGACTGGGAGCTTCTATTTTCTCCCTCTCAGAAGCCAGCTGCTGTGTAAGAAGGTCAACTGCCCTGAGACCATGAGGCTGAGAGAAAGCCCAAGCTAACTACGTAGGAGGATCATGAGGCACCAGGCCTAAGTGAAACCTTCTAGGGCCCTCCAGCCCATCTCAGCCCAGCCCATCCACCACTGAGTACAGCCAAATGAGTGACCCCAGCCCACACCACATGGAGTAAAAGAACCATCCAACTGAGCCCTATTTGAATTCCTGACCCACAGAATTATGAGACAGCAAAATCATTGTGATTTTAAACCATAAGTCTAGAGATGCTATGTTATATAGCAGTAGATAATTTAAACAAGGTAACAGGGTTGAATGTAACAAATGTTGAAGGCTTCAGGCTTCTAGAGTAAAAGGTTCTTGATGTCCTTGAAGACAGACTTTTTAGTGAAATAATGGACAAGGTGGTTGCAGGAAGTTAGGTGAGAAATGGATAGTGATTCCACTGGCCAGTGAAGGAGAATACATGAGAATTTAAGGAAGAAGCTGGTCAAGGGAACTTTTTTTCCTGTAAGTGGGGGAGAATTTAACATATGCTGAAGGGAACAGCCCAAGCACAGAGATGTCGAAAGTGAAAGACAAACAGGAACTTTTGTTGGAACAGGTTTCCTTCCATTTGTCTTTTAGTCTACATACTTGAAAACTTGGAAAATGGAATTTTTCTTAATATTTGTGTCTTTGCAAAAGTGGTTTCCCCCTTCCCTGGGGTGTAGGGGGAACATATATTACATATTTGGTTATCCTTTTCTATCTAGAAAAAGTCTAGCTCAATTTTTAAAATAGATGTTATTGTCATTACTAACAGTGATTATACCTAACATTCATTTGAAATTTATAAAACATGTTCACATGTAACAAGGTATTTTAACAGTCTGATTTTTCCCATCTGTTTTTTTTTTTTTTTTTTTTTTTTTTTTTTTTTTTTTTTTTTTTTGAGGCGGAGTCTCGCTCTGTCGCCCGGACTGGAGTGCAGTGGCCAGATCTCAGCTCACTGCAAGCTCCGCCTCCCAGGTTTACGCCATTCTCCTGCCTCAGCCTCCCGAGTAGCTGGGACTACAGGAGCCCGCCACCTCGCCTGGCTAGTTTTTGTATTTTTAGTAGAGACGGGGTTTCACTGTGTTAGCCAGGATGGTCTCGATCTCCTGACCTTGTGATCCGCCCGTCTCGGCCTCCCAAAGTGCTGGGATTACAGGCTTGAGCCACCGCGCCCGGCCGATTTTTCCCATCTTAAAGATGAGACTGAAGTGCCAAGGAGTCATGTATCCAACCCATATGTCAACTAGTAGAAAGTAGCAGAGCTGGGACTCTGTATTCTGTTGTCTAACTTTCCCATTATCTGTTTTCTAGGTGAGTTAATTAGAAAGGTGATGATTACAGATGGTTAGACTAAGTTGCTTTCACAGATGACCAAACTATTTGGCCTAAACTTAAGATTTCTATTTTTGCTTTTTTAATATTTGAGTTCTTCAAATACACAGTGAGTGTTTGAGTAGGAAGCAGGTGAATGCATTGGGAGGAGTTCGGAGAGAACTGAGAGAAATGACAGCATGTGTGAGTGCTCTGGAGCATAGGAGATAAAGAGACTGTTGAGGCCTGGGCCAAGGGCAGAAATTAAACTGAAAAGATAGTAAATCAAAGTCCTAGAATTGAGCTGGGAACAGAAGGCGTATGAAGGAAATGGAGGATTCTGCAAACATAGTGCATAGTAGTTTGACAATTACCTCTGTGTGACCCATTAATAAATCCTGCTGTGTGAAAAACAGAGGCTTAGACAATCAGCACCTAACTACTCTGATTTGTGAAAGATTTTCCATTTCAGAAAACAGTAAGTCTCTTACTCTAAGTTTGTATTGTAGATGATGAAATGCTATTTTTCCAGTCACTTATGCATTCATTTAAATATATATGTATCTGCATATTTGTGCGCACACACACATTATCTTTTCTGAATTACCCAGAATACTTTGCTAAAAACTAGACACATGGACAGTTTCAACTTTTCAACTTCAGCCATTTTTAGTTATCTGCGTATTTTTTTAAATCCTGAAATTGCTTTCAAAGTGGAAAAATTGTGTGGGCTTTTTTCATCTTTTCATAACTCAAAAACGACTTAATATGTTTTTCTCAAACTTTGCAAAAAAAAAAAAAATCACCTTTGGGCTGAAACCAAGCATGGAAAATTTCACCACAAAGGGCTAATTTTTTGGAAAGCTGCAAGAAAGTGAAAACAGGGGTTTATAATAGAACATTCTTCATGCATGTTAATACTTAGTACTTTAATGCATTTCATCTGAGAATTTCTGAACACTTTTCAGATTTAAATATTGAGCCATTTTAATATTTGTGTACCCATGATATATTGTCAGATATCAAAAAGTTCCCCCATCCTCTCAGATGTCCAATAGCTTGGGAATTAGTGAGATGTGTTTAAAATGACAGGTAGGGCAAATGAAGTTAAGTGGCTGCTAGCCAGCAAAAGCCATATATTTACTGCCCAACACATTTTATCACTACCTCTTCTTGGCCCAGGAGTACTGTAGTTGTAAGTAAAATACAATAGATGACGTGGCACTATTTTGAATAAGCCAATATGTCTCAAAGTAGTATCAACAGCACCTGTGATCTTGTTAGAAAAGCAAATTCTTGCCCCTCTTCACTCCCAAGGGGTGGGGCTCACCAACCAGCCTTTAACTAGCACTGCAGGTAATTCTGACACATGCTTAAGTTTGAGAACCACCTACCTAAGCTTTCCAAAAGCTTGGAACAGAACACATTGAAATGCTGTGGACAATTCAATCTGTCCTTGGTCTTTCTGTGATGTCAGCTCTGTCTTCTTATATCCTTTGGAAGCAGGAGGAATACAAATCAAATTCTCTGAAGGAAAGATCTTCTGTATTAATGTGCTCTAGCTCTTTCCACCTATGATGTTGTCAAAAAGCACAGAGACTCCCTTGAGTAAATGTGCTGATACCAGCTTGTTCAGGGTAATAGCACTACCAAGATGTATTTTCTCATTTCCTTGAATAATTAGGGTCAAAACTGGAATGGGACTATAAATTTCTTTCTTATTTCTTTGAAATCTTTTAAGTTATAAGATGGTATCAGATCTGTCAGTGGAAGTTGACTGAAGCTCTGCTCTTTGGTGTGTAAGTTCTCAATCTGACGCTTTGCAGTAGCCCTCTGCATCTCAGCAAATCCACAGTCTATATTTTTGTGTCTTCAGGCACTGAAGTAGTTGTTTATGTGCCATTGTAACAAGTTTTGAAAATATGACCCTGGTGATGGAAGTCTCTAGTCTGTAGTATGTGGGCCTTTAGCTAATCCTTTTAGCCTAGGTTAATTTCTTACTATAAATTATTTGTAGAAATTCATAAAAAGGACAGCAAGTTCTCAAATAAAGATGCAAAGTATGTGAACAGATAATTCACTGAAGAACTAGCTAATATATCAAAAAGTGTGTGCCTACCACAATGTGTGATACAGTGTTTTATGAATTAGTATATAGTAGTATACTTAATGATGTCTGTTTATATTGAGTATGGTAGTATTTACTAATGTTGATTTGATGAATGAACCTCAACAGTTATCAAAATTAACTATTACTATTACATAGTCTAAAAGAAAAGTTGTGTTGGGTATGTGTATACTTCGATATACATTTTTGGAAAGTTTGAACAGGTAAATACCAGGTGGCTTATAGTAGTTTTCTATGTTGGTTAGGGGTAAAGGTTGTATTGGAGTGAAAACTCTACATTGTTTCTGCTTTTCTTTGTAATGACCATGTATTATCAGAAAAAAAATAATTTCCATTAAAAAAAGTATTCATACCCTTTGAACCTACTAATTATTTTCTTTGGAATGTATATTAAGAAAACAGACAAAGATAGAAAAAAATCATGTGCAAAAATATTATCTATTATAACAAAAAAATTGGAAACATCCTAATGTCTAACCTTAAAGGCAAGGTTAGGTAGAGTATGGAATGTACAGCCATTAAAATTATATTTGCAAAAGACATTATAATACATAAAAGTTAATTATAGAATATTAAGGATGTCAGAATACATAGAGAATATGTGAATACAACTATATAAAAATCACACATGGAAAAGCTTGATAATAAAATTATAAAATGAATTTAGTGGTTGTATTTAAGTGGTGAGTTTGGGTGGTTTTTTTTTCTATTTTTTCTTTTTGAATTTTCTGTAATAGCACATATTTATTCACTATGATAGTCATTTAATGGTCATGCATTTTTCTCTTTTTTCTCTTTCAAGGTGATTTGTTCATGTTACTTTATAGCAGAAAGTTGTTCCAGGGGAGATCTTTCTTTTTAAATTTAATTTAATTTCAGATTCATAGGGTACATGTGTATGTTTATTACATGAGTGTATTATGTAATGGTGCAGGGTGGGGGGTTGGGCTTCTAGTGTACCAGTTACCCAAATAGTGAACATTGTACCCAATAGGTATTAATTATGTTCACTTTGTATATTGTCAAGTTCAGTGCAGTCCTTCTTAGGGCTCAGTCAAATTATCCTACAAGGCCTATATTAAATACCAACCTTCTTAAGTCCTTCTGAGTACAAGATGGTTTATAAATAGACGAAAGATCAAATAAGTCGTTAGCCAAATGTCACTGCCTGCATGAAAACTTTGCTGATTGCTCTGATAGAGTATAACTTCTGCTACTTTTGGGCCAATCATATTGTCTCCTATTAGCTTTTCTGTTGTGGCTTGTAGCTTAAGTGTAATTTTTTTTTTATAGCCACAAGAGCAAGAGCTGGCTCGTTCTCTTCTTTGTATCCTTGCAAGTTCTAGCATAGGGTTTTACACATCCCAAAAGGAAGACATCCATTTTTTTTCATTTAATTAAATTAAACTATATGAAAGTTACATCAGCAGCTTCTGCTGGTAAAATCCTCACTTGGTTCATAAGTGCCACTGACTTCTTCTGTTCATATAGATTAACCACTGCATTGACCTTAAGGAAACAATTGTCTTGTTTGACAGTGAAAGAGAGTACAGATCAGCAGCAAGAGGTAGCAGCTATATGCATCCAAAGGAGCAATACTAAATCAGCTTCAATTCTAAGATAGAATTGAAGAATATTATTATCTCAGAATAGTTGAAGATTTCTTAAATTGGACAGCACAAATGTTTGTGCAAAATACTGCTGTACATGAAAGGAAATAGCTTAGGGGTGTGGTGGACAGACTTTAAGGTGGGTGGCACCCCATGATCCTTACCTCCTAATGTTCGTTCCTACACGTAATCCCCTTCATAAGTGGATATGACTGATGACTTGCATCTAACCAACAAAATATGATAAAGGTGACAGACAGGAAGCACATGATTATGTGTATGTGATTTACATACCTAAGATTGTAGGGCCTGTCTTGCAGAAGTCTCTCTCCCATGCTGGC
Organism: Rhinopithecus roxellana; assembly: GCF_007565055.1. Taxonomy (NCBI): domain Eukaryota; kingdom Metazoa; phylum Chordata; class Mammalia; order Primates; family Cercopithecidae; genus Rhinopithecus; species Rhinopithecus roxellana. Next base: position 66,678,961 of record NC_044565.1, read on the forward strand.
TTTAAAAGCAAACTGCCATGTTGTGGGTCGTCTATGTTGAGCGGCCTCTATGGCAAGGAGTTGCAAGGGGCCACTAGAAGCTGAAAGCAGCCTTCAGCCAACATCCAACAAAAAAACTGAAATCCTTGATCCTATACTACAAAGAACTGAATCCTGTCCACAACCTTAGTGATTTGTATCCTTCCCCAGTCAAGCTTCAGATGAGACTGCAGCCCTAGCTGACACCTTGATTGCAGCCTGGTAAGATGCTAAGCAGAGAACCCAGCTAAGCTAGGCCTGGACTCCTGGTGTGCAGAAACTGTGCAATATCAAGTTTATATTGTTTTAAGCTACAAAGTTTTAGTAATTTATTACATAGCAATAGAAAACAAATCAAGAGGAAAGTAAAAGGGTAATATCAACTCCTTGTTTTCTTTGCAGGGAAACCCACCTCTAAGACCAGTAGTGGCCCAAAGTTAGTATCAGCCTTGTAGCAGTAGCAGCTAGCCTAGCTTTTTCCCCTGCCACTTTTCCCTGCTTTTATGCTATCTTACCCACTCTTCCTACTCCATTCAATTACCTAGATTTTTGGCCTTCCTTGCAATTTTTTTATTAACATTACTTCTCTTCCCACCTCAAAAAAAAATAATTTGGGTTGTTGATAAGTGTGCCTTTTGATAGCTTGCCTGGTGATTATTATTTGATGTATTAACAAAATCACAGGTGGGGATTAGCATCATTCATCCTATTCTAGGTTGAAGCAGATCTTATTTGAAAGTATGGCCATATTCAAATCTCATCTGACCAAGAGGTTAATAGTGGTAGGATATTGAGAGGCCCAGGCCCTGCGGTATAAGAGGGTGGCCCATGCTAAGGCAGAGGTGACACTTTTGTGAATTTCGTTGCATTTGGGTGGATATAGGTCTGAAAAATATCGCTTGTACCTGGCCACACTGAAGCCTTGTTCATAGAAGAGCACATTCATAGAGCCTCAGTAGACAGACTAACTATCAGAGAAGACATAACAGGGAGGGGAGTGGAAACAGATGAACAACATTCTGTGAAATGCCTCTTTTTGGCTTTTGTTTAGTTCAGATAGAAGCTTCTTTCTAGGTCTTTTTGTGGAGATGAGAAGTATGATTGTGATCTTTAAGAAAGGAAAAAGCTCTCTAATACAGTTAACCAGAATGTATGAGGTTGTTTTACGCTCACTTCTTGCTTGTATGGAAAATCTGTGAACAATATGCAATGTAGGCCACAAAAAATTTCCTGAAATGGAAAAAGCCTAGCAGGCACTAAATGAAATGAAAGGTAGGCACTAAATGAAAGATGCTTCACAAGAATAAAATGTGCTTGCTTTGAGATCTCACATTCCAGGCCATTTCAGACTAATTGTGTTTGTTTGGGAAGAAGTAAGATTGTCAGGTATCAGGAAGGTGTATCGATACATAAAAGACAGAAGCCAGCGTCATACTGCGAACCTCTCCCTAGGAAACCAGACAGTAAATCATTTTTCAGGATCAGTTATATAGAGACCAGAGGGAGCATGCATGAATGAAGACACAGTCTAGAAACTCCATTTCAACAAATAATTTCTCCCCTCAGTGGTGTTGTTATGGGAGCTTCTGCAAAAAGCCAAATTGAGTGTTAGAGATTCAGCCTTTCCGCTTTCATAATCTACTACCCTCAGGAAGACGCTAAGGAGCTTCTTACACCCTCTTACAAAGGAGAAAGTCTCTGAGAGCTTCAGTAATATTATATTAATGTCAATTGACATTTTTTCCGAAGAGATTTCATAAAAACTTAGGGACATATTCTGGTTATCTGGGTACCAGGAGGGTTCTCCTTAAGGCCCTTGTTTACTTCCATTAATAGTTTCTGTGTTTGCCTTACAGTCCCTGCACTTAGGGCTCCATCCTGACTTTATAATTTCTCATTGTCTAGATATATATTTTCCTATCTGTGTGCCTTTGTTGAGCTACTTCCTTTCTGCTTTGTCCTACACCATCTAATTGATGCCTTCTGTTCTTCTGGAAAATCATCTCAAACATGAGCTCCTGTGTGAACTCTTTCCTGATCCCAGTCATTTTTACTCTGTCCTTCCTTTGGTAACACTTTTCCTCATAATTCTTCTATATTCCACCCTGTATTACAGGCATTGCATATGTCTTTGATTTTTCCTGTTAGTTTTTTCAGCTTTCCTTTTAACTAGAGCATAATCTACATACGGTAATTCTTTTGTTTGTCTCCCTGCCTCATTCTAGATATTTCTTCTGACTTAACATTCTACTTCACTAATCCTCACTTAGTGAGGATTGTATAAAGGAGCTATGTATAAGCACCTTTAAACTCATCTGTTACATCTTTAATTTTAGTTATTCTATTTTTTGCCTATAAAATTTCCATTTTATTGTTATAATTACTAATTCCTGCAAATCTCCATCTTGTCATTTAATATCTTGATCATATAGTTATTTTAAACTCCCTGTCTGACTTTATTCTCCTTTCTACCATCAACAATTTTTAAAAGTATCATTACTTTTATAGAAGTTCAGAGATCATATATTTGACATGAAAATAAAGATTGTGTCTGATAATTCCAACATCTAAGTCTCATGTGGTTGCATTCCTACTTCTGCTTTTTCCTTCTTTGCTTTGGTTATATTATCTTGTCTATCCATATGCTTGTGTGTTAGTCCAGGTTTGCCAGAGAAACAGAACCAATGGGATGTATGTACATGGAAAGAGGTTTATTATAAGGAATTGGCTCACATGTTTATGGAGGTTGACAAATCCCAAGATCTGTAGTCAGCAAACTGCAGACCTAGGAAAGCCAATGATGTAATTCTAGTTTCAGCCCAAAGGTTTGAGAGCCAGAATTTCTGATGGTTTAATTCCAATCCAAAGGCTGGCAGGCTTAAGACCCAGGAAGAGCTGATGTTTCAGTTTGAGTCTGAAGACAGGGGAAAAAAAAAAAAAAAAAAAAAAGTCCCAGCTTGAAGGTGGTCAGGCAGACGGAATTCTCTTTTATTAAACCTTTTGGTTCTATTCAGACCTTCAACTGATTGGATGAGGCTCACTCACAGTAGGGAGGGCAATATGCTTTACTCAGTGTACCGTTCAAATGTTAATCAGCCAGAAACACCCTCACACATCCAAATTGTTTGACCAAATATCTGGGCACCCTGTGGCCCAGTCAAGCTGACATGTAAAATTGACCATCACAACTTGGTAAGTATTTTTTAAAATGAATGCCTGACATTATATGTGAAAAATTATTAAAACAATATTAGAATTTTTTCTTCCTTCAGGGAGGATTTACCTTTGTTTCTGCAGTTATACTTAGGGTAGGTCACTTTGATGCCATTGGGAATTGGGCTGAATCAAAGTTATCTTTGGAGGGGCTGGCCTATTTCCAGTTCGTTGTTACTTCTAGGGTATAGTCCTTTAATAGTTTCCACTGAAAGCCTAGAGTGGCTTCTCTTTAATGGGCATAGAACTCCCAAGTTTTTCCCTCAAGCCCACAAGATTTTTCAGAAACTCTCTTCAGCTTCTTGGCTTCATAGCTACTGCTTGCGAATCAGCGAATAATAAAGAAAAGCTACTTCAGCACTCCTCTCTGAAGTTCCTTTTTCCCTAACATTTTAACCTTCAAATCTCCTCTGCCTCTGATGCCTTCAAGGGGACTTAAAAAATTTTTCCCAACGTTTCTAATTGTTCTTAACAAGAAGATTGCTCTCCAGCAAGATAGCCTGCCATCTTCACCTCCCATCAACATCATTAGCAGCTGGTGCTGAGCTTTAAGATCTTCCAGCTCTGCTATGGAGAAATATGTCATTTCAAGTTTTTAATTATTTTTGTGAACCGTTTTCTTCCTCTGGAAAGTTTTAGAATATTCACTTTATTCTCGGTATTATATTTTATGATGATATTCCTTGGACTATTTATCCTTTTTAATCCAGAAACTGGCATACTTACACAATGAAAACTCTTGTATTTTTTTTTTCTCCTCTTGTTTTCTCATTATTCATATGTTATACTTTCAGAAAAGATTTTCTTGATTTATTTTCTTTTCCATTATCCATTTTTTTGGATTTTTAGTTTTTACAATGGGAAATATGGGCTATTTTCCCAACTTTATCTTCCAATTCATCTAATTAAACTTTTGATTTTGGCATCTATGCAAATAGTTTTTAAGGAATTTCTTGTTCTTTTCTTCCTTTTTGTAATATTTTTATTTTTATTTCATGGGTCTCTCTCAGGAAAACACATTTTTTAGAGTTTTGGGGCTCTTGCATTGTCTGTATTTATTCTGAGTTCCTTTCTTCATGCTTTTTAAAAAATATTGATCTGTCTCTTGTAAGTGAAGCTTTCCTCAAATGTCTGGTACTTATTCATTATCCATTCATATTTAAGAATGAGGCACCAGGTTGGGCACGGTAGCTCACTCCTGTAATCCCAGCACTTTGGAAGTCTGAGGTGGGTGGATCACCTGAGGTCAGGAGTTCGAGACCAGCCTGACCAATATGGTGAAACCCTGTCTCTACTAAAAATACAAAAATTAGCCGAGCATGGTGGCACACACCTGTAGTCCCAGCTGCTTGGGAGGCTGAGACAGGAGAACTGCTCGAACCCGGGAGACAGAGGAGGGTGCAGGGAGCCAAGATCGCACCATTGCACTGTAGCCTGGGTGACAGAGTGAGACTCCGTCTCAAAAAAAAGAAAAAAGAAAAAAAGAATGAGGCACCAAAACTATCAGGAGGTTTTGTATGGGTGTGGGTTTGGTCAGCCCGTCAGCTATACTACAGGGTAATTGGACAGGTATCCAACTTTTTTGGTGTGGTATTCTCTAGTGTACATATTTTTTCTGGAGCCATTAAGTCTCTTCAGAAAAACATTTTCAAACCACTTATCTAACACACAGCATTGTGAAGCAAACAGCCCAAGGAGCTGGAGTTTGCATGTGAGAATGTCTTAGCATTTAGTGTTTTGGCTTTCACTTGTATCATTTTTATGATATTCCTTTTTCCCTGCCTTTTTCTATGTCCTGTGTCTCCAAGTCAGGAGACTCTTTCTTCTATTTCTATACAGAATAAACCTCCAGGCCATGATGGGTTTGTGGAGGAGTTGCTTGAGGATATTGGATGAGGCAAGTGTCCCAGGGGACTGGCTGCCTTTCAGCCAGCCTTTCATTCATCGAGTCTGCTCTGTGCCCTGCACTGTTTTACTGGCACCTGTCATGGTCTTGAATCCATCTGGGAACAAAACAGGAAAAGAAACAAAAAACAAATTCTGCTTATGCTGAATTTACAGTTTACTAAGGAGAGATGGTAATGAGCATAAAAATGAGTAAATTAATATGTTCAAAGGTGCTACTGCCTTGATATAAAGAGTGGAGCAAGATAAAGGGGATTGGAAGCACCATGGTTGGGGGATAGAGGGCAGTGGTGGACTACAAGTGATTTTTAAAACTTTTTATTTGGAAATAATTTCGAACTTACAAAAGAGTTGTGAGACTAAGAATAGTGCAACAATACAAGATACACTTTTACCAGATTTACCTGTTGTTAATATTTTACCTCATTTGCTTTATTTGCTCCCCTACACACACACACACACAAACACACAATATTTCTTCTTGAACCATTTGAGGGTAAATTGAACATATTATTGCCCCTTATCCCTAAAGACCTCCTTAAGATATTCTTAAGAATAAGAATATTCTCCTAATCAACCACAGAACGGTTATCGATGTCAGTAAATGTAATATTGATGTAATACTTTAATCTACCTTGCATATTCCCATTTTGTCATTTGCCCACTAATGTCCTTGATAGCATTTTCCCCTCTCCACTTTGGTCTGGAGAATTAGGTATTACCTTGAATTCTCATGTTTCTTTATTCTCCTTTAGTATGAAACATCTCAAGAGTATTCCTTTGTTTTTTCATAAAACTGACATTTTGAAGAATATAATTCCTTTTCAAAAAGAGAGTATCCTTAATTTGTGTTTGTCTCATGTTTTCTTTTGACTAGATTGAGGTTTTGCATTCTTAACTATAAAATAATACCTCATAGGTGATGCTATGTCCTTCTCAGAGTAGGTCACCTGTAGGCACATGACATCCAGCTGTTCTTCATTGGTGATATTAATTCCAATCACCTAATCAAGATGTTATCCAAAATTTCTCCACTGCATATTTTATTTTTTCTTTTCCTTTTTTTTTGGAGATGGAATCTTGCTCTGTCACCCAGGCTAGAGTGCAGTAGTGCGATCTCGGCTCACTGCAAACTCTGCCTCCCGGGTTTAAGCAATTCTCCTGCCTCAGCCTCCCAAGTATCTGGGACTACAGGCGCCCGTGGCTAATTTTTTTGTATTTTTTTAGTAGAAGCGGGGTTTCACCGTGTTGCCCAGGCTGGTTTCAAACTCCTGAGCTCAGGCCATCTGCCTGCCTCAGCCTCCCAGAGTGCTAGGATTACAGGTGTGAGCCACTGTGCCTGGCCTGCATACTTTACTTTTTCTTAGCCAAGAATAAACAGTCTGTGGGGAGGCACTTTTTTTTCATGTCAATGTCCTGCTCTTCAACAAAATTTTCTCCTAGATTCAACATCGATTGTTTATCCTTGCCTGATTCAATCTTTATGAAGATTTTCTAACTGTAGTACTTTCTCCACATAAACCCATTAGAACTCAATATTCTATTATAAGCAAGAACCTTCCTTTTTAAGTATGTATAATTTGTATGTATGTATGTATTTATCAGCATGGACTTATGAATTTTGGATGTATTAAAGGTATATGATTCATTACTGTATTGATTTTGATAAAATTGTTCCATATTTGGCCACTGGGAGCCACTTAAGTCTGGCTCCTATTGTAACTGCAATTTTAAGCAAGATGTTTATTAGGCATCATAGAAGTGACCTGCTGGAGGTAGAGTTAACCACATGGCTATCTAGGGTACAAGGGTTCTAAACAGCAGGATAGTTATTACAAAGGCTTTGAGGCCACGAGTATGCCTGTTTGAGAAACAGCAAGGCCAGTGTGACTGAAGCAAAGTGACTAAGGTGTGAAGTAATAAGACAGGGAAACTTTCATTGCATTTGCCCTCCCCACACTCTTCTTCTGTATCCTGTGGTCCAGAAGAAACATTAAATACACCCTTATACCCACCAACAAATAAAGAAATAAAACCTGCCATTAAGTCAACTTCTTGAATTTATTTTGTATATTGTAAAATCCAGATAGCTACATATAGATGTGTACTTTTTGAAAATGTATCCCATCAGCCAGTGATAGTTATATTTCCATGGAGATTATTCCAGTCACCTGTATTTGAACAATTATACAGGATCTGACTATAATTAGAAAAGGGAGACAGGGGCCAAGTCAACCTACTACAAGTTTGGATTTCACATTTTAAATAATTGGTTAAAAAAAGTGAAGATGAAAATGTTTCTTTTGTTAAAAAAAAAGATAAGAAAATATAAAATTGGAGTTTTTATTAATTTATACATGTGTCAGAGAAATGATAGACACAGAGAAGTAGCAGACAGTGGCATGCCCTTATTAGCTCCTCACATTATTATGCTGGAAACATGGGCTATTACTGTACAGTGAAACTAGAGTTTAAGGTGGAGAACCAGATTGACCTGATGCATGTGAGTGTTTATGAGTTTCACATTGAATGTGCCTGGTTTTTGTTGTTGTTGTTGTTGTTTTCTCTACAAAGAATACAGCTTAGAATGAGTGAGGCCAAGCTCAAATCATGTAGCTGTAACTATCAACTTGGTGAACTTCTGAGTTATCAGAAAGTGAGACTCTTTGAGCATGATGAGGCCATAAGTCAAGGAGTATCAGCAGCCATGAGAAGCTGCAAGAATCTAGGAATGGATTCTCCCCTGGAGCTTCTTGACACAGTGGAGCCAGGGCATCTTTGTTTCAGGCCACTGATACTGATTTGGCCTCCAAAACTGCCAGAGAGTAAATTTTTGTTATTTGAAGCCACCCATTTGTAGCAATTTGTTACAGCAGCTGCTGGAAACTAACACATTGCCATTGACACTTGATAGCTACTTCAGTATGAAGACATGTGTATCTGTCTTGTTCAGTTTGGCGGAAACTTTCATGTATTATTTCTGTCATGTTCCCTTCCCTCCTTCCCTGTCTTTTCTTTCTATAATTCATTTAATAGGACATTAGTTTTCCTGGATTGGGTGTCTGATTTTCTTTCCACCTGCTTATCTCTATGCTTTCAGTGGAATTTCTTTCCACTCAATCTTCTAACATTTTCATTGATTTTTTTTAATTGAAGTATAAATTTTTTTTTTTCAATACTACTGTCTTTACCAGGCACAGTGGCTCAAGCCTGTAATCCCAGCACTTTGGGAAGCCAAAGTGGAAGATTTCTTGAAGTCAGGAGTTCAAGACCAGCCTTGGCAACATAATGAGACCCTGTCTCTACAAAAAATATAAAAATTAGCCTGGTGTGGTGGCACATGCCTGTAGTTCTAGCTACTTAGGAGGCTGAGACAGGAGGATCACTTGAGCCCAGGAGGTTGAAGATGCTATGAGCTATGATCATGCCACTGTACTCCAGCCTGGGCAACAGAGCAAGACCTTATCTTATAGAACTAAATACATTTAAAAAAAAAAAAAAAAAGGAGGAAGATGACCGAATAGGAACAGCTGCAGTCTGCAGTTCCCATCATGAGCAATGCAGAAGATGGGTGATTTCTGCATTTCCAACTGAGGTACTGGGTTCATCTCACTGGGGCTTGTCAGACAGTGGGTGAAGCCCACGGAGCAGGGCAAGCCATCGCCTCCCCCGGGAAGCACAAGGGGTCGGGGAATTCCCTTTCCTAGCAAGAGAAGCCATGACAGATGGTACCTGGAAAATAGGGACACTCCCACCCTAATACTGTGCTTTTTCAATGGCCTTAGCAAATGGCACACCAGGAGATTATATCCCATGCCTGCCTCAGAGGGTCCCATACCCACAGAGCCTCGCTCACTGCTAGCACAGCAGTCTGAGATCAAACTGCAAGGTGGCAGCAAGGCAGTGGGAGGGGTGTCCACCATTGCTGAGGCTTGAGTAGGTAAACAAAGCAGCCTGGAAGCTCAAACTGAGTGGAGCCCACCACAACTGAAGAAGGTCGGCCTGCCTCTGTAGACTCCACCTCTAGGGGCAGGGCATAGCTGAACAAAAGGCAGTAGAAACTTCTGCAGACTTAAACGTCCCTGTCTGACAGCTCTGAAGAGAGTAGTAGTTCTCCCACCATAGAGTTTGAGATCTGAGAATGGACAGACTGCCTCCTCAAGTGGGTCCCTAACCCCTGAGTAGCCTAACTGGGAGACACATCCCAGTGGGGGCCAACTGACACCTCATGCAGCTGGTTGCCTCTCTAAGATGAAGCTTCCAGAGGAAGGATCAGGCAGCAACATTTGCCGTTCTACAATATTTGCTGTTCTGCAGCTTCTGCTGGTGATACCCAGGCAAATGGTGTCTGGAGTGGACCTCCAGCAAACTCCAACAGACCTGCATCTGAGGGTCCTGACTGTTAGAAGGAAAACTAACTAACAGAAAGGACATCCACACCAAAACCCCATCTGTACCTCACCATCAGCAAAGACCAAAGGTAGATGAAACCACAAAGATGGGGAGAAACCAGAGCAGAAAAGCTGAAAATTCTAAATATCAGAGTGCCTCTTCAACTCCAGAGGATCACAGGTCCTCGCCAGCAATGGAACAAAGCTGGAAGGAGAATGACTTTGACGAGTTGAGAGAATAAGGCTTCAGATGATCAGTAATAACAAACTTGTCCGAGCTAAAGGAGGATATTTGAACCAATTGCAAAGAAGCCAAAACAAAATCAATGTGCAAAAAATCACAAGTTTTCTTACACACCAGTAACAGACAAACAGAGAGCCAAATCTTGAATGAACTCCCATTCACAATAGCTTCAAAGAGAATAAAATACCTAGGAATCCAACTTACAAGGGATGTAAAGGACCTCTTCAAGGAGAACTACAAAGCACTGCTCAGTGAAATAAAAGAGGACACAAACCAATGGAAGAACATACCATGCTCATGGATAGGAAGAATCAATATTGTGAAAATGGCCATACTGCCAAAGGTAATTTATAGATTCAATGCCATCCCCATCATGCTACCAATGAGTTTCTTCACAGAATTGGAAAAAACTGCTTTAAAGTTCATATGGAACCAAAAAAGACCCCGCATTGCCAAGACAATCCTAAGCAAAAAGAACAAAGCTGGAGGCATCACGCTACCTGACTTCAAACTATACTCCAAGGCTACAGTAGCCAAAACAGCGTGATACTGGTACCAAAACAGTGATATAGACCAGTGGAACAGAACAGAGCCCTCAGAAATAATACCACACATCTACAGCCATCTGATCTTTGACAAACCTGAGAGAAACAAGAAATGGGGAAAGGATTCCCTATTTAATAAATGGTGCTGGGAAAATTGGCTAGCCATAAGTAGAAAGCTGAAACTGGATCCCTTCCTTACTCCTTATACGAAAATTAATTCAAGATGGATTAAAGACTTAAATGTTAGACCTAAAACCGTAAAAAACACTAGAAGAAAATTTAGGCAATACCATTCAGGACATAGGCATGGGCAAGGACTTCGTGTCTAAAACACCAAAAGCAATGGCAACAAAAGCCAAAATTGACAAATGGGATCTAATTAAACTAAAGAGCTTCTGCACAGCAAAAGAAACTACCGTCAGAGTGAACAGGCAACCTACAGAATGGGAGAAAAGTTTTGCAACCTACTCATCTGACATAGGGCTAATATCTAGAACCTATAAAGAACTCAATCAAATTTACAAGAAAAAAACAAACAACCCCATCAAAAAGTGGGCAAAGGATATGAACAGGCACTTCTCAAAAGAAGACATTCATACAGCCAACAGACACATGAAAAAATGCTCATCATCACTCGCCATCAGAGAAATGCACATCAAAACCACAATGAGATACCATCTCACACCAGTTAGAATGGCAATCATTAAAAAATCAGGAAACAACAGGTGCTGGAGAGGATGTGGAGAAATAGGAACACTTTTACACTGTTGGTGGGACTGTGAACTAGTTCAACCATTGTGGAAAACAGTGTGGCGATTCCTCAAGGATCTAGAACTAGAAATACCATTTGAGCCAGCCATCCCATTACTGGGGATATACCCAAAGGATTGTAAGTCATGCTGCTATAAAGACACATGCACACATATGTTTATTGCGGCACTATTCACAATAGCAAAGACTTGGAATCAACCCAAATGTCTATCAATGACAGACTGGATTAAGAAAATGTGGCACATATACACCATGGAATACTATGCAGCCATAAAAAAGAATGAGTTCGTGTCCTTTGTAGGGACATGGATGCAGCTGGAAACCATCATTCTCAGCAAACTATCGCAAGAACAGAAAACCAGATATCGCATGTTCTCGCTCATAGGTGGGAATTGAACAATGAAATCACTTGGACACAGGAAGGGGAGCATCATACACCGGGTCCTATTGTGGGGTGGGGGTAGGGGGAGGGATAGCATTAGGAGATATACCTAATGTAAATGACGAGTTAATGGGTGCAGCACACCAACATGGCACATGTATACATATGTAACAAACCTGCACGTTGTGCACATGTACCCTAGAACTTAAAGTATAATAAAAAAATAAAAATAAAAGTAAAAGAACTAGAGAAGCAAAAGCAAACACATTCAAAAGCTAGCAGAAGGCAAGAAATAACTAAGATCACAGCAAAAATGAAGGAGATAGAGACACACAAAAAAAACCTTCAAAAAAATCAGTGAATCCAGGAGCTGATTTTTGAAAAGATCAATAAAATTGATAGACCGCTAGCAAGACTACTAAAGAAGAAAAGAGAGAAGAATCAAATAGACACAATAAAAAATGATAAAGGGGATCACCACCGATCCCACAGAAATACAAACTACCATCAGAGAATACTATAAATGCCTCTACACAAATAAACTAGAAAATCTAGAAGAAATACACCTCCCCAGACTAAACCAGGAAGAAGTTGAATCCCTGAATACAGCAATAACAGGTTCTGAAATTGAGGCAATAATTAATAGCCTACCAACCAAAAAAAGTCCAAGACCAGATGGATTCACACCTGAATTCTACCAGAGGTACAAAGAGGAGCTGGTCCCATTCCTTCTGAAACTATTCCAATCAACAGAAAAAGAGGGAATCTTCCCTAACTCATTTTATGAGACCAACATCATCCTGATACCAAAGCCTGGCAGAGACACAACAAAAAAAGAGAATTTTAGACCAATATCCCGGATGAACATCGATGCAAAAATCCTCAATAAAATACTGGCAAACCGAATCTGGCAACACATCATAAAGCTTATCCACCACGATCAAGTTGGCTGCATCCCTAGGATGCAAGGCTGGTTCAACATACGCAAATCAATAAACATAATCCATCCTATAAACAGAACGAAGTACAAAAACCACATGATTATCTCAGTAGATGCAGAAAAGGCCTTTGACAAAATTCATCAGCCCTTCATGCTAAAAACTCTCAATAAACTAGGTACTGATGGGATGTATCTCAAAATAATGAGAGCTATTTATGACAAACCCACAGCCAATATCGTACTGAATGGGCAAAAACTGGAAGCCCTCCCTTTGAAAACTGGCACAAGACAGGGATGCCCTCTCACCACTCCTATTCAACATAGTGTTGGAAGTTCTGGCCACGGCAATCAGGCAAGAGAAAGAAATAAAAGGTATTCAATTAGGAAAAGAGGAAGTCAAATTGTCCCTGTTTGCAGATGACATGATTGTATATTTAGAAAACCCCATCGTCTCAGCCCAAAATCTCCTTAAGCTGATAAGCAACTTCAGCAGTCTCAGGATACAAAATCAGTGTGCAAAAATCACAAGCATTCCTATACACCAATAACAGACAAACAGAGAACCAAATCATGAGTGAACTCCCATTCACAGTTGCTACAAAGAGAATAAAATACCTAGGAATCCAACTTAAAAGGATGTGAAGGACCTGTTCAAGGAGAACTACAAGCCACTGCTCAATGAAATAAAAGAGGACACAAACAAATGGAAGAACATTCCATGCTCATGGATAGGAAGAATCAATATTGTGAACATGGCCATATTGCCCAAGGTAATGTATATATACCCATATACCCAAAGGAATATAAATCATGCTGCCATAAAGACACATGCACACGTATGTTTATTGCGGCACTATTCACAACAGCAAAGACTTGGAACCAACCCAAATGTCCATCAATGATAGACTGGATTAAGAAAATGTGGCACATATATACCATGGAATACTATGCAGCCATAAAATAGGATGAATTCATGTCCTTTGTTGGGACATGGATGAAGCTGGAAACCATCATTATGAGCAAACTATCACAAGGACAGAAAACTAAACACTGCATGTTCTCACTCATAGGTGAGAATTGAACAATGAGAACACTTGGACACAGGAAGGGGAACATCACACACCGGGGCCTTTGTTGGGTGTGGTGCCAGGGGAGGGATAGCATTAGGAGATATACCTAATGTAAATGACAGGTTAACAGGTGCAGCACACCAGCATGGCACATGTATACCTATGTAACAAACCTGCTTGTTGTGCACATGTACCCTAGAACTTAATGTATAATAATAAAAAAAAATACAAAAATTAAAAAATTAAAAAGTGCAGGTTTGTTACATATGTATACATGTGCCATGTTGGTGTGCTGCACCCATTAACTCGTAATTTACATTAGGTATATCTCCTAATGCTATCCCTCCTCCCTCCGCTGACCCCACAACAGGCCCCGGTGTGTGATGTTCCCCTTCCTGTGTCCAAGTGTTCTCATTGTTCAGTTCCCACCTATGAGTGAGAACATGCGGTGTTTAGTTTTCTGTCCTTGTGATAGTTTGCTCATAATGATGGTTTCCAGCTTCATCCATTTGTTTGTGTCCTCTTTTATTTCATTGAGCAGTGGTTTGTAGTTCTCCTACAAAAGCTTGAGAAGAATGGGCTATAGGAAGATATTGAAGCTAAGTTTCAGATGTTTGTGTAGTTATAAGTTATATAAAGACCTCTGCAAATATGCAAACATTCCTTATAATTAACAACCCTGACATGAAGATCAAACGTATGAAATGGCTGCTTTTTTTTTTTTTTTTTTCCACATTCAGGTAATTAAAGTGTAGAAAAATCTCTGCCCCAGAAGGTCTGAATATAATTCACATGAATGGAAAATGGCAAAAGTGGTTAGTATCTTGAGTAGCATCTTAACTGAAACATACTAAAATGGCATAATTTTGTTTCAGTAATCAGTAGTTGAAAGATCTCGTGCTTTACTTCTTAGGATATGGGTTTAATTATTTCTGGAGCTAAATGATTTGAGACACTTGTAAAGATTAGCCCATATCTGACAATAATAGTAGTAATTGGTTCAACCCTAAGAAAATGGCCTCCAAACAATAACAATTACAAATAACTTATTCGTATGTAAATGTATAGTATATATAAACGTTAATGGCATGGATTCAGAAGTCATCCTGCTTGAATTCATATATCTCTCACTTTCTGGATGAACCTCAGTTATCTCTTCAGTGGAATGAGGGAACTTCATAAGGTTTTTATGTATATTAAATGAAATAATATATATAAAGTGCATAAGTATAGCACCTGGAAAATAGTAAGCTGTCTCTACTACTGTTAATCCAGCTACTTCCCTGCAAGGCATATTCTTATCTTTCTGACATACAAAGTTTTTGAGACAGAGTAGAAAATCTCAAAAAGCAAGCTGTTGATTAAAATATAATGGCATTTGCAGTTTATAAACTGCATACTTATTAAATAAGCTGACTAGGCTTGTGTTTCCAGTGTGATCCTAAGGAGAGGAACACATGGCCTTAAGAGGAGATAAACAAAACTAGGATTACTTCTAGACCTATGTTTTGACAGCTATAAAGTTTATCTTTGAAGGCTGTCTGGTTGACATTGCATGTTGGCTAAGACGTTCCTTACAAATGTTGCAGTCATATAAAAAGAGAAACTGTGTGCTATTTTTTTTTTTTTTTTTTTTGGTTGTTTCCTGCTTGTACAGTGAGGAAGCACCCTGCCATAACTACATCAGGTGGGTTAAACTAATAAACAAATAGCCAGAGTGGCAGTGATAATGTTCTTTTGAAGATGTTGAAGTACTATTTGTCGCAGCTTCACTTAGTCATAACACATAGGCATCACTGCTGCTCTCCCAGAAAAATGGATGCATCTGTAATAAGCTATATAAACGGATGAAGTCTTTTAAGGATTTTTAAGATTTACTGTTTTTTTTTAAGCCTATTTAATGAAGCAGATTGCACACAATCCACACCTGAGCACCATACTGCTTACCTTGTGGCCATACCTCAAATTGTTTCTTAGCTTCCTTTCTGAAAAATGATTACCAACAATAATAATAAATTCAAGAAAAATAAGCATGAAAATACTTTCCTCTAACCCCCGCAAATGTAGCCAGTATAAAAAGTCCCAGTGTGCATATTTACCTTCCTGTACTGTTAAAGAAAACACGGTTGTGCTTCATTATCAAAAGTTGATTCTGGTAGATAGCAGAAGAGAATGTGAAATATGCAAAAATGTTTTCTTAGGATAGAAGGAATTGGCTAACATGGGAGTTCTTTTTTTAATGAGATAGTAACATAAGAAAATGTTTGGTCATGTACACAGATTTGGAAACCGTCACCACACAGCTGTGCTATCAAATTAGCCATACTTCCTTGACCTAGGCGATATTTTTTTTTTTTTACTAATATGAAGAATGAAAAATTTTTATTACTGTGACTTATCCTATCAAATTTTGACTATAAATTTCATTGAAATTATCATTATAATATCTAGGAAAAGTTTCACCTAGCAGGTAATAATTGTTCTCCAAAAGCAGGAGAGGAAAACCAGTCTCATCAACTAAGTATTAGTTGTGATAAAGTCTTTGGTCTTCTTATATTTTTATAAGGCAATGATGCATTCAGTGTACATATTAGAACTTCCTTATTGTTTTGGTCCATTCCCATTATTTCGGAGTGCATTTTAATTCTCAATTTGTTATTGATATAGATCAACCAAATATTACCCTGTGGTTGCTTATATATTTTTAGAGTTTCCCTTACATGCAGTTTTGCTTAACATGGGTCACAGTAAAGGATCATTTATAAAAGTAATGGATTGTTTCCTGTTTCTGCCAGCTGATTTGATCAATCTGAAGTTCCTTATGTACTATGAGTTACATAACCAGTATGGAATCTGTGTGGTACATTCTCATTTTAGTTGGGTGTTAACTGAATTAGCCATTTATATCCTTTAAATCATTGAGGACATTTTAATAAAGACTTGAACTGCTCTGTTCTTCATGTACCCTGCTCCAACAATATGGTTCACCTGGCTCTTACTCAAACACACCACATTAGCTTTCTATGGCCTCTACACATGCTCTTCCCTCACTACAAAATTTATTTTTCTGATCATCTCTTAGCTTACTCCCTAACTGCCTTTGCACAAATGTCACCTTTCATCAAAGCCTTTCCTAAACACCCTATTTAAAGCTATCCCACCACCCCTCGCAATTTCTAGTCCTCTTTTATTATTTTATCTGCCCCCTCATAGGACTTGTGACTTACTACCATTATACATATCTGATTCAATTATTATTTATTGCTTAAATTGTTATAATCATTATAAATCACTTATGGCTAATTAATATACATATTATGCTCAGTCATTTACTTGATTAGTTGTTAGCCTCAATTATATTTTATTTTTAATATATATTTTTAATTGACAAATAGAAAGTGTATAGATTGGTACAATATGGTGTTTGGAAATAAGCATATATTGTGGAATGACTAAATCAAGCTAAGTGACTTATGCAGTACCTTACATGCTTATCTTTTTTTGTGGTAAGAACACTTAAAATCTATTCTACTATCTTAGCAATTTAAAAATGGGCAAAGGACTTGAATAGACATTTCTTCAAAAAAAAAAAATACAAATGACCAACAGGTATATGAAAAGGTGCTCAACATCACTAATTATCAGAGAAATGCAAATCAGAACCACAATGATGTATCACCTAACACCTGTAAGGATGTCTATTAGAAAAACAAAATATAACAAGTGTTGACAAGGATATGGAGAAATAGAAATCTTTGTACACCTTGTACATTGTTGCAAGAGCATTGGTAGAACTACTTTGGAAAACTCTTTGTAATTATCTACTAAAGATGAATATATGCCTACTATATGACCCAGTATTTCTACTTTGAAGTGATGTAGCCAACAGAAAACATGCATACATGCACCAAAAGACATATACAAAAATGTTAATAGGACTTCTGGTTTCCAGTTCCACATGTAGGGAGCTTTAGAAGTTGCCTTTCCAACTCTAATAAGTAAAAAGCTGAGCAAACTGATAAATCAACCTTATTGGACCCAGGATAGGGGAGGACACAGGGAAACCCACTGTCCCCAAAAGACTAGAGAGACAGACTGGCAAATACCGAGAGCCACAAGTTACTAGAGCATGCAGTCACAAATAGAAACCCCCACAGGAAGCAGTGCCTTGGTAGAAAAACCTGAGCTGTAATTGATGAATTATAGGAGGTTCAGTATGAACAACTCTGTAAGTTTAAAACTCCAGGGGGACTCACTCATGGGGAAACCCTACTATTTTGTTAGACTTACCTACATGAGCTAAATTAGATTCTCCAAGTAAATATTGCAGAAAAATCCCTATGTGCTTCTGGCAGGGGGAGGATGAAATGAACCATTTTGAAATATGCCAGAGCACTGTGCTCTTCTTAACAAGGTCTGCCCCCAGGAGAAATTAGTTAGCTAAATCCTGACCTGCTGGGGTATTATTAGAGCCTGACCCAAGGGAAGGAAAATACCTAACTCTTGTCAGCTCTAACCTTCTGCATCAGAGAAGGGAAATACTAAACTCCAGAAAACTCTAGCCATCCTGTCCTGCCAAAGAGGGGAGAAGAATACTGAGGAAACACTTAGAAGTTTGTAGACCAGAGGCATATGCTTACTAAAAGACTGAGACTTAATCATAGGATGATGGAATATCTCTCCTCCCCTTTTCCCCACCTAACTACTGCATTACTAAAACCTGATTTACAGAAGTTCCTTTTACCTGGTACATCATGTCCAACTACCAAGAAAAAATTACTAGGCATACCAAAAGGAAAAAAAAAAAAATGAAAGAAAGAAAAGAAAAACAATCTGAGGAGAATAGAGCAAGCTTCAGACCCAGACAGGTAGGGATTCTGGAATTATCAGATGAGGAATTTAAATCCGCTATGATTAATATACTAATGGCTATAACAGATAAAGAAGGCATCATTCAAGAATAGGTAGACAATGTAAGAAGAGAGATGGAAATCCTAAGGAGAAAGCAAAGAGAAATACTAGAGAGTAAAAACACTGTAAAATAAAGAATGCCTTTGATGGGCTTATCAGTAGATTGAAAGTGGCTGAAGAAAGAGTCTCTGAGCCTAAGAATATCTCCCCCAAACTGAAAAGCAAAGAAAAAGGCTGGGAAAAGAAAAAAAAAAGAATAAGGACTGCAGGACAACTACAAAAGGTGAAACATATGCGTAAGGGGAATACTAGATGGAAAAGAAAGAGAAAAAGAAACAAGAAATATTTCAAACATTAATGACAGAGATATTTCTTAAATTAATGTCAAATATCAAAGTTCAGATCCAGGAGACTCAGAAAGAAAATAATAGGGGCTTGAAACTCAGATCTTCATAAAGAAAAGAAGAGCATCAAAGGGGAAATAAACAAAGATAAAAATGTTTATTTTTCTTATTCTTAATTTATCTAACTGATAAGTTTCTTCAAAATAATAATAGCAACAGTGCTTTTGATTATGTATGTTTATATGTTATATGTATGCCTACATATAAGTGAAATGAATGCAACAACACAAAGAGCAGGAGGGAAGACTTAGGATTATATTGTTTTTGTAAGATACACTATTTGTAAAGTGGTGTAGTGTTATTTAAAAGTGAACTTGGACTAGTTGTAAATGGATATTGCAAACCCTAGGGCAATCACTGGAAGTTTTTTTTTTTGTTGTTGTTTTTTTAAGTATAACTGACATGCCAAGAAAGGAGAGAAAATTGAATCATATAAAATGCTCAGTTAAAACCACAAAAGGCAGAAAATATGTGGAAGGTGAAAATAGGAACAAGAACAACAGAGAAAATACTGACAAATATAGTTGATATTAATTTAACTACCAATAACTTTAAACATCAGTGGTCTAAATGCACCAAATAGACCTAGCGTGGTGGCTCACACCTATAATCCCAGCACTTTGGGAGGCTGAGAAAGGAAGATCACTTGGGCCCAGGAGTTCGAGACCAGCCTGCGCAACATAGGGAGAGAGACCATCTCTACAAAAAATTTGAAAAATTAGCCAGGCATGGTGGTGTGTGCCTATAGTCCCAGCTACTCAGAAGGCTGAGGTGGGAGGATCTCCTCGAGCCTGGGAGGTCAAGGCTGCAGTGACAGAGTGAGATCCTGTCTCAAAAAAAAAAAAAAAAAGAAAAGAAAAGAAAAAGAAAAGCACTAATTAAAAGATTGTTAGAGTGGATCAAAAAAACAAGATTCAACTATATGTTGTTTAGAAGACACCCACTTTAAATATAAAGATACATGTAGATGAAAAGTAAATGGATGGAGAAAAATATACCAAGCTAACACTAATCAAAAGAAAACAGGAGTAGCTACATTTCAGACAAGGCAGACTTTCAAAGCAAAGAAAGTTATCTGGGATAAAAAAGGTCATTACATAATGATAAAGAGGTCAGTCCTCCAAGAAGACATAACAGTCCTTTACATGCATGTGCCTAGCAGCAAAGCATAAAACTATGTGAGGCAAAAACTGATAGAACTATGAGCATAAATACATGCATCCACTATCATAGTTGGAGATTTTAACACCCCTTTATCAGAAATGGACAGATCCGGCAGGCAGTAAATGGGTAAAGACATAGTTGAATCCAACAACACCATCAATCAACTTGTATAATTGACATCTATAGACTACTTCATCCAACGAGAGCAGAATACACATTCTTCTCAAGATCACATGGAACATTCACCAAGATAGACCACATTATGGTCCGTAAAGCACACATTAACAAATTTAGAATAGAAATTATATCATGCCTGCTCTCAGACCACAGTGGAATTTAGAAACCAATAAAGGAAAGATAACTGGAAAGTCCCAAAATACATGGAGATTAAACATGGATTAGAAAAGAAATTTCAGATAAATTAAGAAATAATTTTGAACTAAATGAAAATGAAAACAGAACTTATCAAAATTTATGAGATGCTGCAATGAGCCAGGATCATGCCATAAAATAATATATCAAAGATGCATGTACTCCGTGTCCATTGGAACACCCTTCACAATAGCAAAGTTAACAGGATCAACCTAAGTGTCCATCAGCAGATGAATGGATAAAGAAAATGTGTGTGTGCACAATGGAATACTACTCAGCCTTAAAAAGAAGTTTTGTCATGTGCAACAATGTAGATGGAGCTGGAGAATATTATGTTAAGGGAAATAAACCAGACACAGGAAGACAAATACCACATGTCCTCACTTATATGTGGAATCTGAAACAATAGAACTTACAGAGCAGGGAGTAGAATGGTGGTTACTAGAGTCTGGGGTGGTGGGCAGTGGGAGAAGGAGGGGAGGATGGTCAGAGGGTACGAAGCCTCAATTAGGAGGAATACAGTTTTTTCCTTTGGGACATACTGCACAGCATAGTAAGTATAGCAAAAACAGTCTTTATAACAAATGATACTGGAACAACTGAACATCCACATGCAAGAAAATGAATCTGGACACAGACCTTATACTTATCACAAAAACTAACTCAACGTGGATTATAGATCTAAATATGAAACACAACTATAAAATGACTAGAAGATAACATAGGAGAAAACCTAGATGACCTTGGATATGATGATGACTTTTTAGATACAAACCAAAGGTACAATCAATGAAAGAAATAACAGATAAGCTGAACTTCATTAAAATTAAAAGCTTCTACAGAAAGCAGGGTCAAGAGAATAAAAAGATAAGTCATAGACTGAGAGAAAATATTTGAAAAGACACATCTGATAAAAGACAAATCCAAAATATACAAGGAACTCAGAAAACTCAAGAAAAATATAAAACCTATTTAAAAATGGGTCAAAAACCTTAACAGACACCTCACCAAAGAAGGTATACAGATGACAAATAAACATGAGAAGATGTTCCACATCATATGGCATCAAGGAAATGTAAATTAAAAAGACAATGAGATAACGCCATACCTGTTAGAATGGCCACAATTCAGAACACTGACAATAAATACTGAAAAGGATATAGAAACAAACAGCAGGATATGGAGCACCTCTCATTCATTACTGGTGGGAATCAAAATAGTCCAACCACCTGGAAGACAATTTGGTGATTTCACACAAAACTAAACATATTCTTACCATGTGTTCCAGCAATTGTGCTCTTAGATATCTACCCAAAGAAGTTGAAAACTTAGTGCACATGGACATTTATAGCAGCTTTATTCATAATTGCCAAAACTGACAAGCAACCAGTATTTCCTTCAGTAGGTGAATGAATAAATACACTATGGTACATTCAGATGATAGAATATTTTTTAGCATTAAAAAGAAATGAGGGGGCCTGGACATGGTGGGTCATGTGTGTAATTCCAGCACTTTGGGAGGCCAAGGCAGGGGGATCATTTGATCCCAGGAGTTCAAGACCAGCCTGGGCAACATAGGGAGACCCTGTCTCTATAAAAATATAAAAAATGAACCAGGAATGGTGGGGCACACCTGTAGTCCCAGTTACTTGGGAGGCCGAGGTGGGAGGATCACTTGCACTCAGGACGTCAAGGCTGCAGTGAGCTGTGATTTTGCCTAGTTATGGGCTGAGAGGGTTGTGAGTGGTGGTTCTTCTCAGTCTGAACAGATCTCTAGTCATTCTAAAACCCAGTCATTTGTCATTACTGTACAGAAGAAACAATAAGTAATGGACCTATCCCTTAAGAAAAACTCTCATCAAAGTATGCTTCTTTATTGTAGGTACTTCGCGCCTTTCTGCTGTTTCCAACAATTGAACGAATGTCTGAGTCACCCAATGGCAGAATTGCCACTCCACTTTTGTGCTGGTTTCGATATGTTCTCTATGTTACTGGCTACTTATTATTGAAACCGTGTCCTGAGAAAATCAAGTCCTTGCTAATCAGAAGGTGCCTTCAATTAATGAACCTGGAGAATGAATTTTCGCCATTGAATGTATTAGAACCATTCTGCCTTGGTAAGCACAGATTTTAAAATGTATGTGTTTATTCTTGTATCGCAAAGTGTTTACACAATACTCTCTGACAGTGGACAAATATCAAGCAAGGAATTATTTACTAGTTTTTTATTTTTCTCTTCCAAAAGTTTAAAACTAGAAATAAATAAAATTAGAAATAGAATGAGGGAATTTTTACATGAGAAATTAGACAGAAAAGCCTCATCATTTTAATTTTATCATACGTTTCTGATTCTTCACTCTAGCTGCAGGATGGTGAGAAACACTTCTTCTGCACATAGTACATAGTATATACGGAGTCCCTACAGGAATCCTGGGTATGCCTGTTAGCTCAGTGGGAGTACTTTACAAAAAACAGCAGAAGGACACAAAGCCTAATACTCTTATAGAGTTAACAGGTTGTTTTTATTTTCCTTGTTTAAATGTTTTGGGAGATTTTAAATCATAGAAGTAATAAATAGTTGTCATGGTAATGTATTTTAATACTGGGTGCTTTGCTGATTGTATTGTATGAATATGCTAGGAAATGTTTTTGTGACTACTTTTTGGCTTCAAAAGTTGTTTTAAAATATAATTTATCGTTTTAGATCATACTGTTCTATATTATATTTATAAATGACTTTCATAATAAAGTAGTCCTAGTTTCTTAATCTATAAGGTGGGGATAACAATACCCCATACTTCAAATGTTATTCTAGCGTTAAATGTGATAAAATATGCAAAGCTTCTATCTGGTATTTTATTTATAACAGACCTCCAATGAATGATGTAACAATTAGTTGCAGCAGTCGCTAATGGCACTTTCTAAGCTTTTACCTGTGATCCTCAAAAGAACTAATAAGGTTTATATTGCTATTGTCCCCCTTTTAAATGAAGCAACTGAGGTACAAAGAGGTTACATGATTGCCCAAAGTTATACAACTAGTATGTAGTGTTGAAGCCCAGGCATTCTGCCGCTGTATTGCATTTCCTTTCTTTTTTTTTTTTTTTTTTTTTTTTTTTTTGAGACAGAGTCTTGCTCTGTCGCCCAGGCTGGAGTGCGGTGGCCAGATCTCAGCTCACTGCAAGCTCCGCCTCCCGGGTTCACGCCATTCTCCTGCCTCAGCCACCCGAGTAGCTGGGACTACAGGCGCCCGCCACCTCGCCCGGCTAGTTTTTTGTATTTTTAGTAGAGACGGGGTTTCACCGTGTTAGCCAGGATGGTCTCGATCTCCTGACCTCGTGATCCGCCCGTCTCGGCCTCCCAAAGTGCTGGGATTACAGGCTTGAGCCACCGCGCCCGTCTGCATTTCCTTTCACCATAGCTGCTGCTATTGCCCTAGTTAATGATAACAGCAGGACTCCTGAGTAAAGTTTTCCATACTCAGCTGTATTAAGAATGCCATAAGGTCACATGCGTAATGAACTAGAAACAAGTTAACAGCCCTGCCTGTTCAATTGTACAGCTGCAGTTCGTATGGGAGGTATTTTTCTAAATATGTAACAAGAAGCAGTCCTCACAAATACAAAATTCAGTATATTTATCCTATTGATAGATTTTTCCCCCTTCCATTTTCCCCCCAATTTCCACTCTTTAATATAGCCTTAGCATAGTGGTTAAAAAAGATGAGATAGGAAGAGGGGAAGCAAGGGCTAAGGACAGTCATGGAAATTGCCAGAGGTTGAAGTTGGAAATATCCCTTAAAGACCATTTGGTCCAACTCCTCATCTCTCCACCATATTGTTACAGGAAAGGGGTCCCGATCCACACCCTAAGAGAGGGTTCTTGGATCTCGTGCAAGAAAGAATTCAGGGTGAGTCTGCAGTGCAAAGCAAAACCAAGTTTATTAAGTGAGTAAAGTGGTGAAAGAATAGCTCCTCCATAGACAGAGTAGGATACTCCTGAAAATAAGGGATACCCACCCCAGGTACAATGCTTGTATATATAGGGAGATGTGTTGTGCTACAAGTTTGTGATAAAGGATTAATTTTCTTAATTACTATATTTTGCAAGAATCGATATTATTATTATTATTATTATTATTATTATTATTATTTTGAGATAGAGTCTCACTCTGTCACCCAGGCTGGAGTGCAGTGGCATAATCTCGGTTTACTGCAACCTCCGCTTCCCAGGTTCAAGTGATTCTCCTGCCTCAGCCTCCCGAGTAGCTAGGACAACAGGCAAGCACCACTGTGCCCAGCTAATTTTTGTATTTTTTTTAGAGACGGAGTTTCACCATGCTGGCCAGGCTGGTCTCAAACTCCTGACCTCGTGATCCACCCATCTCAGCCTCCCAAAGTGCTGGGATTAGAGGCGTGAGCCACCGCACCCAGCCCAAGAATCGATATTACTATCTTTGAAGCAAAATTAGGAATGCCTTTGTTCTCCAGATATCAGGATATCTGGACACTCCCAAGTCTGAGTCTGTTTTAGTAAACATTATTAATTTGTTCCCTTAACTTTAAACATCTAGAGGCTCGGAGTGCCTTACTTTCTGAGACTACAGTCCAGCAAGTTTCAGCCTCATTTTCCTAGCCCACACTCAAAATGAAGTCTCTCTGGTTCAAAGGCCTCTGACAATATTATGGAACAGATGCCTACTGGTGAAAATGATACTGACAAGAAGTCAGAAACCCTCAACTCTCATTTTGGTTCTGTCCTAGAGTCACTCTGTAGCTTCCGTTTAATTACTTCCCCTCATTGATTTTCAGATGTTGATTACATCAAAAGTTAGAGCCAGTCTACCTTTGGAAATTACTTGAGACCCAATGGAATCAACATTTGAAATTCTGGCAAATATATGTAAAATTCTCCACATATACTTTGATAAGATCATTTTACTTCTCTTTACAGGTTTGTTTGTCCCTCCTAGCCCCTTGTTGCTCTTTGCCATTTTCTTTTTGTGTTGTAGAATGGATTTTATAAAGCATTCTTTAGTTACAGATTCCATTTTCCTCCTGGGATTTCTGCTTCCTGGAAGATAGAGTAAAGGGACTTTCCACTATTTCTCCTGCTAAGTACAAAAAAACCCTGGATATTATCTATAAAACAACATTAAGAAGACTATACAAGGTAGAGAATAGAAAGCAGGCTATGTAGGGACTTTGGGACCCAAGCAATAAACACAGTGGTGAGTTCCCTAGGTTTTCTTTTTATCACATATATCCTAGGTGTGGAGCCAGCAACCCAGAAATACCAAAGGTAGAGACTTTTAAAGGCCCCAACAAAAGCCTACTCTCTCTAGCCCAAAGACCAGGAAAGGAGCAGTGTTTCATAGAGTAGGAAAAAATAGTCTTCTCCCTACCTTGTATACAAAAGACAGATTAACAAGAAAAATATATAAATTTATTAACATTATATTTCATATGTACATGGGAGATACCCAGAGAAATGAATAAATCTCAAAGAAGTGGCTTCTGAGTTCAGACTTAAATACTAAATACTTCAACTAAAACAAAGAAAAGAAGTCAGTAATGGGAGGTAACCACTGTATATAAGACAAAAGTTTCTTATGCAGATTTACGTTGGTGCCCTTTGCATTGATAATAGAATCCCTGGTGATTTAGAGTCATCCTTCATGGTACAGAGAGGAAAACACCCATTCAAATGGAAATTCCTTTATAGATGTGAATTTCCCTTTAAAAAGGGAACTTCTCCATTTTTAGAGCTTCTCCTGTGTCTCCAGTTTCTCAAAATACTCAGTTTAAAATAATCTTTTTGCCCAAGAGGCATCTTTAGGGATGGTATATTTTGGGTCCCCTACAGTCATTTTGAGGTAGTATATTCTGGTCTTCAGTACTTTCTTTCTTTATTATTATTATATATTTTTTGAGACAGAGTCTCACTCTGCCACCCAGGCTGGGGTGCAGTGGCTCAATCTCGGCTCACTGCAACCTCCGCCTCCTGGGTTCAAGCAATTCTCCTGCCTCAGCCGCCCAAGTAGCTGGAAATACAGGTGCCCGCCACAGCTCCCAGCAAATTTTTGTATTTTTAGTAGAGAGGGGGTTTCACCATATTGGCCAGGCTGGTCTCAAACTCCTAACCTCAGGTGATCCACCCACCTTGGCCTTCCAAAATGCTGGGATTATAGGCACGAGTCACCGCAACTGGCCTCTGGTCTTTAATACTTTCTAAAAGAAACCTTTAGACAGTAACTCCTCTACTCTACTCCAGCTATCTCCAGCCATGCTTACAGAGATTGAGTGGACTTTACCCTCTCCCCAGCAGTAATGAAGCACCCCCTCTCTTTCCCTGCTCTCGGGTACTGTCCCAGAAGAGGCTGAGTAGAGAGCGAAGACTTTCATCACTGCCCTGCAGTAATGGGTCTACCATCGCCACTACCCCCATGTTATCAGTAAAGGTCATGTGGGAGAAGTAGCAAGGGACTCCCAATTGTCCCAGCCAAGATGGTAACAGTGGAAGCCTAGTACAGAGTCAGAATTGCTTTCCCTACCCAGCAGCTATAAGGAGCCCCTTCACCCCTTGGGTGTCAATGTAGCAGGATGAGCCTCAGACAAAACTCCTCAGACACTGAGTTAAAGAAAGAGGGTGTTTATTCGGCCAGCGGCATCAGCAAGACTCCTGTTTCAAGAGCCGAGCTCCCCGAGTGAGCAATTCCTGTCCATTTTAAGAGCTCACAACTCTAAGGGGGTGAGCATGAGAGGGTCGTGATCGATTGAGCAAGCAGGGGGTACGTGACTGGGGGCTGCATGCACTGGTAATTAGATCGGAACAAAACAGGATAGGGATTTTCACAGTGCTTTTCTATGCAATGTCTGTAATCTATAGATAACATAACGGATTAGGTCAGGGGTTGATCTTTAACTACCAGGCCTAGGGTGTGGGACTGGGCTGTCCGCTTGTGGATTTCATTTCTGCCTTTTAGTTTTTACTTTTTCTTTCTTTGGAGGCAGAAATTGGGCCTAAGACAATATGAGGGATGGTCTCCTCCTTTACTCCCCGCCTTTGAGACTCTCACTCAATAGTGGGAGTTCTCACTTTCATTTTTACTACGTATGTCTTCTTGCAAGACAGATCGATAGTGATTCATATAGTACACTTGTGCTGAAGCATTTTGGTGAACTAAGGTAGCAATGAAGCTTTTTATCGTTTGAAGAAGTACAGATAGCAAACAAGGGAGCAGTAAGCAGGTTCCTATTACTATTATAACTCTTATTGTAAGAGTTTTAAATCCTCCTAGCACTGGGAACCATTTTCTAAACATGACCCCAGGATCAAATCCATGCCACACTTGCATGGGCACATGTGCCAATTTTGTCATATCTCTAACTGTGTCTTCAACTACTTGCCCTTGATTATCTATGTGTAGGCAGCAATGAGTAAGGTTAAATTTTCTACAGACCTCTCCTTCAGCTGCTAGCAAGTAGTCAAGAGCTAATCTATTTTGATAGATAGCATTTCTCATCTGATCTTCTTGCCGGGCCAGAATAGTCAAGGCTCTGCTGGTTTTATTAGTGATTATTTTTAAGACAGCTTGTAACCGTATGATTTGGTTGATCATGTAAATGGGGGTCTGGTATCCTCATGAGCCGTCTTGTGCCTAAGTAGCAGGCCTATAATATTGTATGATTCTCTCAGAGGGCCATTTATCATTTTTTCAATTTCCTATAGCTATGCTTCTCTTTTCGTGGGAAGCATAGACAGGGAAACCTAGGAGTTTGCCTGTTTTTATGGGCAGTAGGAAGAAAGATGGTTTAATAGTGTCAATAACACAACTACCTGCCTACTGGTCAGGTAATTTGGCATAAGCTGTAAGCCTACATATCTAGTATAGTCTAGTGGGGGCTGTCCAGTCCTGGTGGGACTCCGGGTGGGTCCACACAGTTTGCAACTTTGGGAATTTACTAAATGGATTTCTCTCTGTGTGATTTGAACTCCACCAAGTGACTGTTTCTGTGGTACCATTATACAGTTTCTGTTTCAGACAACTAAGTCATCCTACAGGGTGAGTGAATTCTTTTCTTTCTCTAGCTATGCAATATTGTCCAATAATTGAGGCTTTTAGGACCTAGAAATTATCAGGGTGATTCTTTTGAGCTGGGAATTCATCAGGAACTGGATCTGTAAGTACTCATTATTGGGCTTCCGTGGCCGTTGATCTCCTATTACAGTTCCTCCACATACATAACATGAAGTGACATTGAGAGACTGGGCTCCATGCTCAGCTAATTGCAAAAACAAATTTCTTGTTTTTCCTGGAATTTCTGGTACTGGCACATTTAGTTCATCATAGAAAGTTTGAAACACTAGCTCAGGAAAGCGTTTATAAACTTCTCCTCGAACCAAGATATTTACTTGAGGATTCAGTCCAGCCCCATCAATTCCTAAGGTCGCACGCTCCTCTTTTTTCCAGCGAGGATCAAGGGGATTGGTTATTACTAGCTCTAAGGGGTTACATTGTCCTTTAGTACAGGAAGGGTCATTTTTTCCTTTCTGAAGGTGGACTGGATCCTTTTCATTTTTTTTTTTAATCTAAGTGGCCTAAATGACACAAGACCAGTATTTACATTTATTTCCACACAGTCCTAATTTGTGACAGATGTACTTATTTTCTGCCATATAGCCTCTTAGTTCTAATTAAGAGAACTACACCTTATTCCTAACTTATTACTATTAATGACAGCACAGGCATCAAATTTTAAGGTGACTTGTTTGGGCACCTCTTTTTCTTCTGTTTTGGCTAACACTTCACTCGTATCATTTATGAGCCTCCACCAGTCCTCAGTCCTTAATCTTATTTTTAAAAAACTCTGGTCATGGGAGGCTCAGATGGGGCATAACACACATCAGGTTGGTCATTTCGTGGGCTACATACCCTGTATAGAATAACATTATACAAACAAGTTCTTTTTAGAGTTCCAGTACACTTAAAATAACCATAAAATAATAGGACCATAGCAAACTTTTGTCCTGCCTCAGTGACTTGATGTATACACTGGGAACAGTCCTCAGTCTGAGGAAGGTCAGTTGAAGTCGTTACTATAAAAGTCCAAATTTTAAGGAAAATGAGTCCCGCAATGAGTTTTCTCATGCTTTGGCTGTGCATGGACCAGTCAGCTTCCGGGTGTGACTGGAGCAGGGTTTGTCTTCGTCTTCAGAGTCGCTTTGCAGGGGTTGGCAAAGCTGCTCCTGTCCACGTACTGCTCACAGTCTACTGATATTTCAGGATGGTTTCGGAGCTTGGGCCTGCTAGAATAAACTGAGTCCAACACCTCTACACAGTTATGTTTAACTGGGATCTCTGATACCGGGAGCAAGGTGGTGGGGTTTAGGGTATTGCAAACTTCAGTGGTTATGTGGGGATTGTCACATAGCAAGCTTTGGTACTTGGTTAATCTAGCATTTGTTATCTGATGATGTCCTTTGATAGTCATTAAAGTTACCACAGCATGGGGGGCCTTTATATTCAGGTTTTGTCTAAGGGTTAGTTTATTTGCTTCTTGTGCTAACAGGGCCGTTGCTGCTAGGGCCGTTACCTGGGGGCCAGCCTTTGGAAATCCTATCTAGTTGTTTTGAGAGATAGGCCACTGGCCTTGGCCAGGGCCCCACAGTCTGCATTAAAACTCCAGCTGCCATTTTTTTCTCTTTCTGACCTGTAGAGTGTAAAGAGTTTTGTCAGGTCAGGTAGCCTCAGGGCTGGGACCGACATGAGTTTTTCTTTTAACTCATGAAAAGCTTATTTCTGTTGGTTGTAATAGATGTAGTGTATCTAATCTACATTTTTATTAACTGTCACCTACTCAAATATTGACTCAAATCCTGCAGCTATTTGATTTCAAGCTTTAAATTGATCTGGTATTCCTCGTGGGACTCCAGTTGCGTCTAAATAGACGTGAGAGTCGAAAGACTTATAAGGGGCTTCTCTCGCTTTACGATGTCTTATTTTTTTTCCTTCTGGTTGATGAAATGCCAGGGTGAAAGGGATAACCAATTGGACTAAAGTACAAGTGCCACTCCACTTATTCGGCAGAGTGCCCAGTAAAGGTCCGCCACAATACCACCACACATCCGCTCAGGGGTGAACAAGGGCTGACTGATTGATAAGCTCTTGAAAATTCTTAAGCTCACTGCATCCTTTCAGGTCTCCAAGGGATACTAAGTTTCCTCCCTGTCGTGAGAGACACGAAGTGAACTTAGTGTTGGGAGACAGAAGCTGGATGGCCCTTGGGGGCTGACCTGCAGGGTGCCAGACTTTGGGATATGGCAGAGAGAGTTTGGCACGACTTATTACTCCAGCCTGTAGAATCCTGGAAAAGAGCTACCATGCAGCCCACACCTGGTTGACTGGAGGACCACCTTAGTGGAAAGGGGACAGTCTGGGCCTCTGGCCTGCCATGTGCACAAGGATAACAATTGCTCTTGTTTAACATGCAGATGGAATATTTGATCTATTTTAATCATGCATTTGCATCTTGGTATCCTGTCTTAATTGCTAAAGTTTATTTTAAGTCTTTAACTTCTATGATCTTCTAGTAAAATGAATGTATGGTTTTAGGAAACTACAGAAACTGGTTGGGGCAGTCCATCCTTGCTCTTTAGTGGTCCACAGAACGTTGGATCAACTATGGCATGTAAGCTCTATATTGGGGGGCAAGAATCCTGGTTGGCACTGGGGTCTTTATTGAAATCTCCCTGGATTAAATGGTCCTAGTTTACTAATGCCCAGTCTGAGGAGAGTCAGAAGGGACAGAAGTACTTTTCTGAAGTAGAAAGCTGTCTTTGACTTGGCAAGTCCTCATAGATACTAACAAGGCAAGCATTAAATACAGTAGTTTGAGGCAAAATTGACTTGGTTATGTTAATAACTAGATGGTCAGCAATAGAACGAGGAAAGAAAAAAGAGTAATAGAATAGATGAAAAGAGTTAAATTTTTCTTAGCTTTAATTTGGTAGGGTTTCCCCCGGGACTATGGCCCATGACTCTGGAGGGGGTGGCACTTTCTTGACTTGGGTGTGATGAGTCCATTCTTTTTTTTTTTTTTTTTCTGTAAGAACAGCAGTCTTGGTGGTTAGCAGCACAAGGTAGGGTCCTTCCCAGGCTGGCTCAAGTTTTTCTTCTTTCCACCCTTTGATGAGAACATGATCTTCAGGCTGGTGCTGGTTTACCAGAAATTCTAGGGGTGGTACATGTGCTAAAAGACTTTTAGTTTTTGAGAGAAAGGAAAGTGGAAGATAAACCAAGTATATAATTTTTAAGAAACTGACCTTTTGTTTTAAATGTGGGGACCTTGGCAGTGGACTTTATAGTCCTTAGCGCCTTTTTACTGAGAATTTTCCTTTAGCACCTATTTTTATTAGTTTTTAAACTAAAGAAAGCCAAATACTATTTTATATTTAACAATGCTTCTCGTATGATTTTTATACCAGATAAACTAAATTTTATCTTTATATTAGTGTGTTATTAATGTTAAACCTAATTTTAATAAAACCTTGTAGAGATATTTATCTAATTTTTAATGTTTGACCATAAGGTAAGATTTTATAGACTCTTTTTAAACTTTTATGATTTTTGTTAAAGAGCAGGTTGGTGCTTTAAGAAAAACCTGTTATGCTTTTACTTTAATGTCCAGTTCATAGAAATACTGGATGATACTTCTTTAACTTTAGCTAATATGTTTACACACAGAATTTTCTTTACAATTAACATTTTAAAACTTGCTTAAACTTTCAAAACAATATTTTTTATTAACTTTTCAATGTAGGTAAAAATGTACATTCTTATGCCTCCTTATAATCCTTTCACCAAAGGTATATTTTACTTTTCTTATACACCTTGCACATAAACTTTTTTTTTTTTTTCAGTAGTTTTACATTCAGGAGGCCTAGTTACTTTTAAATTATACAATATTTTTTGCATAAATTCTTTTTTGTAACATTTTTCTGTTTCATGACTTTTGCAGACAGTTCTTCGACATGCCTCAACTTTCTGACTTACTACAAATATTTCTTTCTTTAAACAACCAATTAATTTATTTCAGGATAAGAATTTACCATATAATACTCTTTTTATTTAAATTCTACCGCCCAGCTTTTTTTTCCTTTTCTTTTTTTTCCTTAGGATACTTTTGAACTGATGAGGTGTGCTCACAATGAGGTTTCCTCTGAGAGTTTTTTTTTTTTTACTTTGTTGTTGTTGTTGTTAGCAAAGCAGTTGCCACTATGGATTGAATGCATTTGGGCCATCCGTGGGTTACTGGGTTAAGAATGTTTGATTGGAAGGCCTCAGTGCTTTCGGGATACACCCTTGTTTACACTGACAACAAAGTGGTATTGGGGTGTTATAGGGTTACAGAGAATACCTTCAATTATCAATTATAGGTTTTTAATTTACCTTGGCTTTTAAAGGAATAGGGTACACTTTTTTTTCTTAACTACTTGTATATCTCTTTCTTTTTCTCTTTGACTTTGTCTCTCTCTTTAACTTTCCTTTTACCTCTGTCTCTTCTCTCTCTCTGCCTCTCTCTCTTTCTTTCTCTCTCTCTCTCTCTCCTTGACTCCCTCTTTGTCTGTCTCTTCCTCTCTCTCTTTGCCTTTTTTCTTCTCTGTCTCTTTCCTTTCTCTCTCTCTGCTTGTCTTTCCTTGCCTCTGCCAGCCACTTATGCTGCTGTTATCTCAACCACTGTGTGTTGGGGACGGGGGTCTAAAACCAGCTGTAACCAAGTGTCTATATACGGGAACTGGTCTGGGTTCCCTGACTTACAGGTTACCTTGTGCCATACCTTTGAAACAAGGGACCTGTCCAGGCTTCCTTCTAATGGCCAACCTACCTCTAATGCTGGTCAGTCTATCTTACACAAAGTTTTAAGTTTTCCTAGTGTCACAGTACTCCATGGTCTCCTTTAAATTCTTTTTTGAAATTTTTTCAACATAGTTCCTAGTAGGGTGGGCTTATTTGTGCCTGACCTCTGCTTCTTCGAGACAAAACACCACGCTGACAACACACGCACACCACAGAACAAAGAACGGGTAAAAAGGGCACACACACACTTTTGCCGTTAGCACCAAACCAAAATCAAAATATCCAGAAATCTAAGCCAGGTCAAAAACAAAACCAAAGTATCAAGCAATCCAAGTCAAGCCAAAAACAAAAACCAAAGTGCCAGTACAGGCACACCATGGGTGATCAGGCCACACTTCCACTCAAATGGAGTGGGCAAGTTCCCAAGACCGGTCCTGTCAAGCAATTCAAACCAAGTCAAAACCAAAACCAAAGTGCCAATAAAGGCACACCGTGGGTGATCAGGCCATGCTTCCACTCAAACAGAGTGGGCAAGTTTCAAAGACTAGTCTTACCAAGTTTTAGATGTCCAGAATCCAAGTGCCCGTTCCTTTCCGGTGTGCAGCCACTGCATTGATCCTCCACGGGGGCCTGCCACACACTGCTCTGGCGAGGCGTCCCACCAGGGCAAATGCCTACCCGGGAGCACTCTCAGGATCCGCGTCACTCGGGCTGGTCAGAGTCCCCTGCAGGGATGTTCCACAGGGCAGGCTTAAGCCACCTAGGGAGCTGTCTTGACCCTCCGCCATTCACCTCGCTTCCCAATCAGGGAATCAAGAAATGTGGCAGGACAAGCTGCAGACAAAACTCCTCAGATACTGAGTTAAAGAAGGATGGGTTTATTCGGCCGGGTGCCTCTGCAAGACTCCTGTCTCACGAGCTGAGCTCCCCGATTGAGCAATTCCTGTCCCTTTTAAGGGCTCACAACTCTAAGCGGGTGTGCGTGAGAGGGTCGTGATCGATTGAGCAAGCAGGGGGTGGGTACGTGACTGGGGGCTGCATGCACCAGTAATTAGATCGGAACAAAACAGGATAGGGATTTTCACAGTGCTTTTCTATACAATGTCTGTAATCCACAGATAACATAACCAATTATGTTAGGGGTCGATCTTTAACTACCAGGCCCAGGGTGTGGTGCCAGGCTGTCTGCTTGTGGATTTCATTTCTGCCTTTTAGTTTTTACTTTTTCTTTCTTTGGAGGCAGAAATTGGGCCTAAGACAATATAAGGGGTGGTCTCCTCCCTTATCAACAGAAGTCAGATGGGTAACTTAGAGTCTACCTTACCTGGCCATAATGAAAAAACCATCTAAAGCATAACGTTTAAATAAAATCTAGAATCTCATAACATACTACTCAAACTGTCCATGTTGTAGTTGAAAATCACTTGTCTAACAAAATCTCAACTTGACTGGAAAAAAAAACAATCAATGCCAACACCAAAATGACAGAGATACTGGAATTATCTGACAATGACTTTAAAGCAGCCATTATAAAAATTATTTAATGATCAATTAATAAACATGTTTGAAACTCATGAGAACATAGAAAATCTTAGGAAAGAGAAGATTGAAAAAAAAAAAAAACTGAATGGAAATTTTAGAACAAATTTAAAATCTCAATGGATAGACCCAACAATAAAATGAGGGGACAGAGGAAAGAATCAGTGAATGTGAGATTAGATCAATAGGAATTACCCAACAGAGAGAAAATAGACTAAAAAGGGGAAAAAAAGGAACAGAACCTCAGGGACCTGTTGGACTACAACGAAAGATCCAACATTTTCACGCCTGTAATGCCAGCACTTTGGGAGGGTGAGGCAGGTGGATCACAAGGTCAGGAGATCGAGACCATCCTGGCTAACATGATGAAACCCCGTCTCTACTTAAAATACAAAAAAAAAAATTAACCGGGCATGGTGGCGGGTGCCTGTAATCCCAGCTACTTGGGAGGCTGAGGCAGGAGAATGGCATGAACGTGGGAGGCGGAGCTTGCAGTGAGCTGAGACTGCACTCCAGCCTGGGCGACAGAGCAAGACTCTGTCTCAAAAAAAAAAAAAAGGAAGATCTAACATTTGTGGTAACACCAGTCCTAGAAATAGAGAGTAGGTCTGAAAAAGTATTCAAACAAATAGTGGTTAAAAACCCCCAAATTTTGCAAAAGATATGAATTTACAGATTCAAGAAGCTGAATGAACTTAAAACAGAATAAACCCAAAGAAATCTACACTACGACACATCATAACCAAGCTTTTGAAAACTAAAACAAAGAAAATCTCTTGAAAGCAGCCAGAAGAGCAAAGCGATGCATTATTCATGGAAGAAAGTCTGTTTGAAGGACAGCTAGTTTTTCATCCGAATCCATGGAGACCCAAAGGAAAATGACAAAATGCAAAACAAAAATAACTATCAATCCAAAATTCTATATCTAGCAAAAGTATCTTTCAGGAAAGAAGGGGAAATTTAGCATTCTCAAATGTTGAAAAACTAAAAGAACTTGTCACCATTAGATCTATCCTAAAAGAATAACTGCAGGAAGTTCTCTCAACAGAGAGGAAATGGTAAAAGAAGGAATCTGGGAACATCAAAAAGAAAGAACAGTGAATAAGTTAAAACGTGGACAAATGCAACTTTCTTTTTCTCTTGAGATTTCTAAATGATGTTTAACAGTTAAAGCAAAAATTATAGCACCATATCTTATGGTTCTAAATGTACACAGAGGAAATATTTAGGGCAACGATTTTATAAATGGGGGAGGGCACAAGGACATAATGGCAAGTAAGGTTTCTACACTTTACTTGAACTGTAAGATGTAACCACAGGTAGATGGTAATAAGTCATGTATATATGTAATGTAGTACCTAGAACAGCCATTTCAAATGCTATTCAAAACAGATACTCAAAATCACCATGGATAGATCAAGATGGAACTCTATATTTAGAAACACATTGATTGGAAGGCCAGAAAAAGAACTCATAGACATGGCAGAGAACAAACAGAAAACAAATAAAATGATCGTCCATGATTATATTGAATGTAAATGATCTAAATATACAATTAAAAGAAATTAGCAGGGTAGATTAGAGAACATGACTCAATTATATGCTGTCCTCAAAAATCTTAGTTTAAATATAACAATATAAGTAGGTTGAAAGCAAAAGGATGGGAAAAGATATATTATGCAAACATTTATAAGCAAAGGAAACCAGGAACAGCTTTATTAATATCAGATAAAGTAGATTTCAGTGCGAAGAAAATTACCTAATAGGCATTTGTAGAACACTCCACCCAAAACAGAATTGATATCAACGTGTTAATATCATTGAAACCATACAGAGCATGTTCAGTGACCACAATGGAATCAAACTAGAAATCAACAACAGAATAACAAAAGTTAGATCTTTAAATACTTGGAAAGTAAACCACATACTTCTAAACAACTCATGAGTTAAAAAATGGAAATTACAAAGAAATTCAAATAATACTACATGTAAATAATAAAACTATGGCTTACAATTGTAATCCTAGCACTTTGGGAGTCTGAGGTGGGAGGATCGCTTGAGCCCAGGAGTTCTAGACCCGCCAGGGCAGCACAGTGAGACCCTGTCTCTATAAAAAATTTAAAAATTGTCCAGTCACTGTGGCTGATGCATGTAATCCCAACACTTTGAGAGGCCAAAGTGGGCAGATCACTGGAGTCCAGGAGTTCAAGACCAGCTGGGGCAACATGATGAAACCCTATCTCTACTAAAAATACAAAAATTATCTGGGCATGGTGGCGCACACCTGTAACAGGTCCTAGCTACTTGGGGGCTGAGGTAGAAGGATCCCTCAAGCCTGGGAAGTCAAGGCTGAAGTGAGCCGAGATCGTGCCACTGCATTCCAGCTTGGGTGACCAAGTGAGATCCTGTCTCAAAAAAAAAAAAAGAAAGAAGAAAAATTAGCCAGGCATGGAGGTATAGGCCTGTAATCTCAGCTTCTTGGGCAGGCTAAGATGGAAGGATCACTTGAGCCCAGGAGACCACGGCTGCGGTAAGCTATGATCATGCCACTGAACTCCAGCCTGGGTGACAGAGTGAAAGCAGCTCAAAAAAAAAAAAAAAAAAGTAATAATAATAAAACTGAATTAAAATGAAAATACAGCATATTAAAATTTGTGGGACACAGCTAAAACAGTGATGAGACAAAAATGTATGCTGTTGTGAGAAATGATTACATTAGAAAAGGAAAAAAGTCCTAGTAACCTAAGCTTCAACCTCAAGAACCTAGAAAAAGAAGAGCAAAATAATCCCAAAAGGATGAAAAGGAAAGAAATAGCAAGAATAGAAATTAGGGTTAGGAGCAGTTGCTCACATCTCGAATGCCAGCACTTTGGAAGGCTGAGGCAGGAGGTTTGCTTAAGGCCAGGAGTTTGAGACCAGCCTAGGCAATATAGTGAGACCCTGTCTCTACCAAAAAAGTTGAAAACAAAAACAATAGAGAAAATCAATGAAATGAGAAAGTGGCTACTTTGAAAGAGTAATAAAATTGACAACCCCCTAGCAAGACTGACAAAGAAAAAACAGGTGAAGACACAAATTGCCAATATCAGAAATGAAATAGAAAATATCCACTATAGAGCCTGCACACATCAAAAGGTTAATAAAGGCTACTGTGAACAACTCTACACATATAAATTTGATAACTGGGATGAAATAAACCAATTCTTCAAATGTCAATACACTACCACAACTCATCCAAGATGAAATCGATCATTTCAAGAGCCCTATAACTTGGAAGGAAATTCAATTTGTAATTTTAAAACTTCCAAAAAAGACATTTAGAGGCCCAGATGATTTCACTGGAGAATTATGCCAAATGTTTAAAGAAATATTAACACAATTCTACCTATTTTTTAAATAGAAAATAGGAGGGAACACATCCCAATTCACTTTTTGAAGTTAGTATTATCTAATATCAAAACCAGAGAAAAATAATACAAAAAAAGAAGAAACTACAGGCCAGTATCCCCTATGAGTATAGAGACAAACATCTCTAATAAAATATTAGCAAATAGAATTCAGCAATATATAAAAAGAATTATATACTATTCTATTACCTAATGTGATTTATTCCAGGGATGCAAGGCTAGTATTGTATTCAAAAATCCATTAATATAATCTAGCATATTAACAGGCTAAAGAAAATAAACCATATGATTCTATCAACTGATGCAGAAAAAAAAATATTTTGAATGCTTTTCTTCTAAGACTAGAAACAAGACAAAGATGTCTGCTCTCAGTACTCTTATTCAACATAGTGCTGGAAGTTCTAGTCAGTCCAGTAAGGCAAGGCAAGGAAATAAAAGATATACAGATCAGAAGAGAAGAAATTAATCTCTTGTTTGTAGATGGCATGATTGTCTGTAGAGAAAATCCCAAGGATGGTTCTGTGGCTCTGCCAGGGAATAAAAATTTATCAAATGATTTAAAAAGAAAAGAAAAGAAAAGAAAAAAAATGACAATCCCAAGGAATCTACCAAAAACAAACTTTGAGAATTACTACAAGTTCAACAATGTCACAGGATACAAGATAAGCACAAAAGTCAATATTATTTGCATACACTAGCAATAGAAACCAAAATTTAAAATATAATACCATTTATAGCCAGTCAAAAAAACTAAATGGTTAAGCATAAATTTAGAAAAACATATACAGAATTATATGCCGAAAATGATGCCTATTAATAAAGAAACAAAAGAAGACCTAAGTAAATGGAGAGACATACCATGTTCATGGATTGGAAGACTCAACATAGTAAACATGTATTAATGCACTCTCACACTGGGTAATTTATAAAGAGGCTTAATTGGCTCACAGTTCCACAGGCTGTACAGGAAGCATGTCAGCATCCACTTCTGCAGAGGCCTCAAGTAGCTTTTACTCATGGCAGAAGGCAAACCAGGAGCAGGTGTCTAACATGGCAGGAGCAGGACTGAGAGACAGTGGTGGGGGAGGTTCTACACACTTTAAACAACCAGATCTTGAGATAACTCAGTCATTATTGCTTTAACAGCACCAAGGGGGATGGTGTTAAATCATGAGAAACCATCCCCATGATTCAGTTACCTCTCACCAGGTCCCACCTCCAACATTGGGGATTACATTGAGGACATGAGATTTGGGTGAGGACACAAATCCAAACCATATCAGATGTCAATTCTTCCTAAATTGATACATGTATTAAACATAGTTGCTGTCAAAATCCAAGTAAGATTTGTTTGTAGATATTGACATGATTATTCTAAAATATATTTGGAAAGGCAAAGGAATAAGAATTACTAAAACAGTTTTGTAAAAGAATAAAGTGGAAGGAGTGAGTCTGTCTGGTTGCAAGATTTGTTATGTAGCTATAGTAATCAAAACTTTGTGATATTGCTGAAGGGATTAATACATAGATCAATAGGACAGAAAAGAGAACCTAGAAATAGACCCACACAGATGTGCCCAACTGATTTTTGACAAGGGGCAAAAGCAATTTGATAAAAGAGGAATTGCCATTTCAATGATTTTGCTGGAGCACTTGGCTCTCCTTAGGCCAAAAGAAAAGGAAAAAGAAGAAAGAAAGGAAGGAAAGGAAATGAACCTTGACCTAAACTCTAAATCTTACACCTTATAAAAAAGTTAACTCTAAATGAGTCATGAATTTAAATATAAGTTGTAAAACTACAATCCTTTTAGAAAAAAGGGAGAAAATATTCAGGATCAGGATCTGGGACTAGGCAAAGACTAGCTGAGTGTGATCACAGTGAGATATCATTATACACCCATCAGAATGGCTAAAATAAAAAAAAAATAGCAACCTCAAATGCTGGTAAGGATGCAGAGAAACTGGATCACTCAAACATTACTGCTGACAATGTAAAATGGTACACCCACTCTGGAAAGCAGTTTGACAGTTAAAAACCTAAACATGCAACTACCCTATGACCCAGCAGTTACACTCCTCAGCATTCATCCCTGATATATGAAAACTGGTGTCACAGAAAAACCTAAATATATGAATGTTTATTGTAGTTTTATTCATAATCGCCAAAAACTGGAAACAACCCAGAGGTATTTTCCATAGGTAAATTATTAAACAAACTGTGATAAACCCATACCATGGAATTCTACTTGATAATAAAAAGGAACAGACTTTTAATATACACGGCAACCTGTGTCCATCTCCAGAGAATTATGCTCAGTGAAAAAAAAGCAACCCTTAAGGATTACATACTGTATGATTCCATTTATATAGCATTCTTGAAATGATAACATTATAGAAATGAAGAACAGATTAGTGGTTGCCAGGGGTTAAAAATTAAAGATAAAAATTTAGGCCGGGCGCGGTGGCTCACGCCTATAATCCCAGCACTTTGGGAGGCCGAGGCGGGCGGATCACGAGGTCAGGAGATCAAGACCATTCCTGGCGAACACAGTGAAACCCCGTCTCTACTAAAAATACAAAAAAATTAGCCCGGCATGGTGGCGGGCGCCTGTAGTCCCAGCTGCTCAGGAGGCTGAGGCAGGAGAATGGCATGAGCCCGGAAGGCGGAGGTTGCAGTGAGCCGAGATCACGCCACTGCACTCCAGCCTGGACGACAGAGCAAGACTCCGTCTCAAAAAAAAAAAAAAAAAAATTAGCTAGGCATAGTGGCACATACCTGTAGTCCTGGCTACTTGGAAGGTTGAGGTAGGAGAATCGCTTGAGCCTAGAAGTTCAAGGTTACAGTGAGCTGTGATTGCACCACTGCACTTCAGCCTGGGCAACAGAGGAAGACCCTGTCTCTTTAAAAATATATATATACATATCCTGGCTGTAATATTATGCTGTGGTTTTGTAAGATATTACCATGGGAGAAACTGGGTAAAAAATACATGGATTTCTCTCTATTATTTCTTACACCTGCATGTAAATCTACAACTATCGTAAAATAAAAGCTGAATTAAAAACAAAAAGCATTCTCCAGCTAGGGATACCACTTTCCTCCCTGGGATAGGTGTTGCCCTCATCCTGACTGCGTGAATTAGGAGCCTTTTGTCCTTGAGACATTGAGAAGGTTGAGGACCCAGAGCCCCAGGGCTGAGGACACCATTAGATATGCAGCTGTACTTATGCCTCTTTAGAAATATTTTCTAAATCCAAATCAGGACATGGGATATAAATTTTATACATTTTTAAAATTTATATATGA
The DNA here is from genome assembly GCF_007565055.1 of Rhinopithecus roxellana. NCBI lineage: Eukaryota > Metazoa > Chordata > Mammalia > Primates > Cercopithecidae > Rhinopithecus > Rhinopithecus roxellana. Next base: position 66,720,403 of record NC_044565.1, read on the forward strand.
AAAGTAGCTATGACAAATTATTCTCAACGGTATATTTAGTGAATACATAATATAAACATATATTTAATTTAAGTGTTTAATGTTTTTAATTAAAACAGGACATTATGTAAAGGTATTTTTCCACTTTTTCTGCATCAGAGTTATATACACTTCAGGAAAAGTAGACTCCAAAAGCTGCACTTGAAAGAAAGGACTCTTCCTTTTAGTTGCAATAATTGACCTCCTGCTGCATATTCCAGGAGACCCAAGTTTAGGCAGCAGGGAGCAGGACAGTTTAGGCATAAGCCATATTTCCCTCCTCAATCCAAGGCAACCAGAGCTTTATACTACATTTTTGCTTGAGGAACCCTGGGCTTCCTTTCTCACACAACCCTGATATATGAAATACATTTTGTATATCAGACTGAACATTCAGCTACATTTCTTCATCTCTGTTCTAAATAACAAACTAGCAAACAAACTTCTGGAGCACAGCCCTCCTATTTCTCACATCCTTTCCTTTTCTGATCTTTTAATCCCTTGGCTCTAATCTGGCCTTCTAATAGCCAAATAACCACTACTTCAATGGTCTCTGATTTTTTTTCCCCCCATAACCTACCCCGTCTGTGTAACCTCAGGTAAAGGAAAATGAGGCAATAGTTTATGTGTCTTCTTTCTTCTTTGGGTTATTGGTTCATTCCCTACTTGAATGCATAGTTCACTTCCTAGTAGTGACTAGGCTGATCATTAACGAAGCATCTCAGATATCCTAGCCAGCCTCTTCTCTCTAGATCTGCAGTGCCACCCCTGCCTCCTCTTGCAATAACCCTCACAGAAACTGCCTTCGCCCAGGCTTGCCCTCACCATCACTTTGGTGATTCCTAGTACCTTGCTTCCCACAAACAAAAGGTTCCAACTGAGAGAGAGCAACACTCAACAGAAGACCCTAACTTTGGGAGATAATTAGTGGGCTCTGCTAGAGTTTATGCTGCATAAATAGTGGACATAACTAATGTTCATACCAGCTACTTGAATCGGCATAATTTTTGTGGTTACGTGAAAAGAGGGGTTATCAAGGGAAAAGATCAGGTCAGAGATCATTCCCAGCTGAGAATCTGGTCCAGCTGGATATTTCCCCCTGGCCCCCACAGACCTGTTTCTCTGTGGCTTGACTGTCATCCAGACGACGACCTTTTAACCTGCCAGCATGCCTTTTAGGAGGCTTTGCAGTGTTTGCACATTATGTAATGTCTGTGCTTCAGTAGAAATCTTACGGAAACAAATGGAGGAAGTTTGCTAGTCCAAGCAGTGGATAATAAATCCTGCCCTATCTAGATAGAAACTGGTTTTCTGTATCCTTTAGTTTATACACACATTTTTGTTGTTGTTGTAAGCTCTGAAAAATTCTAGGAACCAAAATATTGAAATATTTCAAATCCTGCTGCCCTTTTGGCAAAGATGGCACATCCTTTCCTGTAGGCTTGAGTTCTGCGGCATTAGCGTTCTTCTCCAGCATGAGTGAATGAAATGTCATTTCCTATCCAGCATTCAGAGAAGAGTAGCCCTACATCAGTTAGCATACATTATAAACTTTACCACCGTGTTCATCAATGTCATTTTGTTAACTAGGTTGTATTAAATGTTGTTTTTAAAGAACATATGTGGATTTTCTTCTTCAGTTTTAATTCTGGAATGTTTGCTACTCTGTATTTTCTTTAGATGTTCTTCCACTTCATGAAAAATAGGCTTTTCACTGAGACACCTAAATTGATTTTCTGATCAAAGCTAAAAGAAAATATGTCTTAGTTCAGCAGTGTAACAGGTCAAAATAATTAACTTTGAAAAATATTCTAGGGTCTTTTCATTAGTTAGGCCAAATTGGTATTTTAATTCCTTTCAGTTACCTAACTAGAAAAACATAGCACAGAGACATAGGGAATTTCTGGTAGATTACATTACTTTGTTGAATATATTCTTGTAAAATAAATTTTCATAATTTTTTCTTTCCTTAATATGGAATTAACTTTTAAGATATAAAATCAACTATTAAATAAGATGACAGCATAAGCATATGCATCACTAAAGAATCACAAATTTCTTCTAGAATATTTTTAACTCAATCCCAGAATAATTTTTGAATAAGACAAAACCAGACTCTCATGTCACCTGTTCTTTCTGAACAGCTTATTAAAATCCATTTATAAAACCCAACTGGGGCTTTTATTTATTTATTTATATTAGAGACAGAGTCTTGCTATGTTGGCCAAGCTAGTCTCAAACTCCAGGCCTCAAGCAGTTCTCCTGCCTTGGCTTCCCACAGTGCTGAGATTACAGGGTGAGCTGTCATGCCTGGCCCCAATTGTAGCTTTTGGTGATTCATGCACATATAACCTAAGATTCAGGAATGACGGAAAAGTTTTTTTTGTTTGTTTTTGTTTTTGTTTTTTTTGTTTTGTTTTGTTTTTCAGTCAGTATTAGGATTTAGAACAAGAGGTGATTAGTGTGATATTAGGATACAATCTCTGCTTTAGAAGTAAATAGCCCAATGAATATCTTATTATTTTTTCTAAAGAAATTTTGTATTTAAAAATTAATGCCAGTCTAAAAAGTTGCATTATTTTTTAAAATCATACAACACCTCCAGTTGTTTTTCATTTTGGTGAACTCAGTGCCACTTAGGAAAGATTATCTGTTTGTAGACTAAATTGACTATCGTAATGACCACAGTCCTGGCTTACAGAGAAACACATAATAATTAACTATGTTGACTAGTAAACATTTCTCCAAATTATGCAGAAAGTTTAGGATGGGAGAATTATTTTTTTAGGTCTTATTTTCACTTTGTTACAACTTGGCACCATTGGAAAGGTGGAAAACAACCTGAAATAAATAAATAACTGCTGAAGAATTTTCCCTTGTAAGAAGGCTTCATCTGGGTTTCTGAGACTATCAGGTCCTACTTAACCTTTTGACAAACCTGCTAGTGTAGCCTTTCTGAGTGTCCAGCCTTACTCTGCCTACAGCTTTGCTGGCATGTAGGGTTGCTCATGTCTCCAGAATCTTCTAGTCTCGTAGCCTGTCCTCAACCCTAAATTTTGCTCCCACACAGCCCTGCTTGGCTTGAACCTTCCTAACTTCCCTACACTCAGCACATCTTGCCAGCCTCAGGAATAGTCAGAAGATGTGCTAGGAGAGGCTTTCCTGAGAAAGGCTCTTTTTCAGTCAGCTCCTACCCTGCCTCCTCTCAGGCAAGCCCTGGGTATGTGCAGATGCCACTTTCTCCCCCACTCAAGTACCAGAACCTGATAGGCAGTTAAGCACATCAACCCATGTGCTGTGACCAAAAACACCCAGAATATTCAAAGGCCCTATTTCTATTCACTTTTATCATCTGGGATTGAGTTTGACTATAGATAACAGAAAACCAAATTACAGTGGCCTAAACTAGATAGGGATCTATTTTTCTCATGTGCCAAGAAATCCAGGCATAGGCAGTCCAGAGGTAAATAACATCTCAACAGTGCCATCGGGGACATGGATCCTATGTTTCTACTCTTGTTGTCCTTTGCATATCACATAAACCTTTATCCTTGTGGTCACTATCTCATGGTCACATCATGGCTCCTGCATCTCTAGCACTCATGTCTAACATTCAGTGAGAAAGAAAGGGAAAGGGAAGAAAGGCAAAAAGGCCTACTCCTGATTAGGCTTTGGCTTATTTAAAAAGAGAATATGCCCCCCAGGAACTTTTAGATTAGTAGTCAAAATATCCCTTACTATAAGAAATAGAGAAAAGCCATATGTTTTGATTTCCCCATGTCTCAGTAGAGGCAATCAAGGGAAATGAAAATTTTTGTTGGCTTTTAGGTAGTTACATTGTATCTACTACATCCCAACTGTAAGATGGTCTTGAGATTCAACATCCATGGACTTAATCACAGAATAGGCCACCTACCAAACATTGAGGTAAGACAGTCAGTTCACCATAACTAAAATCCATCGTTGCCATGTTCCTGCAGAATGCCTTCAGGCGTTGTAACCCTTGGCATGATAAGCTCACACTGAGGTCTACCGTTTATTTCTTAATTGTGACAGGTCTTCTTCAAATCTTGTCTAAATAAGTACCCATCCACAGTAGAGCTCATCTCAGCTCTCAAGATTATTGTATTTTTTATTTTAAAGGGAGTTTTTAAATGTTTGGCATTTCACCAGTGTTAATGGGCTTACTAAAGACTATTCTTCTCAGCCATCCCCCATCATAGAGGTGAATCTATCAAAGCCTTTTCCTAACCTGTCAAACCTTTTCATGAGTACTCTTAAGAAACTGATTTTTCCTTGTAAATATGGTGGTATATTTTGGACATGTAGAATCTGTAGACCTTTTAAATAAGATCAAAGTGACTAGAAGTAGTATCTCAGTCACCATAGACCAAGAGTAAAAATCACATATATATTGCAGTATATACACCCACAATGGTTGATTTCCTACCTCCCATATTCACCTGTCCTAATGAAACCATGCCCGCCTCCTGTAATTCCCCTTGCTTCAATACCAGCGAGTCTCTCTCCTCAATAATGGCAAAGCCAAACAAACTGGGGCATTCTAATGTGAATCATATACTAGGCCACGTACCACCCAAACAGCAGGACAACTTGGCTTGCCACCTTGCAGTTCTACCTTAGAAAACTATTTATGCATCACCTTTCATTTTATCATTAGTTGTGGTTTAAATTGCCTCTACCTTGTCTCTGGCTGTTATGACTAGTGTGTACGTAGCCTACTTTCTGGCTAGTCCAGGAGCTGTTAGACTTGTACTCTGGCCTTCAATTATTCATCTCACTTTTATACCAGGACCTGCCAACTTGGCTTACCAGTGTCAGTGTGCTTCAGCCTCTAGTTCTGGCCTCCATCATGATGTCAGCTCTTGGACCACTTCCTCCCCACCCCACTTTCCAAAACACTACTAAGTAACCTTCTCTCTCAGTCTCTTCCCATTTATTTCATTTAACAACCCTTCCTTACTGATACCTGCCGTGAGCTAACTGTTCAGATAAGCACTGGAGAGAATAATGAATGAAATATAGTTCCTGCCCTTAAGTTACTTACAGTGGGGTAGGAGAGAAAAAATACGAATAATTTTAATATGTCATAGTAAGGGCTATCATAAATCAGATACAAGGTATGGATGGTAATGAGAAAGGAGAGATCAGTTCTATTAATACCTAGGTAAGTAATAGAGGAGAAGATGAATGAATTTGGACTTGAAGATGAGTTGGGATTTTTCCAGACAGACAAAATGGCACCAGGATAGGCAATTAGAAGGCAGCCTTCTGTTATGGATTATGTGTACTTGGAGAATTGGGTGATAACATTTGACCTGTGAGATGAATGCCCTCTTGGTCTTCCAGCTTGAGCCCTCACTCGGCTATTTCAAACCTTTTAGCCAGCCTAAGTTAAAGTTCTGTAATAATATTTGGACACTAAACAAATCTTAGGAAATAATGTTAGTAAATAACATTAGACTCTTCGATGAGTCTTTTTTATACCTGTATTTAGATTTATAATGGAGCAAAAGTAAAGAATTAACATTCTTCCAAATCATTCTCTTTCCTTCATGTTTTTGTTTCCATTACTAGTGCTACTAGACATTTCCTTCACTGTAGTGCTTGAAACTCTGAGTTCTGCTGGATTTCCAGGAATGCTGTTGACAGTCATTGCCAAGAGAAATGTGTTTTCCACTTAGGAAATTACACTTCTATTTGGTATTATTATTTCTGACCACTATGTTGTATTATGAGCATTTCTGAGGAATGACAAAGATGGCTTCCTTGGAGCAATTACTGGAAAAGAAGCTGGTGTTCTATTAAAAAGAAAAGAAAAAAGTATACTTAGATAGGAAATTACCAAGAAATAAATAAGGGTAGGAATAAAGGTGGGATGGAGTACATTCCCTGATGAAAAATTTACTTTCAGAAAACAGGACTCCTTATAAATTATTTGAATTTTTAAGTTTTTTTAAATTTAAGAATGACAAAAAAGTACTTAAAACATAAATGTATCCCTTCATGAATTATCACAAAACAAACTTCTATTAACTGCCATCCACTCAAGAATCACCATTGCCCGGCCAAGTGCGGTGGCTCATGCCTGTAATCCCAACACTTTGGGAGGCCGAGGCGGGTGGATCATGAGGTCAGGAGATCGAGACCATCTTGGCTAACACGGTGAAACCCCATCTCTACTAAAAATACAAAAAATTAGCTGGGTGTGGTGGCGGGCTCCTGTAGTGCCAGCTACTCAGGAAACTGAGGCAGGAGAATGGCATGAACCTGGGAGGCGGAGCTTGCACTGAGCCGAGATCACGCCACTGCACTCCAGCCTGGGCGACAGAGCAAGACTCTGTCTCAAAAAAAAAAAAAAGATTCACCATTGCCCGAGTCTCAGAAGACTCCCTTATGCTTCTGCCCATCTCACTTATTCCATTTTCCCAAATGTAACTACTACTAACATCTAGATGCACCTGGTTTTGGACTTTACATAACTGAAATTATATAACGTATACTTGTTTGTGTCTGACTTCTCTCAGTCAATATTGTATATGTGATGTTGCATGCAGCTTTAATTATTTCATTTGTATTACTAAATACTTTTCCACTGGATGAATGCACTACAGTGTATTTATTTAATCAGTTATCATGATTGATGAATGCTTGGGTTGTTTCCAATGTGGTACTACTAAAAATCATACTGTCAAGAGCATTTTTATGCTTGCCTTTCAGTGAACTTATGCACATATTTCTCTTGGGTCCATCCAGAGAGGAAATGCAGAGTTCATATGGTATGCATATGTTTAGCTTCAGAAGACCAAATGGTTTCCAAAGTGGTTGTACCAGTGTGTACTCCCACCAGCAATATATGAGTTTATGTTGCTTCATTTGCTCACCAACAGTCTGTATTTTTCATTTTTGCTATGTTTTATAATTTTGGTCAATCTAATAGGTATATAGTGCCATCTGATTGTATGAAGGTTTTTTTAAAAATATTTTGAGATGGTCCTTTTTCATTGATTACATAATAGTTGTACATATTTTAGGGTACATGTGACATTTGAATACCTGTATACACTGTGTTATGATCAATCAGATCAGGATAAATGGGGTATCCATCACTTCAAATATTTATCTTTGTTTTCAGAACATTACAATTCTTCTCTTCTGGCTATTTTAAAATATACAATAAATTATTGTTAACTATAATTTTCCCACTGCATTATCAAATACAGGAACTTATTTCTTATATCTGATTCTATTTTTGTACCCCTTAACCAATTTCTCTTCACCTGTTCCACCCCGCTTCTTTTCCAAGCCTCTGGTAGTGACCATTCTACTCTCTACCTCTGTGAGATTCACTTCTTTTTTTTTTTTTTTTTTTTTTTTTGAGACTGAGTCTCATTCTGTTGCCCAGGCTGGAGTGTAGTGGTGCAGTCTTGGCTCACTGCAAACCTTGCCTCCCAAGTTTTAGCAGTTCTCCTCTCTGCCCTCCTCCCCCACCAGTAGCCAGGATTGCAGGTGCACACCACCATGCTCAGCTAATTTTTGCATTTTTAGTAGAGACGGGGTTTCACCATGTTGGCCAGGCTGGTCTCGAACTCCTGACCTCAGGGGATCCACCCACCTTGGCCTCCCAAAGTGCTGGGATTACAGGCGTGAGCCACCGCGACCAGCCATAAGATTCACTTTTTAGCTCCCACATAGGAATGAAAACATGCAATATTTGTCTTTCTGTGCCTGGTTTTCACTTAACATAATAACCTCCAATCTGATCCATTTTGCTACATGTGACAGGATTTCATTCTTTTTATGGCTGAATAATATTCCATTATGTGTATATACCACATTTTCTTTATCCATTCACCTGTTTGATGGGCACTTAGATTCATTAGTATCTTGGGTACTGTGAACAGCACTGAAATAAATGTGGAAATGCAGATATCTCTTTGATACACTGATTTCCTTTCTTTTTGATATATACCCACCAGTGGGATTGCTGAACTATGTGGTAGTTCTAGTTTTCGTTTTTTGAGGAAACTATACTGTTTTCCATAATGGCTGTACTACTTTTCATTCCCAGCAGTTTACACATATGCCCCTTTCTCTGTATCCTCACCAACATTTATTTTTTTGTGGTTTTCTTAATAGCCACTCTAACTGGGCTGAGATGATACCTAATTGTGGGTTTTTTGTTTGTTTGTTTTTAATTTTTTATTTCCATAGGTTTTGGGGAACAGGTGGTATTTGGTTACATGAGTAAGTTTTTTAGTGGTGATTTGTGAGATTTTGGTCCACCCATCACCCGAGGAGTATCCCGTGAACTTAATTTGTAGTCTTGGTTTTGATTTGCATTTTCCTGATAGTGATGCTGGGCATTTGTTATGTACTTATTGACCATTTGTATGTCTTCCTTTGAGAAATGTCTATTCAGGTCTTTGGTCCATGTTTTATTCAGATTATTTGTCATCATGCTATTGAGTTGTTTGAGTTCCTTAAATATTCTGGTTATTAATCCCTTGTCAGATGGATAGTTTGCAAATATTTTCTCCCATGCTGCAGACTGTTTCTTCACTTTGTTGATTGTTTCCTTTTCTATGTGCAGCTTTTTAGCTTGGTGTAATCCCATTTGTCTATTTTTTGCTTTTATTGCCTGTGTTTTTGAGGTCTTACCTGAAAAAAAATCTTTTCCCAGACCAATGTCCTGTAGCATTCCCCCTAATGTTTTCTTGTAGTAGTTTCATGTCTTATTTAAGTCTTTAGTCCATTTGAGTTGATTTTTGTATATGGTAAAAGATAGGATCGATGTAGCTTCATTCTTCTGCATATGGATATGTAGTTTCAATAATGTTTATTAGAGAGACTATCCTTTCCCCAATGTGTGTTCTTAGTGCCTTTGTTGAAACCAAGTTGGCTGTAAGTATATGGATTTATTTCTGAATTCTCTATTCCATTCCATTCATCTTTTGTCTACTTTTATGCCAGTATCATGTTGATTTAATTACTGTAGCTTTGTAGCATGATTTAAAGTCAGGTAGTATGATGCTTCCAGCTTTGTTTTTGTTTGTTTGTTTGTTTGTTTGTTTTTGTTTTTCTCCTTGGGATTCCTTAGCAATTCGGCATCTTTTGGGATTCCATACAAATTTTAGGATTGTTTTTTCCATTTCTGTGAAGCATGTCATTAGTATTTTGATAGCGATTTCACTGAATCTGTAGATTGCTTTGGGTGATATAGACATTTCAACAATATTAACCCTTCCAATCCATGAGCATGGGATATCTTTTCATTTTTGTGTGTGTCCTTTCAATTTCTTTCATCGGTGTTTTATAGTTTTCCTTATAAAGAAAAACTTCTTTTATTAAATTCACTTCTTTTGTTAAGTTTATTCCTAGGTATTTTTTAGTAGCTATTGTAAATAGGATTGCCTTCTTGATTACTTTTTTAGATTGATCACTATAAACATATATAAACACTGCTGATTTTTGTATGTTGATTTTGTATCCTGCAACTTTACTGACTTTATCAGTTCTGAGAGTTTTTTGATGGAGTCTTTAGGTTTTGCTAAATATAAGATCATGTCATCTGCAAACAAGGTTAATTTGACTTCTTCCTTTCCAAGTTGGATACTCTTTGTTTCTTTCTCTTGCCTAATTGCTCTATCTAGGATTTCTAATACTATGTTGAGTTGAAGTGGTGAAAATGGGCATTCTTGTCTTGTTAGATGTTAGTGGAAATACTTTGTTCACTGTTCAATGTGATATTAGCTGTGAGTCTGTCATATATTGCCCTTATGGTATTGAGGTATGTTCTTTCTATACTCAGTTTGTTGAGAGTTTTTATTATGGAGGGATGTTGAATTTTATCAAACATTTTTCCAGCATGTATTGAAACAATCATATGGTTTCTGTTCTTGAGAGAACAGATGTGTTGTATCATGTTTATTGATTTGTGTATGCTGAACCATCCTTGCCTCCCTAGTATGAATTCTACATGATCATGGTGATCTTTTTAATGTGTTATTGAATTCAGTTTGCTAGTATTTTGTTGAGGGTTTTTGCATTTATATTCATCAGGTATATTGGCCTGTATTTTCCTGTTATGTTCTTGTCTGGTCTTGGTATCATGGTAATGCTGGCCTCATAGAATGAGTTTGGAAATATTCCCTCCTCTTCAATTTTCTTAAAGTAGTTTGAGTAGAATTGGTGTTAGTTCTTCCTCAGATGTTTGGTAGAATTCAGCAGTGTTTCCATCAGGTCCTGTGCTTTTCTTTCATGGGAGACTTCTTATTGTTACTTAGATCTTCTTACTCATTATTTGTCTGTTTTTCTATTTCTTTATGTTTTAATTTTAGTAGATTGTATTTTTCCAGGAATTTATCCATTACTTGTAGGTTTTCCAATTCGTTGGCATGTAGCTGTTCATAGTAGTCTCTAGTGATCCTTTCTATTTTTGTGGTACCAGTTGTAATGTTTCCTTTTTTGTCTTTGATTTTATTTATTTGGGTTTTCCAGTGTGTTGGTATTGTCTGTCTTTGAAAAAAAAAAAAAGCCTTTTCATTTTATTGATCTTTTGTGGTTTTTTAGTCTCCATTTTATTTATTTCCGTTCTGATCTTTATTATTTCTTTTATTCTACAAATTTTAGGTTTGGTTTGTTCTTGCTTTTCTAGTTCCTTGAAGTGTATCATTAGGTTATTTATTTGAAGTCTTCGTATTTTTTTGACATAGGCATTAATTGCTATAAACTTCCATCTTAGTACTACTTTAGCTGTATCCCATAGGTTCTGGTATATTGTGTTTCCATTTTCATTTGTTTTAAGAGTTTTTAAAAATTTTCTCTCATAATTTCTTCATTGACCCATTGGTCATTTGGGAGCATGTTGTTTAATTTCCGTGTATTTGTACAGTTTTCAAAGTTCCTCTGCAAATATTCTAGTTTTATTCCATTGTGGTCAGAAAAGATACTTAATATGATTTCTATTCTTTTAAATTTGTTGAGACTTTTTGGTGACCTAACATATGCCCTATGCTGGAGAATGTTCCATGCACTGATGAGAAAAATGTGTGTTCTGAAGTAGTTGGATGAAATGCTAGTAAATGTCTGTTAGGTCCATTTGGTCTAGAGTGTAGTTTAACTGCAATGTTTCTTTGTTAATTTTCTGCCTGGATAATCTATCTATTGCCAAAAGTGAGGTGTTGAAGTCCCTTACTATTACTGTATTGCAGTCTACCTCTCCCTTTATGTCTATTAATATTTGTTTTGTATATTTGGGTGTTCTTGTATATTTGGGTGTTCTCTTGCTGAATTGATCCCTTTATCATTATATAATGGCCTTCTTCATCTCTTTTTATAGTTTTTGACTTAAAGTCTATTTTATGTGCTATAAATGTAGCTACTGTTCCATTTGGTATCTTTTTCCATCTCTTTACTTTTATTCTATGGGTATCTTTATAGGTGAGATAAGTTTCTTGTAGGCAGCATATAGTTGGGTCTTGTTTTTTAATCCATTCAGCCATTCTATGTCTTAATTGGAGAATTCAGTTGATTTACATTCAATGTTATTATTGATAGGTAAGGACTTAGTACTATCATTTTACTTGTTTTCTTGTGGTTTTGTAAGCCTCTCTTCCTTTCTTACTCTCTTCATTTATGGTTGTGATTTTTGCTGGTAGTGTGATTTAATTCATTGCTTTTGATTTTCATTATATTTTAGGTTTTTGCTTTAGGTTACTATGATGCTTACAAAAAGATTTTATGGTTATAAGAAGTTATTTATAACTGAGATTAGCCGGCTAATCTAATGTTTTTGTAAATACTCCTGTAGTCCCAGCTAATTGAAGGCAAAGGTAGGAAGATCGCTGGAGCCCAGCAGGTCAAGGCTGCAGTGATCTGTGATTGCACCACTGCACTCCAGCTTGGGTGAGAGAGTGAGACCTTGTCTCAAACACACATACACACACACACACACACACACACACACACTGATAGCAACCTAACTTTGGTCACAAAAACAAGAGAAAAGAAACAACTTTAGAAAAATGTACACATTAACTCCCTTCTCCCCCTACATTTTGAATTTCTGATGTCACAAAAAATAATAAAAGAATTTACTTTTAAATTCGATAATGTTTTATTTTATAGAGGCAGAAAAGCATATAAATCAAAGATTAGCCTGTTCTTGTGGTAGTCAATTTGTCTGTGAGTCCATTTGGCACTCCAGCATATATCATATTGGAAGAGTTTCAGATTTTTTAATTTACATTTCCATGAGGGTGAGTACCCTTTCATAATTTGACTAACTTCTGATATTTCTGTCTTGTCTGTTGCCCATCTTAATGTTTGGTTGCCAGCCTTTTTCTTACTGGTTTGTAGAAGTTTTAAGATAAATTCCAGATGCCAGTGCCTTTGACATATGGCACATATCTTCTTCCACTCTGTGGATTGTCTCTTTACTCTCTTAATGTGGTCTTTTTGCTGGAAAAAAAATTCTAATTTTAATGTAATTTAACAATCTTTTGTGGATAGTGTTGTAGTGTCCCACTAGAGGAATCTTTTCCTACCCCAAAATCGTGAAATATTCTCCTGTATTATCTTCTAGAAATTTAATTATTTCGCCTTTTACATTGTGATCTACAGCCCACCTACAATTGATTTTTATGGAAAGATGAAGGTAGAAATCAAGTTTGTGATTCCTTCTCCATAGGAATATCCAGTTGATGCATCATCATTTAGTGAAAAGACCATTTATTAATTTTTTATTGCTGTGTAAAAAATCAACACAAGCTTAGTATCTAAAAACAACACCCTTTTATTAACTCACAGTATGTAGGTAAGAAGTTCATGCTGAAATCAAGTTGTCAGCCAGGCTCTTCTTGTCTGGAGGCTCTGGGAAAAAAATCCACTTCTGAACTTGCTCAGATTGTTGGCAGGACATCCATTTGGTATGGCTTTAGACTGAGGTCCCTGTTTTCTTGCTGGCTGTCAGCAAGGGTGCTTCTCTACTATATATATATTTTAAGTTCTAGGGTACATGTACACAACATGCAGGTTTGTTACACAGGTATACATGTGTCATGTTGGTTTGCTGCACCCAATAACTTGTCATTTACATTGGGAATTTCTCCTAATGCTATCCCTCCTCCAGCCCCCACCCCACGACAGGCCCCAGTGTGTGATGTTCCCCTCCCTGCCTGGTTGCAGGTGTTCTCATTGTTCATTTCCCACTTGTGAGTGAGAACATGTGGTGTTTGGTTTTCTTTCCTTGTGATAGTTTACTCAGAATGATGGTTTCCAGCTTCATCCATGTCCCTACAAAGGACATTAATTCATCCTTTTTTATGACTGCATAGTATTCTATGGTATATAGGTGCCACATTTTCTTAATCCAGTCTATCATTGATGGTCATTTGGGTTGGCTCCAAGTCTTTGCTACTGTGAATAGTGCCACAATAAACATACATGTGCGTGTGTCTTTATAGCAACATGATGTATAATCCCTTGGCTGTATACCTAGTAATGGCATTGCTGGGTCAAATGGTATTTCTAGTTCTAGATTCTTGAGGAATCGCCACACTGTCTTCCACAATGGTTGAATTAATTTACACTCCCACCAACAGTGTGAAAGTGTTCCTGTTTCTCCACATACTCTCCAGCATCTGTTGTTTCCTGACTTTTTAATGATCGTCATTCTAACTAGTGTGAGATGGTATCTCATTGTGGTTTTTATTTCCTTTTCTCTGATGACCAGTGATGATGAACATTTTTTCATGTGTCTGTTGGCTTCATAAATGTCTTCTTTTGAGAAGTGTCTGTCCATATCCTTTGTCCACTTTTTGATGGCATTTTTTTTTTTTTTTTTTTTGAAAATTTGTTTAAGTTCTTTGTAGATTCTGGATATTAGCCCTTTGTCAGACGGGTAGATTGCAGAGATTTTCTCTCATTCTGTAGGTTGCCTGTTCAATCTTTTGCTGTGCAGAAACTCTTTAGTTTAATTAGATCCCATTTGTCAATTTTGACTTTTGTTGCCATTGCTTTTGGTGTTTTAGTCATGAAGTCCTTGCCCATGTCTGTGTCCTGAATGGTATTGCCTAAGTTTTCTTCTAGGGTTTTTATGGTTTCAGGTCTAACATTTAAGTCTTTAATCCATCTTGAATTAATTTTTGTATAAGGTGTAAGGAAGGGATCCAGTTTCAGCTTTCTACTTATAGCTAGCCAGTTTTCCCAGCACCACTCATTAAATAGGGAATCCTTTCCCCATTTCTTGTTTTTGTCAGGTTTGTCAAAGATCAGATGATTGTAGATGTGTGGTATTATTTCTGAGGACTCTGTTCTGTTCCATTGTTCTATATATCTGTTTTGGTACCAGTACCATGCTGTTTTGGTTCCTGTAGCCTTGTAGTATAGTTTGAGGTCAGGTAGTGTGATGCTTCCAGCTTTGTTCTTCTTGCTTAGGATTGTTTTGGCAATGCGGGCTCTTTTTTGGTTCCATATGAACTTTAAAGTAGTTTTTTCCAATTCTGTGAAGAAAGTCATTGGTAGCTTGATGGGGATGGCATTGAATCTATAAATTACCTTGGGCATTATGGGCATTTTCATGATACTGATTCTTCCTATCCATAAGCATGGAATGTTCTTCCATTTGTTTGTGTCCTTTTATTTCATTGAGCAGTGGTTTGTCGTTCTCGTTGAAGAGGTCCTTCACATCCCTTTTAAGTTGGGTTCCTAGGTATTTTATTCTCTTTGTAGCAATTGGAAATGGGAGTTCACTCATGATTTGACTCTCTGTCTGTTATTGGTGTATAGGAATGCATGTGATTTTTGCACATTGATGTTGTATCCTGAAACCTTGCTGAAGTTGCTTCTCAACTTAAGGAGATTTTGGGCTGAGAAAATGGGGTTTTCTAAATATACAATCATGTCATCTGCAAACAGGGACAATTTGACTTCCTCTTTTCCTAACTGAATACACTTTATTTCTTTCTCCTGCCTTATTGCCCTGGCCAGAACTTCCAACACTATGTTGAATAGGAGTGATGAGAGAGGGCATCCCTGTCTTGTGCCGGTTTGCAAAGGGAATGCTTCCAGTTTTTGCCCATTCAGTGTGATATTGACTGTGGGTTTGTCATAAGTAGCTCTTATTATTTTGAGATACGTTCCATCAATACCTACTTTATTGAGAGTTTTTAGCATGAAAG
Organism: Rhinopithecus roxellana; assembly: GCF_007565055.1. NCBI lineage: Eukaryota > Metazoa > Chordata > Mammalia > Primates > Cercopithecidae > Rhinopithecus > Rhinopithecus roxellana. The sequence goes on from NC_044565.1 coordinate 66,735,624, forward strand.
ACTGTTGAATTTTGTCAAAGGCCTTTTCTACATCTATTCAGATAATCATGTGGTTTTGTCATTGTTTCTGTTTATGCACTGGATTATGTTTATTGATTTGCATATGTTGAACCAGCCTTGCATCCCAGGGATGAAGCCAACTTGATTGTGGTGGATCAGCTTTTTGATGTGCTGCTGGGTTTGGTTTGCCAGTATTTTATTGAGGATTTTCGCATCGATATTCATCAGGGATATTGCTCTAAAATTTTTTGTGTGTGTGTCTCTGCCTGCCAGGCTGTGGTATCAGGATGATGCTGGCCTTATAAAATGAGTTAGGGAGGATTCCCTCTTTCTCTATTTATTGGAATAGTTTCAGAAGGAATGGTAGCAGCTCCTCTTTTTACCTCTGGTAGAATTCGGCAGGTGAATCCATCTGGTCCTGGACTTTTTTTGGTTGGTAGGCTATTAATTATTACCTCAATTTCAGAGCCTGTTATTGGTTTATTCAGAGATTCTTCTTCCTGATTTAGTCTTGGGAGGGTATAGTGTCCAGGAATTTATCCATTTCTTCTAGATTTTCTAGTTTATTTGTGTAGAGGTGTTTATAGTATTCTCTGATGGTAGTTTGTATTTCTGTGGGATAGGTGGTGATATCCCCTTTATCATTTTTTATTGCGTCTATTTGATTCTTCTCTCTTTTCTTCTTTACTAGTCTTGCTAGTGGTCTATCAATTTTGTTTATCTTTTCTAAAATCCAACTCCTGGATTCATTGATTTTTTGAAGAGTTTTTGTGTCTCTACCTTCTTCAGTTCTGCTCTGATTGTAGTTATTTCTTGCCTTCTGCTAGCTTTTGAATGTGTTTGCTCTTGCTTCTCTAGTTCTTTTAATTGTGATGTTAGGTTGTCAATTTTAGATATTTCCTACTTTCTGTTGTGGACATTTAGTGTTATAAATTTCCCTCTACGCACCGCTTTAAATGTGTCCCAGAGATCCTGGTACATTCTATCTTTGTTCTCGTTGGTTTCAAAGAACATCTTTATTTCTCTCTTCATTTTATTATTTACCGAGTAGTCATTCAGGAGCAGGTTGTTCAGTTTCCATGCAGTTGTGTGATTTTGAGTGAGTTTCTTAATCCTGAGTTCTAATTTGATTGCACTGTGGTCTGAGAGACAGTTTGTTGTGATTTCTGTTCTTTTACATTTGCTGAGGAGTGCTTTACTTCCAACTATGTGGTCAGTTTTGGAATAAGTGCCATGTGGTGCTGAGAAGATTGTATATTCTGTTGATTTGGGGTGGAGAGTTCTGTAGATGTCTATTAGGTCAGTGTGGTGCAGAACTGAGTTCAAGTACTGGATATCCTTGTTAACTTTCTGGCTCATTGATTTGTCTAATATTGACAGTGGGGTGTTAAAGTCTCCCATTTTTATTGTGTGGGAGTCTAAGTCTCTTTGCAGGTCTCTAGGGACTTGCTGTATGAATCTGGGTGCTCCTGTATTGGGTGCATATGTATGTAGGATAGTTAGCTCTTCTTGTTGAATTGATCCCTTTACCATTTTGTAATGGCCTTCTTTGTCTCTTTTGATCTTTGTTGGTTTAAAGTCTGTTTTATCAGAGACTAGGATTGCAACCCCTGCTGTTTTTTGCTTTCCATTTGCTTGGTAGATCTTCCTCCATCCCTTTATTTTGAGCCTATGTGTGTTTCTGCACGTGAGATGCGTCTCCTGAATACAGCACACTTGTGGGTCTTGACTCTATCCAATTTGCCTGTCTTTGTCTTTTAATTGGGGCATTTAGTCCATTTACATTTAAGGTTAATATTGTTATGTTGGAATTTGATCCTGTCATTATGATGTTAGCTGGTTATTTTGCCCATTACTTAATGCAGTTCCTTCCTAGCATTGATGGTCTTTACAATTTGGCATGTTTTTGCAGTGACTGTTACTGGTTGTTCCTTTCCATGTTTATTGCTTCCTTCAGGATCTCTTGTAAGGCAGGCCTGGTGGACAACATCTCTCAGCATTTGCTTGTCTGTAAAGGATTTGATTTCTCCTTCACTTATGAAGCTTAGTTTGGCTGGATATGAAATTCTGGGTTAAAAATTCTTTTCTTTAAGAATGTTGAATATTGGCCCCTACTCTCTTCTGCTTGTAGAGTTTCTGCCAAGAGATCCACCATTAGTCTGATGGGCTTCCCTTTGTGGGTAACCCGACCTTTCTCTCTGGCTGCCCTTAACATTTTTCCCTTCATTTCAACCTTGGTGAATCTGACAATTATGTGTGTTGGGGTTGCTCTTCTCGAGGAGTATCTTTGTGGTGTTCTCTGTATTTCCTGAATTTGAATGTGAGCCTGCCTTGCTAGGTTGGGAAAGTTCTCCTGGGTAATATCCTGAGGAGTGTTTACCAACTTGTTGTCATTCTCCCTGTCTCTTTCAGGTATACCAATCAAACGTAGATTTGGTCTTTTCACATAGTCCCATATTTCTTGGAGGCTTTGTTCATTCCTTTTTACTCTTTTTCTCTAAACTTCTCTTCTCACTTTATTTCATTAATTTGATCTTCAGTCACCGATACCCTTTCTTCCACTTGATCGAATTGGCTGTTGAAGCTTGTGCATGCGTCACATAGTTCTTGTGCCATGGTTTCAGCTCCATCAGGTCATTTAAGGTCTTCTCTACACTGTTTATTCTAGTTAGCCATTCATCTAATATTTTTTCAAGGTTTTTAGCTTCCTTGCGATGGGTTCAAACATCCTTCTTTAGCTCGGAGAAGTTTGTTATCACTGACCTTCTGAAGCCTACTTCTGTCAACTCATCAAAGTCATTCTCTGTCCAGCTTTGTTCCATTGCTAGCAAGGAGCTGCGATCCTTTGGAGTAGAAGAGGTGCTCTGGTTTTTAGAATTTTCAGCTTTTCTGCTCTGGTTTCTCCCCATCTTTGTGGTTTTATCTACCTTTGGTCTTTGATGTTGGTAACCTACAGATGGGGTTTTGGTGTGGATGTCCTTTTGGTTGATGTTGATACTATTCCTTTCTATTTGTTAGTTTTCCGTCTAACAATCAGGTCCCTCAGCTGCAGGTCTGTTGGAGTTTGTTGGAGGTCCACTCCAGACCCTGTTTGCCTGGGTATCACCAGTGGAGGCTGCAGAACAGCAAATATTGCTGCCTGATCCTTCCTCTGGAAGCTTTGTTCCAGAGGGGCACGTGCCTGTATGAGATGTCTGTCAACCCCTACTGGGAGGTGTCTACCAGTTAGGCTACACAGGGGTCAGGCACCCACTTGAGGAGGCAGTTTGTCCATTCTCAGAGCTCAAACACCATGCTGGGAGAACCACTGCTCTCTTTGGAGCTGTCAGACAAGGACGTTTAAGTCTGCAGAAGTTTTTGCTGCCTTTTGTTCAGCTATGCCCTGCCCCCAAATGTGGAGTCTATAGAGTCAGCAAGCCTTGAGGTGCTGTGGTGGGCTCCTCCCAGTTCAAGCTTCCCAGCTGCTTTGTTTACCTACTCAAGCCTCTGCAATGGCCCATGCCCCTCCCCCTGCTGGGCTGCTGCCTTGCAGGTTAATCTCAAACTGCTGCACTAGCAGTGAGAAAGGCTCTGTGGGTGTCGGTCCTGCTGAGCCAGGCACAGGATATAATCTCCTGGTGTGCAGTTTGCTGAGACCACTGGAAAAGTGCAGTATTTGAGTGAGAGTGTCCCATTTTTCTAGGTACAGTCTGTCACAGCTTCTCTTGGCTAGGAAAGGGAAATCTCCCAACCCCTTGCACTTCCTGGGTAAGGCAATGCCCCGCCCTGCTTTGGCTCACCCTCCATGGGCTGCATCCACTGTCCAACCAGTCCCAATGAGATGAACCAGGTACCTTAGTTGGAAATGCAGAAATCACCCGTCTTCTGCGTCAGTCACACTGGGAGCTGCAGACCGATGCTGTTCCTATTCCGCCATCTTGGAACGAACCACTTCTCACCTCTTTAAAGGCCACGCTCAGGTCCTTTCCATGTGAGCTCCATCTTCATACCTACTATGGTGCATTTAATCCTTCTAGTGCTCCAAATCTCTGACTTCCTTTCTGCAACCAGCCAGAGAAAACTCAGATTTTAAAGCACACATGTGAATAGGTTAGGCTGGGCCCACCAGGATAATCCTCCCTTCTTAAAGTCAACTCTGCCAGATAACATGACCTAATCATAGGAGTAATACTTCATATTCACAGGGTCAAATATTTGAGAGACATCTTAGAATTCTGCTTCCCACAAACCATCTTTTTACCACTGTTTTGAAGTGCTACCTATACCAAAAACCAAATAGTCATATATATATATATGACTATATGTAAATAGTCATATATATATATATGACTATATGTAAATAGTCATATATATATATATGACTATATGTAAATAGTCATATATATAGTCATTTCTGGGAAGAGTTTATGTAGAATCAATATTTCTTCCTTAATTGTTCATTGAATTGACCAATGAAATCATCTTGGCCTGGGGTTTTCTTTGTGAAGAGATTTTAAATTACAAATTCTGTTTCTTTAATATATGTAAGACTATTCAGGGTATCTATTTCTTTTTGAGTAAGTTTAACATTTTTGTCTTTGTGCAGACTTTGTCCATTTTGTCCAAGGTGTCTACATTCATGACATAAAGTTGTTCACAAAATTATGTGATTATCCTTTTGATATCTGGAATCTGTAGAGATGTCACCTCTCTCTTTCCTGATATTGGTAATATCTTTTTTTTTTTTAGGAGAAAAAAACATATAATTTTACTTTTGTTTAACTTTTATTTTAGGTTTGGGGGTACATGTGCAAGTTTGTTATACAGGTAAACTTGTGTCACAGGGGTTTGTTGTATGTCTTATTTAGTCACCCAGGTGCAAAGCCTAGTACCCAATAGTTCTTCTGCTCCCCTTCCTCCTCCCACTCTGGTGATATCTTAATATCTTTTGTCTTCTCACATTTTTTTCTCTGATCAGTCTGGCTACAGATTTATCAATTTTATTGTCTTATTGAAGAAAGAGCTTTTAGTTCCATTTATTTTCTTGATTATTTTATTGGCTTCAATTTCATTAATTTCTGGTGTGAACTTTATTTCCTGCCTACTTAGAGTTAATTGCTCTTCTTTTTCTAGTTTCTTGCAATGGAAACTGAAATAATTGATTTTGTAATATAAGTTTTTAGTGTTATAAATTTCTCTTTAACTACTGCTTTGGCCCTGTCCCACAAAGTTTGATATGTTGGGTTGTGACGCTTCTTTCACTTAGCACATTTTCAGGGTTTAGCATGTGTCAGTGCTTCATTACTTTTTATAGATGAATAATATTTCATTGCATGACTTCACCATGTTTTGTCTTTCCATTCATCAATTAATGGACATTCAGATGGTTTGCACTTTTTGGCTATTATGAATAATATTGCTGTAAACATTCATGTACAAGTTTTTTGTTGGCGTATGTTTCTAATTATCTTGTCTACAGGTGGAATTACTGGGTATATGGTAACTCTATATTTAACATTTTAGGGAACTGCCAAACAGTTTTCCAAAGTTCCTGTACCAATTTATAATTCTACCAACAAGATATGAGAGTTACAGTTTCTCCACATCTTAACACTGGTTATTGTTTGTCTTTTTTATTATAGCCATCCTAGTGAAGTAGTATCTCATTGTGGTTTTGATTATATTTCCTTGATGACTAATGATGTTGAACATCTTTTCACAAGCTTATTGGCCATTTGTACAGATTGAATATCCCTTATCTGAAATGCTTGGGAACAGAAGTGTTTAGGATTTGGGAATTTTTTTGGATTTGGAAATATTTGCATACACATACTGAGATATTTTGGGAATGGGACCCAAGTCTAAACACAGAATTTACTTATATTTTATATACACCTCATACACATAGCCTGAAGGTAACTTTGCACAATATTTTTAATTTTGTGCATGAAAAAAGTTTTGACTGCAACCCATTACATAAAGTCATGTGTGAAATTTGTAGCGTCATGTTGGCACTCAAAAAGTTGAATTTTGGAAGATTTCAGATTTTGTGTTTTTACATTAGGTATACTCAATCTGTATATCTTCTTTAGAATATATTTAGAAATGTCCATTGCAATCCTTTGCCCATTTTCAATCAGATTGTCTTTATTATTGATTTGTAAGAGTTCTTTATATATTATGGCTAGAGATCTTTATCCAACATATGATCTTTTCCCATTCTGTAGATTGTCTTTTTTACTTTCTTGATGGTGTCCTTTAAAGCGCAAAAGGTGTTAGTTTTGATGAAGTCCAATTTATTTTACTTATTTTTTTTTTGTCACTTGTGCTTTTGGTGTCATAGTTACAAACCATTCTGTAATCTAAGGTCACGAAGATTTATTTCTCTTTCCTACTGAGAGTTTTATAGATTTAATTGTTACATTTAGGGCTGTGATCCATTCTGAATTTATTTTCTATGTCATGTGAGGTAGTGATCCAGCTTCCTTCTTTTGCATATGTATATCCACTTGTCCAAGTTCCAGTTGTTGAATGTTTATTAATTTTATTATCTTTGTCATTTCTGCATCAGTTTTGACTGATCAGTTTTTCTCCTCATTTGGGTTATATTTTCTTGCATTGCATGCGTGATAATTTTTTATTGGATAACTTACATTCTGAATTTTACCTTGTCGGATGCTGGATATTTTTGTATTTCTATGAATATTATTGAGCTGTGTTATGGGACACAGTTTTGTTATTTGGAGACGGTTTGATACTTTCTGGTCTTGCTTCTAAGCTGTTAGATGGTACCAGAGTGGCATTTGGTTTAGGGCTAATTTTACTCCACCACCAAGGCAAAAACTTCTCTGAGTTCTCTAGTTAGCAGTCCCCAACCTTTTTGGAACCAGGGACCAGATTTGTGGAAGACACTTTTTCCCTGGACCAGGCTGGGGGAATGCTTTGGGGATGATTCAAACACATTATATTTATTGTGTACTTTATTTCCATTGTTATTAAATTTTAATATATAATGAAATAATTATACAACTCACCATAATGTAGAAAAGCGGGAGGGAGCCCAGAGCTTCTTTTCCTCCTGCTAGACAATCCCATCTGAGGGTGATGGGAGACAGTGACAGATGGTCAGGCATTAGATTATCATCAGGAGCACACAACCTAGATCCCTTGCGTGCGCAGTTCACAATATGGTTCGTGTTCCTCTGAGAATCTAATGCTGCCAGTGATCTGACAGGAGGCGAAGCTTAGGCAGTAATGTAAGCAAAGGGGAATGCCTGTAAATACAGATAAAGCCTCACTTGCTTGCCTGCTGCTCACCTCCTGCTGTGTGGCCCAGTACTGGTGCTGTTCTAGTTGACGCATTGTTAGTTATGAGGTTCTGTGTTGGACTGGTAGGATTATTCCCTCTAATTCTTTCAGATGATTCCTTCCCCCAGCTTCTCAAAGTTTCTCATACAATTGAGCTGATCAGTACCTAGCTGAAATTCAGGGAGTCCCCTCTGCAGATCTCTGGAGCTTTCTCTCACTACAGATTTCTCCTTCTACAACTCTGCCCTGCCAAAAACCACTGCAGTAGCCTCCCCAAACTATCACCTCTATCTCCTTAATTACAAATGCATTCTTTTAATCAGGTATGTTAACATGACAAGCATGGAGACAACTGCCTTTGAAAGAAGAGTTACTTACAATTCTTGAGAGGAGAGGGCATTCCACACTAGGCAGGGCCTCATGGGAAGCACCCGGTTGGGGAAGGAGGCAGAAGGAGCAGAGGAGAGCATGGCCCAGAGCCTTCATTGTGGTCACCATGGAAAGGAAAGGATGAGGCAGGTTAGGCAGCTGAGCAGGTTTAGTTAGGATTGGCTGGTATGAAAAATTTTGGTGGGCTTTGAGCTATAGGGGTAGTTCCTGGATGTCTTGTATCTGGTCCCGAAATGATTTCCAGCAGGATTTAGAGTGATTTAGAGTATTTGGCTTGTTGTGTGGGAGTTTTCTAAAGGAGGTGGTTGGTGGGTATGGCCTTTGGATTGGTTGTTTGCATATGAAAGAAATGTTCACCAGGGAATCATTTGCTATCTCTAAGAATTAGCTAGTCATGGGAGGGGCAGCCTCTCCCCGACAAGCAAGGCCTCCAAGATGTCAAAGCATCATAAAATGAAGAAAATAAAATACGATTAATGCACTTATCAACTCAGGGAGATTACCAAGCTCTGCTTGTACTTCTCCTTCTTGCACTGTAGACTGACAACTTTTCAGAATATAAGCTGAGACAGTCGTAAGATTCCTCTCATTCGTTTCCCAGGGATTGCTGTCTTTTTGTTGCCCAATACCCAGTGTCTTGAAAACTTTTTTCTTCATGTATTTTGTCTTTTTTTTTTTTTTTTTCCAGTTGTTGTGGGATTTTAGGTAGGAGGATAAATCCAGTCCCTCTTACTCCATCTTGTTCAGAAGTAGAACTATGGAAGATCATTTACATTTGAAATTAAAATTCAGTTGAGATTTTTGGGAACCAATAACAGTAAACAGGTTTGGCTTCTATATTGATAATTCAGCAGTCTTTATTAACAGATTGGAGTGTTAGAGCAAGGTAGAGAGAAGACAGAGCTTCTAAGCTAAGACAAAGGATGGGTGGGAAGACTTCAAGTAGACAGAATGCCATGAACAAAATGGTTGAGGATGCAAATTTTATGTGTGTTTAGTAGCTCACATTCACTGGAAAGCATGCAGTCTTTAAATGGAGCCAAGCTTCAGCATAGGTTGGGATCAGATTTTGTAGAGAAGGCTAATGGGAGCTATAAAGAAAATGAGAATTTCTCTTTCCATAAAATCTGTATTTTCCTCATGGTGTTCCCCAAACTTTTTTTTCTCCTAAGCCCTCACTAATATTCATTTTTCATTCCTTCACTTTCTCCTAGTATCTAATCCATTAGCTCTATAAGGTCTGCCTTATTTTTAGCTGTAGAACTTCACTGTTCAATAAGGTAGACATTAGCCATATGTGGCTATTTAAATGTAAATGAATTAAATAAAATTGAAATTTCAGTTCCTTATTGTCCTGGCCACATTTCAGGTGTTCAAGAGGCACATCTCTCCAAGGGCCATTGTATTGGTTGGACAGCACAAGGAACATTTCCACCATCACAGAAAATTATGTTGCATAGCACTACTCTAGAATGTGCTCAGAGGCAAAATTTTAAATTTTGTATGCAGTATAACTATGTGAAAACTAAGACTTAACAATAAAATTTTAAAGATTTAAAGGAAGTGATCAAAATAGCAATATTGCTTATTTTTCACTAAGCTCTTGCTAATCATTTCTTCTATTCATATAATTTCTGTGTTTTGTATACAGAGCACATGTTTATACTAGGAAAAATTATGTCTTCGGTAATTTATTCTTGTTTGTACTATAAGCACTTTAAGCCTCATTCTCTCCCCACTAGACAATATAATAGTATTTTAACTAGTCATCTGCCTCTAGCCTTGCTCTGCTGGTAGTTATCTTGGTATCTGTTACTAAAATGATATTCCTGAATCACAGATTAGTTTTCATTTTCCTACTCAAAAACTCTCAGTAGGTCACCAGTGCCCGAGGAAAAATTTGCAGCAGACTCATAATTCTGACATTCACAGTCCTTCATGATCTGGCCCTAACCTGCCATTTCATTCTCAGGCATCACCACATCATTCCTGTGCATCTTACACTCCTACAAACCAAATTCATTTAGCTAGGTCCCTTTAAAGAACCCAGGCAAGCTTGTCATCTCATCAGTATTGTTTCCATGGTGAAACAAGTAACGAATTCAACACAAGTGGCCTAGAGTTGAACTTCTGCAACTTTTGTAGTTCTAGACTGTCTATAATGGCATTTTTTTTTATTATACTTTATGTTCTAGGTTACATGTACACAACGTGCAGGTTTGTTACATATGTATACATGTGGCATGTTGGTGTGCTGCACCCATTAACTCGTCATTTACATTAGGTATATCTCCTAATGCTATCCCTCCTCCCTCCCCCAACCCCACAACAGGCCCCGGTGTGTGATGTTCCCCTTCCTGTGTCCAAGTGTTCTCATTGTTCAATTCCCACCTATGAGTGAGAACATGAGTTGTTTGGTTTTCTGCTCTTGCGATAGTTTGCTGAGAATGATGGTTTCCAGCTGCATCCATGTCCCTACAAAGGACATGAATTCATCCTTTTTCATGGCTGCATAGTATTCCATGGTGTGTATGTGCCACATTTTCTTAATCCAGTCTATCATTGATGGACATTTGGGTTTGTTCCAAGTCTTTGCTATCTTTGCTATTGTGAATAGTGCCGCAGTAAACATACGTGTGCATGTGTCTTTATAGCAGCATGATTTGTAATCCTTTGGGTATATACCCAGTAATGGGATGGCTGGGTCAGATGGTATTTCTAGTTCTAGATCCTTGAGGAATATCTGCACTGTCTTCCACAGTGGTTAAACTAGTTTACAGTCCCACCAACAGTGTAAAAGTATTCCTATTTCTCCACATCCTCTCCAGCACCTGTTGTTTCCTGACTTTTTAATGATCGCCATTCTAACTGGTGTGAAATGGTATCTCATTGTGGTTTTGATTTGCATTTCTCTGATGGCCAGTTATGATGAGCATTTTTTCATGTGTCTGTTGGCTGCATAAATGTCTTCTTTTGAGACGTGTCTGTTCATATCCTTTGCCCACTTTTTGATGGGGTTGTTCGTTTTTTCCTTGTAAATTTGTTTGAGTTCTTTGTAGGTTCTGGACATGAGCCCTTTGTCAGATGAGTAGATTGCAAAAATTTTCTCCCCTTCTGTAGGTTGCCTGTTCACTCTGATGGTAGTTTCTTTTGCTGTGCAGAAGCTCTTTAGTTTAATTAGATCCCATTTGTCAATTTTGACTTTTGTTGCCATTGCTTTTATTGTTTTAGACATGAAGTCCTTGCCCATGCCTATGTCCTGAATGGTATTGCCTAGGTTTTCTTCTAGGGTTTTTATGGTTTTAGGTCTAACATTTAAGTCTTTAATCCATCTTGAATTAATTTTTGTATAAGGTGTAAGGAAGGGATCCAGTTTTAACTTTCTACTTATGGCTAGCCAGTTTTCCCAGCACCATTAATTAAATAGGGAATCCTTTCCCCATTTCTTATTTTTGTCAGGTTTGTCAAAGATCAGATGGTTGTAGATGTGTGGTATTATTTCTGAGGGCTCTGTTCCGTTCCATTAGTCTATATATCTGTTTTGGCACCAGTACCATGCTATTTTGGTTACTGTAGCCTTGTAGTATAGTTTGAAGTCAGTGTGATGCCTCCAGCTTTGTTCTTTTTGCTTAGGATTGTCTTGGCAATGCGGGCTCTTTTTTGGTTCCATATGAACTTTAAAGTAGTTTTTTCCAATTCTGTGAAGAAAGTCATTCGTAGCTTAATGGGGATGGCATTGAATCTATAAAGTACCTTGGGCAGTATGGCCATATAATGGCATTTTTATAGAAGGACTAAGTAGGATTGTGTTGTTCTATGGACATTTTGTGTTTCTGTTATAATTAATATATATACAAAAGAAACAGAAATTGAGATACCTTGATTATGAACATAATTTACAACTGAAATCTCTGTAAAGGAATCTGGAAAGGTAAATCTACTCTTTACAATTACAGAATAATGCTTTATTGATGATCAGAGTGTTCTGTGTTGAATTTCAGGTGCTCTGAATTACAATGAGAAACATCCAACTAAGGCAACATGGACCACATGAGTCATTCTTGCACATAATGAGACCTGCCGCTTGGGGTTCTTCTGTCATGTACAAGAAGGCACTTGTGCTTTCACTCCTTGGGGCATAGTACTCAGCCTCATGGCAATAAGAGAGAACTCAAACCTGCTCTGTCTGCAGGGAGTGTGGGGAAATAAGTCTTGTCCACCAATCTTGGCTACACTGCAAATAAAGTGTCTTTGAAACACTGTGTCAAGAAATTAGAATCCTAGCTGGGGCTAGCCTGTTCATATTACACTCAGTAATAGCCACATTACACAGGAAAGCTGGTAAGTGTGTGGCTATTTATCAGGGGCTGCTGTAACAGGAAAGAAGCAGGTCATTCTGACTGCATCTAAAAGGAAAAACATTCTTCTACCCATAAGCAAACAGGGTATCTCATGTCCAGGGACAAAGGATCCTGAAAAGTCAAGGCTAAAGGAGGAAGCATGAAGAAATTATTTTCGTGAACTTAATAGCTCTTATATTTGTAGGGGAAATAATGGGATATAGAAGCCCAGTTTATCAAAAATAAAATAAAAAACAAATATCCTAATAGGAAAACATGGCCCTTCCTCTGACAAGTATCTTAATTGAAAACTTTTCAAATTGGCATGACAGCCTTTCTTCATGAGTTCACAGCTAACAAATACAGATGAGGTCATCAGACATAACTTTTAGAGCACATGGCTTTATACAATGCAAGTATATAAGACATTTCCTCAACATAAGAGAGAGATCAAACCAGAAAAACAGGCTGCGGGAAGGGGAGGTCAGGAAATGAATAATAAAATGACAAGAAAAAGAAAAAAAAAACCTTTATTATAAAACAGCCCTGTAATCTCAGAAAGATGATATAACATCTGTAAAACAAAAAACAGAATGCTGTAAAAAAGGAAAGAGAACAAGAAAATGTTCTTGGAAATTGAAATTTTGACAGCCAAAATAAAAATTCAATAGAGAATTCAACACAGAAGAGAAAATTGAAATCTCTTAGAAAGTAATATTGAAAAAGAGAAGGGCTATAGAAGAAAAATGACTTAGAGGATTAATCTAAAAGATCCAATATCCTACTAGTAGGAGTTCCAGAAAGAGGGGATGGCGAAAACGGGAAGAAATTATCAAAGAAATAATAAAAGAAAAATTTGCAGAAAGAAAGTTGCTAAGTCCAAACAGTAAGTGGGCCCACTGGATTTCCAGTCTAATTACCGAACAGAAGACTTGTATTAGGGCATATTCCTGTGAAACTTCAGGATTCCAGAGCTAAGAGAGCTGAGTTTGAGGATAAGGAGATGGGATAGGGGTAGGGCAAAGGGAAGTAGTCACATTCCAAGAAACTAAAATTAAAATCATTAACCTTGGATGCTGGAAGATAATAAATTGGAGGGTAAGCCCCTTTCAGCTTAAAATTCTATATACAGCCAAACTATGCTATTCATGTGGGAAAAGAAACAAAAATTAGACATGTAAACATTTATAAAAATTCCTGTGTATCTTTTTATTAGTTACTGGAAAATGTGCTTCAGTAAAGTAAGGGAATAAACCAAGAATGAGAAAGTCATGAACAGAATCCATAAAACAGGGAATTCAGTCCAGAGAAGTGGCAAAGAGAAGTCCAAGGATGACAGCTATGCAGCAGGCCTGGAGAGCGACCCGTCCAAGATTGGATCAAAACAATGGAAGGCTCTGTGGGGGGAGGGACAGAATAAATGAATTATTGGATGTGTTTGCACATTTGGGAATAAAATCTGATGCATTTTTGAAGAAAGTAGAGAATTTTCATTGTCTACCCATGAAAAAAGAAAATCAAATGCAATAAATAATTCTAGGAGAGACAAAATGATGTACAAAGAAAGAAACTATAACCTATTGAAAGGGAGGCAGGGAAGTGAGAGGGAAGAAAGAACAAGCAGATCACCTGGGATTCCATGAACCAGAGATAATGTGTTATTATTTTATTGTTTATCTTTTCAAATAAATCTGTACCATACACATGTATCTTTACAATAGTGGGATCATACTGTACTATTTCTTGGTTTGCTTTTTGTCAGTTACTATTATTTTTAAATATGTATTTGACATTATATATTCTACAGGATAATAGGTTATAGAATAATTAATTTAGTGAATAGGCCATAATATATTAATCAAATCTCTGTTTTTTTAATTTACTTGGTCCTTATAAATTCCCCGAAATATAGTAAAACAAAGACAGCTCTGGTTTTGGAACCAGGACTTAGAGTCTTAAAGTCCAGCTTATTAGTGTATAACTGCGACTAAATATCCTGTCCTGATTTAGGAGATTAGGCCAAGAAAATGCAGAATATTTACTCCTATATGTATTCATGCTAATATCACATACAGACAAGAATGATTAAAGTGCTACTTTTTAGGATTACATCTTGGCTGTATTTAAGGGAGCATCTCCTACCCTATTCTCTGTCTAGAGTGCTGCTAACCCAAGTATCTGCATGGTCCATTTTCTCATTTCATTCAAGTTCTTCTCTGTTCATGCACGCCCTTATCAGGAAGGTCTTTTCAGTGAACTTTACATAAAATAGGCCACCTCTGTCACTGAACAGACTTATCTCCTAAGCTGATTTTATTTTTCTCCATAGCACTTTCTCACCATCTATCATCTATTATCCCAAAAGCTGTATCTCAAGAATAGCTTTTCTGTCTTGTTTGTTGCTCCATCTCTGGCACCTAAAATAATGCCTGGCATAAAGTAAGTAGGTGTTCAGTCATCTTTGAATGAACAAACAAATGAATGAGTTAATTAACTGGGACTTAGAAAACAATGGGAACAACCCAAGAAGGCAGGGAAGGGAAATTCTAAGTCGACAGTGGTGCAGATTAGAGCAGAAGGTCTAAGGGTCCTGGAAAGGAGGTCTCCAGGAAGAATTGACTCAGAAAAATATTGAGTAGAGTTAGGGGGAAAAAAAGGTAACTGTAACAAAAACAAATATTGGAGGACAGAGACTTGTAAAAATGGAAGTGTCGTTCTAGATACCACTTGGCTCAGCAGTGAACAATATTTAGAAGTCAAAGTGTAAGTATATTATTTAAGTAAGAATAGAATAATTCAAAATAAGATATAAACATGTTGAGAAGATGGCAGGAAGGAATGGTAGGGCTGTAAAAGTGAGCTAAATCTTCATCTCTCACAGCAACTCAGCAAGGGTAATGACTAAGTTATCAAGAAATGGCAAGATGATCATAAGTGTTTAGATGTTTGAAGATAACTGGTGGAAGGACAGCTAAAAGAGTTAAGAGAGGCTTCCTCTAGGAAACGGGTCTAGAAATGGGAAATGATGGAAAAGGAAACTATGGTTTTGCACTAGAACCATTTCTGTGATATTTGATATGAAACTATATATGTGTGTGTGTTACCTTGATAAAACTTTAAACAAGGAAAGTAGAGGCAAAATGTAAAAACTGATAATCTGGGGATTGGGCATGGTGGCTCACAACTGTAATCCCAGCACTTTGAGAGGCCAAGGCAGGCAGATCATCTGAGGTCAGGAGTTCAAGACCAGCCTGACGAACATGGCGAAACCCTGTCTCTACTAAAAATACAAAATTAGCTGAGCATGGTGGCATATGCCTGTAATCCCAGCTACTCTGGAGGCTGAGGCAGGAGAATTGCTTGAACCCGGGAGGCAGAGGTTGCAGTGAGCCAAGATCGTGCCATTGCACTCCAGCCCGGGCAATAAAGAGCGAAACTCTGTCTCAAAAAAAAAAAAATAATAATCTGGAACTAAAATTACAGATGGTAAGAAGCCACAGGGATGGAGGCAGGATGGGAGGAAGGCACGGGGAAAGTGCAGGTATGCTAAGGTCATGCCTTGTTTAGATGAGTAATTCCAGACAGCAAGAGAAAATAAAAGGTAAGTTTGCAGTTCTTAGGTAAGGCTTACCACTAGATAAATAAAAATGAAATTTATACTTTCAGATTGTTAATGAAAAGAAATTTGTTAAATCCTGGGTGGGGAGGAAAATTCATCATTCACACTAAAGATAAGAGTCAGAGGCTGGGCGCGGTGGCTCAAGCCTGTAATTCCAGCACTTTGGGAGGCCGAGATGGGCGGATCACGAGGTCAGGAGATCGAGACCATCCTGGCTAACACGGTGAAACCCCGTCTCTACTAAAAAAAAAAATACAAAAAAATTAGCCGGGCGAGGTGGCGGGCGCCTGTAGTCCCAGCTACTCGGGAGGCTGAGGCAGGAGAATGGCGTGAACCCGGGAGGCGGAGCTTGCAGTGAGCTGAGATCTGGCCACAGCACTCCAGCCTGGGCGGCAGAGCGAGACTCCGTCTCAAAAAAAAAAAAAAAAAAAAAAGAATCAGAAATAACAAGAAAGCATAGGATATATAAAGCAAGATGACTGGAGTCAGACCAAATAGCTTTGATCTCAATATATGTGAATATGTTTAGTCCCTCTATTTAAGAAACAGAGACTTTCAAATTACATTTTTAAAGAAGTTCACTTACATGATTTCAAGAGACATACTTGAAACAAAATGACAAAAGATTGAAAATGAAGGGAAGGAGAGATGCTGACAAAAAGAGAAAGCAAGATAACAATAATAATCCCAGTCAAAATGGAATTGAAGATACAAAGCATTGAATGCAAATATTCTTACCAGTACAAGAAAGCCACATACATTCATGTTATCTCTGACTTTCTTCCTCTTTCCTAGGTATTTGACATCTTGAAAGTGAGCATCACTTTGCTTATTTTGCAGCCAGTACAATGGGACTAACCCTTATTGAAAACTCCTAGAGATCTTTAAAACGTATTTTTAAAAATAAATAATCCTTTTGTTGCCTTTAAAAAAAAAAAAAAAAAAAGCCAGGATATTTTCATGTTAGTAACTGTTTGCATTTTCTTGGCATACATAATTTATTGGTAACAATTTGTGCTTCTAAGCCTTAAATCGAAATAGCACATATTGATCTGGTACAATTGCACACATCATCTGCTGTGGTATCTGACACTGGGTTGTGGAACTGTTAAACTTTTGCTATGGAGAAGCCAGATGAGGTTGGAAGAAGGTTCTTTTAAATGAAATGCTCTTGTTTCCAGAGACTGTGTGCATGTTGCCTGACTCACATTCCTCTGTTGGCCTCACCTGTATCTCTCATCAGATAGCACGTGACAAAAGAAAGGAGGAACATGTATTTACTAAAATTAACTTGAAATTTGTGTTTGTTCTATATATTCTAAATGTTTGACTTTTTATTTTTTAAATGTAGCTAATGCCGCCTACCTTGGGGGCCAAGAAATGATGGAGGTGGTGAAGAGAGATGACGAAACCATAAAGGAGCATTTATGTAAGGTAATCACTTTAGTGCTGTAAGGGGATAGATAAGAAGTAGATGTGCAGATATATTTACTGAGGGCAAAGGACTAGAACTAGTTAGAATCTGTAAGACTTTAAGGGTTTGTAGAATGACATAGAGTTCTACTTCCAGTTAAAATTGAAATTATCCTTGAAGGTTGCATAGAGAGTAGTAAAGCTGATTGCATAGTAACTTAAATATTTTTTTATCACCTGTTTTTGTTGAATTAATTTTAGAATCAATACTTTTCTGTTTTGTCAATGCATTTTAGCCTCTCTAGGCCTTCTACTGAGAAAACTCCATAATATTTATAGAATAAATGAATTATGTTGGAATATAAATGAAACAGTAGAAAATACATTATATGTTGTATGACCTCATGACTAGTGAGCCTTTCTTATTCTCTAATGTATTAGACTAGGAATGTCCTGCTCTGACCCTAAGACCAGTTTTGTGAAATAGTCAACATTTGGGAGTTACTCTGCAAATACTAGAATCTTGCACACACACATTTGGAAGCACCAGTCTCTGAAACTGTAAGACTAGGGTTTAGTATATGTCTAAGGTCACCCTAGAATTTGAATGACTGTGGTACTCCTGTGGCATCATTTGTCTGGCTGTCCATTCTGAGTAGGACAGAGCTGTACTAATACCATAGCCACTAGCCACATGTGGTTATTTGTGGCTAGCCTTAATTGAGATGTGCCATAAGTGTAAAACACACATTGGATTTCAAAAGTTTAGTTCCCCCAAAAGCAAAATATTTCATTAATTTTATATTGATTACCTGTTGAAATGATACTACCTTAGATATAGTGGATTAAGTAAAACATATTATTAAAAATAATTTCACCCATTCCTTTATACTTTTTTAAACATTGTAACTAGGAAATTCTAAAATTGCATATGTACCTTTCTTTATACTTCTGTTGGACAGCACTAACCTTGAACTTTACAGTTGGTGCTGAAAACTATGATACCTGCTGAAATGATCCCTGCTGAGTGGCAAACTCTCATAGGACTCAGGAGCAATCTACAAGTGAAATACGAGATAACCCACTGGACTTAGAATGTCTTTTATAAACCTTGATACATTTGACTTAAACTTTTCTACCTTGTTAATTCTTAATTCCATAACCTCCCAATACAATTATCTTAAAACAAGAAATGTATATGTTCTTAAAAATTTTTTTTAGAATATTTAAAATATTCACCCGTAGAGGACTTTTGAAAATGCCAATGTGTTTTTGTCTCATGGCCGTAGTAGTCATCATATTTCTAAAATAGCAACTGGCTAGAGATTGAAATTTGGAAACCAGAAGGAAGCCCTCACTAGCCGAAGAGAGTGTGCTAGGGCTTCAGGGGGGCCCTCTCTCCAGGGCTTTCAGCTACTTCCAGTCATTGAGCGATGTGAAAATACAAGAAAAACAGTATTTTATTTTTCATTTAAACTATAAGTGAATCTGTTTCAAAAATGCATTTAAGTTCTTCCAGGTTGGGAGTTCATAAAAACAGCTCAACTCTCAGTTAATAATAAGACTGGCAGATGCTCACTTCCAAAATTCACACTTGCTGAACGACTAGACCCATCATGTATCAGAGCCTGCCTTACCACCTGTGGAAGCCAGCTGCTATAAAATACTCATCATTTCTGGATTCAGCTTGTGTGTTGTGCTCAGAAAAAGGTCAAAGAAAGGTGCTAACTTATTCCTGTCCTAAGTGAAATCCATATGCAAGTGTAATCATTCCCAGATAGAGGACTGTTCATGGTAATTATGTCAGGACTGTAAGTTTACTGAAATTTTATGGGGAAATATGGGGGTATAATGGTAGATGGTAGACATTTCCAGGTTAGTATTAACACACAGTCATAGAGTAAACTTTTTCAACTCCAGGCAATAGTTTTGTTTTTGAGAAAGCGTTAAATGTACTTGTAGAATATGGGGAAACAAAGCATTGTTTCATTTAATCATGCAAAACTACCTTGCAGTTAATTCATTATCCTTTCTACCAGCAAAATTCAAGCTCTCCACTAGAATAATACAATTACAGCTCCTAAGTGAAACTAGGTACAGAGAGACAGGAAGTTTATTGCAACTTTTTGTTTCTGTAATAAAAAGAGGAAACATGCTGTAATTTAATATTGGTAGAAGTTGAATCAACGTATGTCCCAATCTGCTTGAGAAAATAAGGAAACTTAAAAGTGCACATAGTTCTAGGACGATAATGGGCATTGCCTCCTGCCTTCCAAACACCCCCAATAACTAGTCAAACTAAAACCAATGTCCAGGATTAGAAATATTCCTATTTAGGTGTCTTAATCAAGGATATTCGTTCCCATTTCCACCCAAACAAAGGCGTTCAGAAACTGCAGAACTATCCAGGACTGTCCAGTGTGAATAGTCGTCGAGCCACACATTTGTTGAAAAATCATTTCCTATATCTCAGTATTCAACTAAAAATAGTTCTGAAAAATAGATCTTTGTGCCATCCAGCCAGAATGTCATAGGAAAGTTAGTCTAAGAATAAGCTTTCTACTGTATCATGCAGACAGTTTTCTACTTCTTTCTCCTCCCCAAGAGAACTATCATACCATAATCTGCAGGCTTTGGTTCTAAATCCAAATTTTCTACCACTGGATTTCCATTTGACACAAGAAGAGAGCTTTTTATATGCTTGAGGAAAATGGGCATTTTTAGCTCTAAAAGATCTGTTGGGCTGATTATCCTCCTTCTGAGGTCCAGTGACTTTATACACAGTATTGGTCATAAAGTAATTTAGTTTATTAAAATAATTTTTCTTTCCTGGAGCAAATATAACAGACTCATAGTTGTTTCCAAAGGAGTATACCATGGTTTATGGCATCATAGGTTATTTCTTTTTCCTTTTTTTGTTTTTTTGAGACAGAGTCTCGCACTGTCACCCAGACTAGAGTGCAGTGGCATGATCTCGGCTCACTGCAACCTCCACTTACCAGGTTCAAGCAATTCCCTTGCCTCAGCCTCCCAAGTAGCTGGGATTACAGGTGCCCGCCACCACACCCAGCTAATTTTTTGTATTTTTACTAGAGACAGGGTTTCACCATGTTGGTCAGGCTGGTCTTAAACTCCTGACCTTGTGATTCACCCACCTTGGGCTCCCAAGGTGCTGGGATTACGGACATGAGCCACTGAGCCCAGCCTATAGGTTATTTTGTCATTTAACTAAATCCTGCTTGTCCAGTGTCATCCCCAAGAGGCCTTCCCAGTCCTTGGTTTTGGTTAGATGTCACTCCCTATGTAAAGTTGTATTGCATTTATCACACAGTTATTAAACAATCAACCTTCACCTTTCCCCACTTTGAGGTAAGGAACTGTGTCTTCTTCATCTTTACATCCCCTAGGGCCTAGCATAATTCATACCTGGTAAACAGTTAATAAATATGTGCTAGAGAGATGGATGGTTGGGGAAACCATTAATTAGAGTGTGGATTCTAAATCTTTTTTGTGCCATGCATCTCTTTCGCTCTCTCATAAAGTTTTTGGATTCTACTCACAATGATGTTCTTAAGTGCATAAAATATACAAGATTACAAAAGAAAGAAGTTGTTGGATAATGAGATATAATAGCAGTCAGAATTACTTTTTAAAGGCCGGGCGCGGTGGCTCAAGCCTGTAATCCCAGCACTTTGGGAGGCCGAGACGGGCGGAACACGAGGTCAGGAGATCGAGACCATCCTGGCTAACATGGTGAAACCCCGTCTCTACTAAAAAAATACGAAAAAAAATTAGCCGGGCGAGGTGGCGGGCGCCTGTAGTCCCAGCTACTCGGGAGGCTGAGGCAGGAGAATGGCGTGAACCTGGGAGGCGGAGCTTGCAGTGAGCTGAGATCTGGCCACAGCACTCCAGCCTGGGCGGCAGAGCAAGACTCCGTCTCAAAAAAAAAAAAAAAAAAATTCTTAAAAAAAAAAAAAAAGAATTACTTTTTAAAATTTGTAATGATGAGTATAAATAATTTTTTAGTTACCTTGAGCAAGTTAGTGTGATTTGAAAATACTTATCATTTTTATAGATGACAAAATATAGGCATTACTAATATTATGGCTTGTTGTCTGTATTCATAATTGAAAGAAATACTAAATTTTGGTTAGAGATTAACAAAACTAAACATGTAAATGTTTCCCAAGTTC
This sequence comes from Rhinopithecus roxellana, assembly GCF_007565055.1. NCBI lineage: Eukaryota > Metazoa > Chordata > Mammalia > Primates > Cercopithecidae > Rhinopithecus > Rhinopithecus roxellana. Next base: position 66,756,866 of record NC_044565.1, read on the forward strand.
ACATAACCCCTCTTGCAAACCCCTGCACCTGTACACCACAAGCAAAGAAGCCCTGCATTAGAGAAGCTAGAAAGGGTTAGGTAGCATGATGTTGTGGCTTAGGCACTGGCCTGAGAACAAGAAGTCATGATATGCCACACTAAAGAGACTGTTTTGGGGCGCTATAGAAGGATCTAAGCATGGGGGTAACAGGGCGACAGTCCAAACATTTGACAACCACGTGATATAGGCATTGACCAATCAGAATGTATGCCAACTATGAACAGCCAGTTCAGGGGCACCAGTTCATATCAGTTAGCCCTAGTGAGACTAACAAATGAGAGGGATTATTTTGAGGGAAAATGTGTGGTATAATACTGGAAAAGGATGAAATATGAGTTGGGGAGCCTGTTTACAAGGCTTTTATAAGAACTAAGGCATTGGGATTGAGGATGGAAAGATTTAGGAGATAGAATCAAAGGTACTGAGTACTCACAGGATATCGGGGAATGAAGAGGAGGAATCTAAGATTATTTCTCTGTATCGGACTTGGTAATAAGATAGGGAATATGGGAGGAGAAGCAGCAGCAAGTTATGGGAGATGGCTGAACAAGTGGTTCATTTTAGTACTTGTATTTGAGATGCCAGTGGGACATGCAAGTGGATCCGTGTCTGGCAGGCCCTGGATGTATGGGTATAAAGCTTAGAAGGTATTTGGGGCTGACTTTTGATTGGGGAGTGATGAGGCTGTAGTTAAAGCCAAGAACATGGGTAATAGCAGCCTAAAGAAGTATACAGAATAAGGAGAGAGGACTTCTAATGATTGATCGTTGGGGAACCCAGCTTAAGGGTTGGGAGGAAGACAAGGAGCCAATGAATGCATAGGATGGGAGGGCAGGTAACAAGGGTGGGAATGAGAACCAGGATGAAATAAACCAAAGGAAGAGAATCAACTGTGCATTTTTGCCAACCCAGTCCCAGTTTGTCTGGAAGCCTCTGGAGTATTCTCTGTTTTATGAGGCACCTGGTGTGCTGGAGGCAAATAAGAGGTCAGCACTCCCTTGTTCTGTCACTGTTCTAAGCCATAAGGGATGCATGTCTCATTCATTGAAAAGTGAACTCATGTTTGGTTTATAAACTTGAAGTTTTCATTTCAAACTCACTTAGGGGGGAAATTCTAAACTGCCATGACCACGTTTGGCCCAGGCTTATGGAAACAGCTGGTGTGTGCTACTGCCAGACTGAATCTGAGCATCACTATCAGTAAGTAGGAATCTGAAATTGTTCCAAAGAGAACACATGGAGTGCAGCTTTCAGATGAAGTTAGGCAGTGGTGGAGGGGCTGCCTGCAAGGTGGTGCTGCCCCTGTCCCCAGAGGGCCAGGCCAGGCCTACAGTGTGGCTTGGGAAAGGGGCAAATGTCCTCAAGAACAGGAACTCCTCTGCTATTGCTCTCTCCCCATTCTTCTTAGCCTGCCTTAGCCCAGAGGTGTGTGTTGCCTTTGGGAGCAAACCTTGTGCAGTTGTTTGCAGATTGGGGCATGCAAATCCTTCTGACATGCACACGTCCTGCCGGGTGCAGCATAGGAAGTGCTCCCTGGACCGGCTCACCAGGACTGCCTTTCCGCCAAGCCTCGGTGTTCTGAAACGGATTGTGTTAGTTCTGCCTGTTTAATTTGAAGCCTGTGCAGAATGTCCTAATCATCCTGAAAAGAGATAGGTTTGTTTTTATCTCAGTATTTTGACCTTGAAAGCTTTATTTGGGCAATTCTGTTAACACACCCTGGGGTTCTCCAGTGGAGCCTGGTGACTGAGGGGAGGCAAACGTGCTGGAGAGCCAGGCTCCCAGAGTCTCAGCCGAGCTTCAAACACCAAATCCACCCTTGCTCATGACCCTGTGTAAGTTACTGGACCTCACTGTGCCTCCTTTGTTCATCAATAAAATGCTTTAATAATAGTATCTAGCCTCATATAGTTATTCCAAAAATATGCTATAATTCATACCTTATAATTCAGACCTTATAAGAGTATCCATGCTGGGCACAGTGGCTCACACCTGTAATCCCAGCACTTTGGAAGGCCGAGGTGGGTGGATCATGAGGTCAGGAGTTCCAGACCAGCCTGGCCAACATGGTGAAACCCAATCTCTACTAAAAATACAAATATTAGCCAAGCATGGTGGTGCATGCTTGTAGTCCCAGCTACTCGGGAGGCTGAGGCAGAAGAATTGCTTGAACCTGGGAGGCGGAGGTTGCAGTGAGCCGAGATCATGCCACTGTGTGGGTGACAGAGCGAGACTCCGTCTCAAAAAAAAAAAAAAGAAAGAGTATCTGGAATGTACTAAGCATTCAATAAATGTTTTTATTACTATTACAAAGTAAGTTATAGCCTAGTTATGCTTCTGAGTACTTTAAAAATATTATTTGCCTAACTGTTCCTCCTCTCACATCTCCTTTTCAGATATTTTCATTGTGTTAAGGAAAGGTGTTAGTGATGCTGAGTATGTGGCCAAGAGACCCCAGAATGCCCAATGCCATTCTAACTAACAGCCACCACTCCGCATAAGATGCCTCAAGGAGCTGTTGTATAGGAACCATAATGAGGGAAAACACAATAGTACTTGATTTTTACCAAGACTTGGGCCCATTATTCTAGTCCAGAGAAGTTTGATGAACTGGACTTGGCCTTTCTCTCAGTTAGTTGAGTAAAACCATTCCAGTATATCTGCCCCCTTCTTGGGGCACAGATCCAGGGAAAGACAGAAACACAGGAGGAGACTGGCGCCCAGGGCCTCTTACTTTGCCAGAGGGCCTCGCCAGAGGAAAGCAGAGGCCCTGGGTTAGCGGCTCACTGCAGTCTCACATGAGAAAGAGACAAGCCAGTCACTCAATGGCCTCGTGGTTTCTATGTGGGAGGGAGAGGATCCTGGCCCTTTACATATTAGCCACACAGAAAGGAGAATGCTGCTCTGCACACCACTGTATACACAGATGGTTGTTCCAGCTATTGGAGAGTGAGCCACACAGTGCTCCATGGGACCTACTCCTCCTCCTTTGGCGCTCCCATTCCTGCTGCTCCCCTCAGAGAGAAGCAGGGTTCATGGGCCAGAAGCATTTGTGTTTTCACCTCCATCCTCAGCCACTTTTTAAAAATCTTTGGAGATTTCCGTTCTCATTTTCTCATGAATGGTAATTGAGCCAGTTAGGAATAAACGGAAGAGAGGAAACAAGGTAACTGGAAAAAATGAAGTCCCTAAACCATCTTCCTTTCTTTAGCAGTTCTGCAAGTTCCTAAAAACAGGGGCTCAGAAAGACTGCAGTGAAATGTTGACACTTTGCAACTGCCTGTGTTCCCAACAGGGATAAGATTTTTAAGTAACTGAAAGGAGATGCTTATATCACAGAATTGGTTTCCTTTAACATTGCAAGATTGGGGCTTACATGTCTTTGACTCTGAAGGGAGGGGAGAGGTAGACACCTGCTGCTGTCATCCAGACTGTCTGGACTCTCCCCAGAAATGGGCATGCATTGGAGGACCTAACAGTTTATATCCTGAGCCTGGGAAAGCTGCAAGGGGATGAAAACAGAAGATAAAGAGGGGTAGGGGGCCCTAGCTGAGAAGTAGGGGGCCTATATGTGTAGGTACTAATTTGATCCCTTGGTATGCAACCAACTGCTTTATATCTGACCTTTTGCTTTTTTCACAAACGATGAAACAAGCAAAAAACCTGTTCTAGTGGGAATTATTTCAAAGAAGGAAAGAAAACCTGGAGAAAGCAGGAATGACATCTTTTTCTTAGACCTCTGGAAGAAAGGCCGAGAAGATAGATCTCTCTGAGCATCTGCGTCACTCCTCTTTGGTCACTGTCTCTGGTGCTGGCTTCCTGGTTGCCCTGCCGTGCAGTGTAAGCTGCCAGGGAGATACAGCTGTTTATGAAGTGCTAACAGAAAGCCTTGCATTGCTCAGAAAAGTGGTGGGCATTGCCTTCACTGCTGCAGGAACCCACAGGCTCACCCTGTGAGCCCACCAGGAAGAAAAGTAACTCCCAGAATGTCAGTGTCTTCCTTCATTTGGAAGATGCTCAACCAAGGATAGCCAAAGGGCACTATAGCTTAGGCTCTAGGTCTCCTTTATGAGGAAAAGCAGGTTTTACTATAAAAGTAGAAGCAGAGAATCCACTCCAGGAGCTGACTGTTAGTGGTGGCTTGCCGACAGGGATGTGCTTCAGTTTATTTGGTTGGTGACTTACCTTCTACCCCATCTGTCTTTCTCTGCAATCATGTCTGGGGAATATGACATATACATTTTTTAGAAAATGAGTAAGTATATGGTAAAACAACTTTGCTTTAGATTGTAAAAAATGTTTAATACTTATATATTTTCTGAGCCTGACTATGTCAAAAACAACTTATCAGAATGAAATATCTTTTCTCAAAGGCTAATTTAAGGTCATGTGGATTCTTTTTCCTTGACCAGGGCACAGCTCCCACGCCACCCCACCCCACTATTGCCCAGTCTGTGTCGAGGAGCTCCCTTTGTCCTCACCTGTAAAGCAGTAGCCTTTAAGAGTTCCCACTATGTGTAAAGCACTTGATATACTTTGTTTTCCAGTCCTCAGAACTAGCCCACTGGTAACTAGTTCTGTCTTACTTTACAGATGAGTAAACAGGCACAGGGAGGCTAAGTAACTGGTCCAGGGTCACAGCACCACTAAATGGTAGAACCAAGATTCCAGTCCAGGTGGATATGGCTCAGGGACCCTTACAGTCTTAACACTGCACTCACTGCACTACGCTCTTCTGGCTGCATAAGGAGCTTGAGTAGTTTCATAAATTACTTTAGAATAATATAAATAAAATTACTTTACCACACTGTGATATAAAGACATTATGAGAAGCCCTTTCACTCTCAATGTGACACCCCCAGAAATGCCATTTACCACCCTGCTCAGGCCTGCACTGTATTACAAAACAGGCAGCCCACAAATTGACTACCCGAAGTAGTCTGTGCCAAGGGCTCATCAAACTGAATTTCTCATTGGAAACATTTCAAGTTGTATTGATGAGATCTCGTTTGTACCAAACTAGGCTTTGTGATGAATTATGATTTAAAGAGCTTCTAAAATTCAGTTTATCCATAAGGTTAACAACAACAAATATATATATATATATTTTTCTATGTATAAATATATATGCAAAACAAATATATATGCAAATATATATATGCAAAACTTTCATTTAGCACTTTTATTCCTGTAATGCCTGTAGTCCTACTGTCCTATTGAATAGACAGAAATTCAGATATTTTTATTTGTGGCTTTTAAAATTTTTATTATTTTAAGATGTTGCTATGTCACTGAAAGTGAGTTTTGTTAGTTATTAGCTAAATCATAACATGCTTTCTAATATTTCTTTGTTCGTACTATAAGTCCTCTATTAGTAATGCATAAAAGCTCACAACTCCAAATGTATGCTAAAACAAAGCTTTGTTCACGTTCACTCCCTCAGGGCAGAATTTGGGTTTTCATGCTTTGGGGTCCCGTAGGGCTTTGTCCATACCTCTGTCTGCCTGTTGTGTTTGAGAGCCAGTTTATACAGGCCTGTTCTCTCACCTAGTCTGTGAGCTGCTCCAGGGCAGAGACCATCTTACACACTTCTGAATGTCAGCCACTTAGCCCAGTACCAGATATGGGATGGATTCAGAGTCATTTTTGGTGGAACTCATTTTAATCTATCAGCTTCAGCAATTCACTGTCCAGAAGTACCCGTTTGTAGACCCCACAAAAAGTGGAAGAAAGAGAAAACACAGAGGAGAAAGGACAAATGTGGGGACAAGCTGCAGCAATCTGCAGGGGTATTTTAGGAGGGACGTGTCTCCTTAGGCACACACTAAAGAGTTAAAGGGAAGTTCATCTATGAGCAAAGAGACCATAGTAACCATAAATCCACTTTCCTGCAGAAAACACAGGAGGAAAAGCTAAAGCGTGGTTCTGGGGAATCAAAATTTAGAACTGAAAAAGTTACATTTTGTGCTTAATAGAATACAATGGGTTACTTAACATGACAATTTGGAAACAGAAAAGTTTCTATCACAATGATGTATACTTTTTATCAACTCTCATGAGTACCAAAACAAGTGCTAAGGAGAAATACACTACAGGAAATAATTTATTTTCTTCTAAACCTTTGAATGTAAACATCCTGCTGATTGCCTGTGATTCTTTGTTAACAATTCCAGCACTTTCACAGCGGTTATCACCCCCATGACACACAGTGCCTCAGAAGAGCTACATAGACTGTGAGAAGGCTTTCAATAAAGGTAGCTAGTTGGGAAGGCTGGGTGCTGTGGCTCATGCCTGTAATTTAAGTACTTTGTGAGGCTGAGGTGGGTGGATCACTTGAGCCCAGGAGTTGGAGACCAGCCTGGGAAGCATAGGGAGATCTCGTCTTTACAAAAAAAATTTAAAAATTAGCTGAGCATGGTGGCATGCACTTGTGGTTCCAGCTACCCTGGAAGCTGAGGTGTGAGGGTCACTTGAGCTCAGGAGATCAAGGCTCCAGTGAGCTGAGATCACACCACTGAAGTCTAGGCTGGGCCCAGAGTAAGACTGCCTCAAAATAAATAAGTAAATAAAAATAAAGATGGCTGGGTTAGCTCCTGTTGACAACTCTCACACTCTGTTAGTTTTCATATCCAGTTTAAGACCTGTCAGTTGTCAGGTTTTGTGTTTTTATAACGTGGGTCTATTTACTGGAATTGTAAATAGTAGCAAAAGGTACAGGTTAGGAATGTTGTCTGTGGATTTGTAGCCCAGTTCTTCAATGCAGAATTGCTTGAAATAAGCTGGTTAATCTTGCTAAGTCTCAGTTTCCTTTTCTGTAAAATATGGATACAATACTTTTCCTTAGAGTATTGTTGTGAGGATACAACAAGATAATACATATAAAGTGCTTACTTAGCACAGAGCCTGGCCATTGCTCTCGGCCCATCGGTTCATCATGTTGCATTGCGATTCATTTTTACATACCATTAAATAAGAGTATGCACTGTTAACCACTATGTTTTTGGTGTCCAGTTGTTTCTCTTTCTTACTACTTCACCCCTCCTCCCCCATCCCCCGCCAGTGCCACCACACACTCCATACTTTCTCATTTTCCTGTTCAGGGCTGCAGGTGCAGAGTCCTCTGGTCAGATCTATTGCCTGTGATTTATAATTTATAGGGAAAAGGAAGTATCTCAAGCCAGTGTACGTAAAGGCATTAGATAACCACGTGTTTTACTTGTAAGCCAAGACTTTCATAGGAAGCCCTTTAGAGAATATAGCCCGAAAAAGAACTAGTAAAAGAAAACAAAATTTTAAAAAATGTGAGCCCACCATCATCAGTTGGGCATTTAGCCAAATGGGGCCCACTTCAAATGGTTAACAATTGTAGAGAATTGAGAAATAAAACCAGATAAACATACGGGAGGTCTAGACTCCTCACTGTTCTGCTGTCTTGAACACTGACACCACTCTTTGTTGAGGTTCCCAGCACATGCCTTGGACATGTGCCCCATAATTACTTGGACATATTTGTCTCTTGATACCCCGAGGTAGGTGTCAGGTCCCTTAATCCACGTTGATCACCCCTGCTCAAATCACTGCTTTAACTGCATGCACGGGGATGGTGTTTGCTCAGTGCTGAGGGCTCATCAAGCTGGACTTCTCATTGGAAGCATTTCAAGTTGTAATTGCATCACAGAAAAGTAAATGGTACGTTCTTCATGGAAACAGTCTGAAATGTCAGGCAGAAAGCAACAGTGGTGCGTACAGTGACGCTCTTCTTGTCGAGGAGACTGTATTAGATGAGGTCTTTTCTATCTGGCTTTCCTTTAAGCTGACTGCCATTATCATAGGACTTCACACTGTAGCTTGTACTGGAGTGAGGGTCCTAGAGTAGCTGTCTCAAGGTCCAGAGATTTTGAGGCGAGAGCATGCCCTCGAGCAGAGGAACAGACCTGATGGGCATGAGCCCAAGTCTGATTTTCCATATTTCTTAGCAGTGTTCCCTGTTCTCACGAAGTGCTGAGTAACTGCATAGCGACTGTTCCTTATCCTATTTCCTGAATACAATAGAAAAGATTGCTGGTGGTAAGTGTAGGGAGTAGCTTAGAGAGAGCCTAATGTTATCAGCACTATTGGTAGATAATTAATACCTGCAAATAGTTTGTACTCTTGACAGTATTTCAAGGCAAAGCTATAGTAGGGTAGTTGCTGAGAGATCCTGGGAAACTTGTTTTTCTAGTACTGGACAGAATAGTCTCCCACTGTTTGTGAGGTTGCAGCATTTTAGAGCTGTAGAAAGAGCTGAGACCAGGAGGAAGAACCAGGCAACTGCTAGGCTCTCACATTCTCCAGGAAACAAAAGAAGTTCTTACTCTGCTAAGAACCATAGCAAAATGAATTTTGGCTTTAGGGGCTTTGGAATGCCCAGAAATGGTTGGAGTAAGGGAAAGTAGGAGAATGTGAAGAATGAACTAAGTGATAAATCTCTAAGTTGCAGGCTCTCTGCAGCGTGCAAAACTGGAACCCCAGGTAACAACCAAGAAAACCTCCATGAAGCTGGAATACTGTGCAGTCATAAAAAAGGATGAGTTCATGGCCTTTGCAGGGACATGGATGAAGCTGGAAAGCATCACTTTCAGCAAACTAACACAGGAACAAAAAACCAAACATGGCATGTTCTCACTCATAAGTGGGAGTTGAACAATGAGAACACATGGACACAGGGAGGCGAACATCACATACCAGGACCTGTCGGGGGGTAGGGGGCTAGGGGAGGGATACCATTAGGAGAAATACCTAATGTAGATGACAGGTTGATGGGTACAGCAAACCACCATGGCACGTGTATACCTATGCAACAAACCTGCACGCTTTGCACATGTATCCCAGAATTTGAAATATAATTTTTAAAAAAAGAAACCTCCATGAAGCAATTCACAGTAAGTCTGCTACTTGAGGTTTACTTGTTCATAATTTACTCTCTGGAGTAAATTTTTTCCTCTATAAAGTGTTTTTAACTAACTCTCTCTTTAAATATTGGTTAAGGCATCATGTTACTGTAATAAAGGCCATTGTTTTTGTAAGATCAGTCTCATCTGTCCCATATTCAGGTCATGGATTTAATAATTGATGCACTAAAACTATCCAGTAAGCAATAACGCCTGTTTCCCCGCACCCTCCTCCCCCACCACTTGATCCCCTCCAATCCCTCTTCCTGTTGTGGCCAGAGTGGTTTTCCTGACACAGGGACCTGAGCATGTCACCTCATTGTGCAGTCTTTTTTTGCTTGTGGACTTCAGAATAAAGTGCAACCTCCTTGGCATGCATAGAAGATGCTGTCCATGACCTCATCCCTCTCCGCCTCTCTAGTCTTATCTCCCACCACCCTATATTCCAGCCATGTGGAATTCCAGTTCCCCACACGTGCCATGCTCTTTCAAGCTTTGGTTTGCTTGATCTTCTCCCCACAGTGTGCTTCCCCAGCTTGAAGACTCAACTCTGGCATCAACTCTGGGGAATCTTTCCTGCCCGCTACTTCTGACCAGCTGCGCCTCACCTGAGCTCTCAAATTGTTTTGTGTACATGGGGTCCCCTTCTCCCCTCCCCCAAGACTGTCTTATCTCTATTTTCCAGGTTCCTAATACAAAGTAGGTGTTCCATGTGTATTTGCTGATCCAAGGAATGAGTAAGCAATTCAGTGAGTGAGGGAGCACATTTGGTATATTAGGGAAGCTGCAAGTGACTACAGCTGGCCAACTAGGAGCTGGAGCTGGGCACAACTCTTTCTTTCAGTGATAAGAGAGGTCAAAGGATCTTTAAGATTTAGTTCTTGGTTTTTGTAGAAATTGCCACTATCTATCCTTCTGAATATAAGATGTTGCTTTTTTGCCTTTATTTTTAGAACTAACAGAACTAGAACATAGCAGTTTTTCAGTGAAACACAGCAGCCTAGAGCAATGTATACACACATACCACATGCAGGTTTAGGTAGATATCCATTCAGGGTCTTAGTAATGCCACAGAGGAGGCTCTGTCTCCATTCAGCTGCTTGCTGTCAACTAAAGTATGATTATTGCACTTCCCCACTGAATCAACATACAGGCTGCATAGAACCTTTTCTTAGGATTCTGATCACATTTCATCAGCCTGAGTCTATCTGATCCATGTTTGTATTCATTCAACAAATATATCCCATATGACTACCATGTGGCTATTTGGAAACAACTAAGTTTATTAACTGGTCACTAGTCATTCGGTGACTGTGTCTCAATAACTCTCTTCGTCATCCTCACCGGCCTTCATTCCAGTGTCCATCCCAACCTCAGTACACAAAACTTTCCTGGTAAGTCCTTTCAGTGAATTATGAGGGATCTATCACACAAGAGTGTCCCAGCATGGGTATCTTCCCACCAAATTCTTCTAAATGCACTCCTGTACATTGTGAAGCCTTGCTACCTTGAGAGAGCCACACTCTGGAGAGAGCTTAGGGACTAGCTCCCAGGGCCAGGCATAGGTGCTGTCCTCAGAGCACTGCTGGCTGCTGGTGTCATATCTGTGTCAGGAAGGGAATGTGTTTTCTAATAAAATGTTTTTGTCTTGTCTTTCAGCTTACATTTTATTATGGTACTATAGATCCTTGGTGTCCAAAAGAATACTATGAAGACATTAAGAAGGATTTTCCAGAAGGAGACATTCGACTCTGTGAGAAAAACATACCTCATGCTTTCATCATCCATTTTAACCAGGAAGTGGCAAACATGATTGCTGACTCCCTAAAGGATGACCTGTCCAAAATGTAAATTGGCCTGAGGAACAAGCCCCCACTGCCAGTACATGGAGGCAGTCGGTGTACTAGACTTAGTAGGTAAATGTTTAATTTTGAAGACTGATACTAGAAATGAAGAAAGTGAGAACCCTTGTCTTACAAACCATCTCTCAGCTCACCATGTTACAGGCTGACGTAAACACAGTTGATGAATCATTCCATAGGTTTAACCATACATTTTCCAAGACTCAGGGAACACAGTGATCTACACAGAGTCTCGTGTTTGCACGAGATGCCCAGTGGCACCATATGGTTTATTTTGGTAGGCGAGATCTTTGCAGATGAAAAAAAAAACCTACATGTACTTGATTTTAATTGAATTACATTGTAGAATAGGCTCTTCTGGAGGAAATTATGAAATACCTACTAGAAAATGTAAAAGAAACCAGTGAATGTTAAGAGTATATTTAGACATGTGAAGTGTATGTGATTATGACAAGGATATACTCACGTTCCAGGAGCAGGAAGTGAACCTGGGTCTCCTTTAAGACAGAAGATGAAGATGAGCCCAGACTAACTTAGCATAGATCTTGGCTGAGATAATCAGTGTGACGTCTAATGTACCTGCACTAGACAGAGAATAAAGTTCACCAGACATCACTGTGGTCAGCTAACCAGATAAAGAGTTGTTGAAGGACCCCAACTGTGCCTCCTGCAACAAGACAACCAGCAAGTTCTATGGTGAGCCTTAGCCTGCCAGGTTATAAGCTCCCTGCAGGCTCCTCTCCAGAGCCAGGATGGTGAGGCACTGGGCTGTCCCGAAGCAGGTCTGGATGTGCCAACATGCAGTTGCTCCTTCTGTAATTCTTGTACTAAAACTCTATTAAAGACCATCAATGAGCCAAATAGTGTGCTAGCCATCAAGGATAGAGCTCTTAGCTACTTAATGATTCTTTTCTTCTGGAAATCTTCTAGTGAATAATTTTTAAAAGCATCTTTCAAACTGCTGAGTAAAGCATTACCATACATTAGTTCTCCATTTCTGCATTAACTTCACTTGTTGGAAAGAAATTTTGTTAATGAACCAAACCCAGCCATTATGTGAATTCACCTTCTCTAGACACATTGAGGTCTGGCAGAGAAGACACATGTTCCCTGGCCTAGAGTAGGCTGACAATATTGCTGCCTCCCCTAAATTGACTCAATCTGGAGAAACACATACTGCAGTGACAGTTGATGATGTATCAGAAATATTCCTTTTTCTCCTAGAGGAAATCCCTCATGGCATTATTCCCTAAGGACAATGAGATGTCCCTCCCCTCAAAACCTAAAGCCCCCTAATGAAAGATTCAGCTCTGATTTGCTGCCAACTTACTGCTAAGTGCTGAATGAGTTACTGTGTTTGGCATAGCTTCTACATCACAGCAAGTAACTTCTCAGAGGGTAAAAGCCAAGCTGTAGACAAGGAGTGCTATTAGCCCAAGGGGAAGAGCTAATAGATACACAGGCCATAAGCACAGGGCTGTACGCAGAGCCTTTATTGGCATCTGCATGAGAGGCCTAGAAATTGGATATTAGAAACTAGGAATCATGGCTCTGAGTGCCTTGCATACAGAAGATACTCACTAATACTAAATCAAGGCACATAAACAATACTGGGTAAATCATACCTACCAGAATAAAGAGTAACATTCAGAGCTTTTCTTTTAGCCGTTATTTTAAACATTACTCCATATTTCAAAAGTCTGCATGTATGAAATTGTGTCTTATTTCTGGTTTTTAGAGCCTAAGAAAGATACTGGTTCTTAATTTGTATTTATCATCTGAACACCAAATTGATTTTTGAAATAAATGTTTTACCAGCATTTCTGATCTCATCTGGCCTGATCTCTGGGTTGGGGAAGAGAGGGTACAATTTGAGCAGTTCTCCTGAGTTAGACTCAGCTCAAAGTCTCTCTTTTAAAATGAAAAGCCACCTTTCTCATTGCTTTTTTCACAGGTGGAAGAATCAGATTTCAAGAGACTGAAGTTCATTCTATTTCATTAGGGATTAGACTAACATGGACAAACAGTAGATAAAATCCATTTTCCAGAAGCAGCTCTGGCTGTATGTCCCAGTCAACCACATGGATGGTCTCTGTGAAAGTTTTAACTTCCTGCAGAGTTACCTAGTGCTCAGCGATTGAGCCTTGACTATGCCCATGTTTGTTCCTAGTCTGTTCTGAGCCATCAGAATCTCCACAAGCCCTCTGTGGCTTGTGTGGTCTGATGTCCATGGCCACAAAGCGCCTCTCACCATACGCTTCCCCACTCAACCTTTGGAGAGACAGGGACCACCAAAGGCTTGATTTTTCTTCATCCTACATTATATTTAAAACAAAACCAGGCTGGGTGCCGTAGCTCACACCTGTGATCCCAGCACTTTGGGAGGACAAGCTGGGAAGATCGCTTGAGGCTAGGAGTTTGAGACCAGCCTGTGTAAAAAATAAGACCTCTGTGTCTAAAATAATTTTTTAAAAAGAGCAAAAAAAAAAAAAAAACCAATTTCAGATTAAAGGAAACTAAAGAGACGTGACAATTGGACACAACATCTGATTCTGAATTGGATGTTTTTGTTATAAAAGACATTGTTGGGACAATTTGCACAACTTGAATGAGGTCTGAAGATTAGCTGGGAATAAGATGCCACTGTTAATTTTCTGATTTCAGTGGTTTTACTGGGGAGAAGTAAGAGAGTGTCTTTGTTTGTACTGGAGACACGCTAGTATCTGGGGGTGAGGGGCATCATGTCTGTTTACTGTTAGATGATTGAGGGGAAAATAATGTTCTTTGTGCTTGCAGATTTTTTGGAAGTTTGAGATGTTTTAGAATTTGTAAAAATAATTATTTTTAAAATCCCACCATGCTATCTCCTGCATCGGTGTCTCATTGCTTCTTTTCCAGAAAGGCTATTTCCTCTTGTATGCAGTAAATGAAGACCTGGGTTCAAATCCCAGATCTGTCATTTGTTAGGTTTGTGACATAAGACTTCACTTCCCTCCTCCTCATTTATTTTTAAGGGAGATAAAATGAGGTCATGCATATAGCATTTAGTACGTTGCCTGGCATATGGTAGATGCTCTATAAAATGGTACCTAAAGGAGGAGAGCAAATGTGTTTTTCCTTTTTTCCTTTCGTTTCTCTTCTCTTTAGTATAGCAGAGGACCCTGTGGTATCTCAGTCCCTGCACTGTTTCACCAGGCTTGTAACTTGATTCCAGCAGTCAGCATTTTGGCTCTTACGCAGGGATAACTCTTGCTCACCTGGCTCAGCTTTCTGGCCTCAGCCCATGTAGGCCTCCCTGCACACAGCCCAGGATGTTCTAACAGTTGATATAGAAAAGATGTGGGAAGCAAAGCATTTCTTAGATGGCATGAGACATCTCTGTCCCTGGCCTTCTCTTGCAGAAGAGAAGAGGCAAGGATATATTTGGGCTGCTCCTTCCCTTGGGGGTGGGCCTTAAGGAGAGGTTGGAGGCTGGGACTGAGTGTGCTCTGTGAACAAATACATCTGTAGGACCTTGAATGAAACTCTTCTGCAAGAATGCTGAGGACAGCAAAGCTCATATGAGTGTTCTTCTAATCACTTTTTAAGAGGATTGAAATTCCTGCCTGTGCCCCATACAGACATGGGTAAGTGATCACATTGGCCCAGGTGAGGAGCATCTGTAGGACATGGGTCTGGTCCCTCCCACCAGGCTGAAAGCATCTCTACAGTAAGACTGGTGTCACTGAGTGTGATGCTGGGTAAGCATCCTCAGAGCATGAGTGAGGGACAGAGAAAGCTCTGGGTGGTTCTACGGTTCTATAAAGAGAAAGCTCTTGGAAAAGAGAAGAGGACAAGGTTGCCCCTAGTCCTAGAAGGACAGGTAGAACTTGGATAGTTGGTTTGGAATGGATGAGAGCTAATCGAGATAAGGAGTCTGCTGCTCACCCCTACACCTTTACAGTGTCTCACTTAGGCCTCCCAATCCTGTGATGTTCTGACTATGCCCGTTATACAGATTACCACTGAGGTGCCTTGCTAAGGACCTCACAGCTAGTAGATGAGAGCTGGGATTCTGCTGTAGTTGCATGTGTCCTCCAAAGTCCATGTGTTAGAAATGTAATCCCCAGGGCAACTGCTGGGAGGTGGGTTCTAATGGGAAGTGTCTGAGTCATGAGGGCCCTTCCCTCCTGAATGGTTTAATGCCAGTGATAAAAAGGCACGATATTAGGCTGCGAGTTTGATCTCTTGTTCTCTCATGCTCTCTTGCCCTTCCACCTTCTGCCAGGGAGGATGCAGCACAAAGGTCCTCACCAGATGCCAGCCCCTCAATCTTGGACTTTCCAGCCTCCAGAACTGTAAGAAATAAATCTCTTCTTTATAAATTACCCAGGCTCTGATATTCCATTATAGCAACAGAAAATGAACTAAGCCATATTCCAATTCAGGCCTCTACTCCAGAGCCACCACTTCATCCCCTCTTTCCACTGCATCATGCTGCCTCCTGGAGGCCACAGTGGGCAAGCCTAGCAAAAGTGGAGAGCCGGGAAAGAGAGCCACGCAAAGGGCAAATGAGGACCCGATTGACAGAGGAAGTGAAGAGTAGATAGTTGGTAATAAATGAGTAGCTTTAAAAGAATGAAAGCTGAAACAGAGACCAGTTTTCAGAGGGCAAAAAAATGCATAAGGCAGTGGATTGAGAAAAAGCAAGCCCACATCCTGGGAGTCAGTGCTGTGGCTGCAGTCACATGGCTGGCACCTCTGCAACTCTTCCATAGCCACCTGGTCTCATGCCAGGCACGGGAGCTTCCTGTGGGCTCCTCTGTACAGGAATCACTGCTCCAGCTTTGATAACACCCATCCTCTACCCCACCCCATGAGATATGGCCCAAAATACCAACTGTTCCTGCCTCCCAGAGCAGTCCTTCCCACCCTCCCACGCCCTGCCAGCCTTCATGACCCCTGGCCTGGCCTGTGTCTACTGAATGACTTATCATTGCTGCAGGAATTGTGTCTCTGAAGTCTGCTCCTCCCTGCCTCCACCAACACCCCTTCCCTCAGGAGAGTCCTAGAAGATGGCCTTCTGTCTTAGTCACCTCTGTACTATCAGGGCATATCGAATATGGGTCCTAATGGAAGTGTCTGAGTAATGAGGGCCCTTCCCTCCTGAATGGCATATCCTGCTATTCAGGGTAGTCTATAAATTTTGTTATCTAAATTAATAAAAAGTTTCTACCATGCCTAATAGGCAAACTATGAAAAAGTACAATTCTCACATTGGATCAGACTACCAGGAAATCACATCTCAGGGCCTCTTCATCTTAAAACTGACACATCAGTGGGATGCAGACATGCACACTTGCTCTTTTATCCCTTAAGTGTTTCCCCAGCAGAGCTGTGCACAACTGGGTCAGATAGATTCAAGGATGTCTGAATCCTTGCAGACTGTTTGTGTCTGGCACTGGGGGACTGCAAGGAAGCAAGGCCACTATCCCTTGTGTCCCATTCATCTTGTCTGATATGGCTGCAACTGTTACTTCCATTCTTCTACAATTAGAAAACCTCTGGAGTTTGGGTATTAGCAACCACCAAATATGTAGTTTATTATTTGTTGAGCACTAACTCCGCACAGCACCCCAAGTGGGAATTACAGCAACAATACACATGGCTGTGCTCTGGGATAATCGAGCATTTTCATTTTGTGTTGCATTCCTCAAACTTTCTGGCAAAGGGGCCTGTGCTGACCTCCCCACACAGGGACAGATTTCCTTGCTACGTAAGTCTATGGGAAAATTCCTCTTCCCTGGGATGAGAATGTGACCCTGTGACTGGGCGCCCATTACAGCCAGGGGGCGCGGTGCACCTGCAGGGTCTCCCTCCCTCACAGAGGGACTAGAATCCTGCCTCTGCAAATCCACCCAGCTCAGGCTCTGCAGAACATCTGGGCTTCCTCCTACTGGCCACTGCGAAGGGCTGCACACCTGCATGTGATTAGGACTCGGCAGACACCCACAGCCTATAGGGCTGCATGCTGGTGGCACATGGCAGTGGACAAGTTTCTCCCCAGATCATTGTCCCTTCTGAGCAGATGAGTCACAGGGTTCCTAGGGCACAAGAACACATGCATCCATGACCATGTTGGGCACCACCATCAATGGAACAGCAGTTGGAGGCATCTTTGCCTTGGCCTGCTTGGAAATGAGCAGGCATCAGAGGCAGATCCAGGACCTGACAGGACCAGGGAAGGAATGGAAAAGTCAGTCTTAGCCGCCTTTACCATTAGTCATGGACAGGCCTTTTAGATATGCTCTTATAAGTGTCTGGGAAATGAGATAAAATTTTAAATGCCACCCCCGACTTTCCTTTCTCTCTGTAACTACTCCTCTACTGAATGTGTACTCTAACCACAGAATGCTGTGGTAGGTCCAATGGAGACTGAAAAATAAGAAAATGAAAAATGGACCAAAGATGCTTATAAACAAAGCATGACAAGACCTTCCAGTTTTCGATGACACGGTCGTAGAACTTACACATTTATCTTACCTGCCAAATGAGTTAGTTGAAAGGGGAACACAATTTTTCTTCCAAAGAAAGAGACTCCTTTATTTAGTGATATGAAACGGAGCAGTGAAAAGAAAGCACGCTTTCTTGATCTTTCACCAGAAAGCCGCATGACCATAGGGACCTGCATTAACAAACTGTGGGCTATTGGATTCACTATGAACATGGGCTGCCATCACTGACGAAAAGGTGGGTCACTCCAGCAGGCTCCATGTCCCAAAAGAGGTAATCCTGGTAACAAGTCACTAATAAGGCCAAGTCCCTGTCAACTTCCTGCAATTGCTGCTCTGTCGTTAGTCTCTCCCAGAAATATTTAAGGAACACATTAAATAGATTTCTCCTTCATCTGTAGGCAAAAGTCAGGTGCAAGAGCTGGGATAGCAACAGACGCTGTGTAGTTGATCCTGTCCTGCTGCATCCTTCGTGGTGTCACCGAGCACAGGCTTTTGTACTTGTCTCGAAGAGTACTAGGCAAAAAAAGCCCTGTCAGATTTGCTGTAGGACCTTACTGGGTTCTGTGAAGTATGTAATTGGTCTTGCAGAGGAAGCGGCTTCCATGGGACTTTATGCCTTGGGATTTCAGAGACTTAACTGTGCAGCCTCCAGGAGGGGAGGGCTCATGCTTTCTGGAGTGAGACAGGTCCTGCAGCAGCCTGAGATGTATAAACACAGAAAACCTGTCCACCCAAACTGCATTTGGAATGACAGCGCTCACTCTACACATTATCATGCTCATCTCCCAAAGAGAAAATGTTTTCCACTTCATTTTGGCCTCCTTTCCTGAACCCAGGCTTGATGTTTTTTACCTTGGGGTGCAGTGACTTCATGCCATGTGAGGCTGTGTACAGCAGCATCCTATGCAGTTTCATACCAGTCACCAAGACCCAGGGTGCGGCCCCGCCATGCCAGAGGGCCCCAGCCTCACACCTGATCTGAGAACACAGGAGAATGATCGCAGGGAATGATCAGCACAAAGGCAAGTAGAGCCAGGCCTGCTATGTCACTCCCACTGTTAAAATGCACTCAGTCCTAATGCCTCAATAGCTGGCCGCTATTCTATTAATGAGTTGAGGACTACAGTAACACAGAAAGGCTGAGTAACAAAAGCTGAAAATGTTTTCCTTTAGAGACCAGTCATGAGCAGTTTTACGAATCAAATATTTAATCAACTTATCTGTACAAAATATTAAAATGGTTAATGAAGAGTATACAAGCATGTTTAACAAATATATACTGCTATATAATAAGAAAAATAGAGATTGCTGTTTTACATGTCATTTACATTTCACTATGTACAATCTATTTAAATTTGAGAATATATATACACATAGGTTTCTACCAGCCCTGGGAGGGCTCCCTGCTAGCTGGCCTGGGCATCGGCAGCACCTCACGATGTCAGCTTGTGTTGCCCAAATAAACACCCAGGCCAGGCAGCAAGGAGACAGCCCAGCCTGCAAGCCTCGGAGTTCTGCTCTGGCTACACCAGCAGGAAGAATGCTGATGAAGGAGATTTCAGTTTGCCTTAAAGGAGTTTTCAATGTCCCCCCACACCCCAATCTCATTACTCCCAAGCCAAGCTAAGAAAAAGTGGGTGTCACTGCAAAGCGAAAGGACTTCTATCCCCTCACCAAAATAATTATTTTTGTCTTTAGCTGCTGAGGAAATGGCGTGTTGAGCCTTGATGGCATTACCAGCACTTTTGAGTTTTACCATTTCCTTAAAATCACAGTACTGGAATCAGATGAAATTTGCTTTTTAAGCTGCAGGCCACTCGTCATGTGTAGAATTCTGCTGCCCACCCAAGGCCTACTTAAACAGCATCATTTTGTAAGCTGGTACAGGAGCTCTGCAACAACCTTCAGAGAAATGATCTGCTGCTTTATTTGTATGCAAAAAGAAAAAGACTTTGTCCAAACTTTTCAGGACCCCTATTGTCATCTGCTGAAAGGGCAAGTTGTAGTTAGCATGTTAATCCTTGTAAAAAATGCATTAACTTTTCATTTAGGGTGAAATGCTTCTAGCTAAAAGACCTAAAGTGACTCAATTATGATTCTTTGTCAAAGAAAACATAAAAGCTGTTTGCATTACAGTGTAAAGTGAAATACAAAAATAAAATTATTCTAAGGATGCTCATGTTTAATCCATGATTTATCCAAGGCAGAGAATGCCAGAGAATTCCTCTCTTGAGAGTCTCTGTTCCTGGCTTAGAACACTTGAGTATTTCCCCGCCAGAAAACACATTTTATCCTGAGCTTTCTTTCTCACTGAACTGCATCATCATTTTTTAAACAGAATGCTAAAGGGCTAACTTTGAGTCTGACAGGCCCTGACCCAGGAAGTGAGCCCTGCTTGTGGGCATCCCCTTTCTCAAGCCAGCCTACTCACCCCAAGCCCAGCTGCTGCTGCCCCAGGCCAGGGGAGGATCCAGGACACATGTGCATTGTCTGGCCTTGGCACCCCTCAGTCACTCAGAGATTAAAAAGGCGCAGGCAAGGGAAGGCCCTCAACACACCAGGTCACTGCTTTTTGGACTCATTCACCAAAAAATCCAGGCGTGGGCTGCCCATGGCCCATGAGAGATCTCCCCAGGATGACCTGTGAGTACTGAAAAACAGAGAAAAGGTGTGCGCAGTTGCACCAGCTCTCCAGCTTCGGTGCTGTCCCTTCCCATCTTGCAGCTCAGGAAATGTCCTCGAGGGAAGTTTAGCCCCGTGTACTTCGGATTAGTTCCTGTCTCCTTCTAATTCAGCAGGATGCCTGTGAACTAACCTTACTCGGAAGTCTCGCTTTGGTCAGCCACGGTTCTAGATTCTGGTAGCCAAAGGTCTGGGCAGGAGCTAGATGTGGGTGTGGCTGTTGCCACTGCTGGTCAGATGAAGCAGTGCAAGTATTCTGCAGAGAAGACAGCTACGTGCCCACCTTCTGCCGGGCCAAATCTCCAGCCCCCACTACGTAGCACTCCTGTTGGCCCACAACACAAAAGGTAATGAAACAGGAATGCAGATGCAAAGCAGCTGGCCACGCCCTGGCAGCTCTGTACCACTCTGCCGGAAGTGGCCTGGGTGTGACAGTCAGAAACTTCTCCTTGTTTTTCTAGACAGTTTATCTCAGCATCCCCTGACATAGAAAAGGGATTAAAAGTTTCTGTAATACAGCTTCTACCAGGTGGCCCTCTCTGGAGTGAAGCATTTCTAAACTAGCAGAAGGAAGTTCATCTGACAAAAAAAGTGAAACAGTACTTTTTATATCGTCACTAAGCTGTCCTGCCAACAAATTCACCTGACTGTACAGAAACACGTCTCTCCGGAAGTTTCTGTGACCGCTGCGGCCCCCCTGCCATTGTCAGGGAAATGTGTGAGAGAAGCCAGCCCTTTCTGTTGTGACAGACACATGCGCACCACGCACAGATGCTAGAAGAGGCTGCGAGCTCTGCACAGCAGGAGGAAGTGGACCACCGCACGCTGCTCTGCTGCTCTTGCTTTTTCAGCAACTGTGAGCATAACTTGAAACTCAGTCTGATTTTTCAGTGACTTCACACTCATTTTTCACTGACCACCCATCCTGGGTTGCTCTGCTGTAATTGCTCCTGCCACCATGAAGCACCAGCCCAAACTTTGCCCAGCCAAAGGCCTGTCGCCAAGTTGCAGACCACAAGTCAAGCTCTGGTTAAGGTGGGTACCTGCAGGTGATGGGCAGACAGCACCCATGAATGATGATCAGAGCTCAGGTGGCAACTTCTGGGCCCTCAGTCACCCCTCTGATTCACTAGGCCAACTCTCAACCCTCTCCCTGCAGTCTGTGTCCACCAGGTGTCTCCTCAGGCTAGGACGGTGGCCCTCCTGAAAAAAAAAACAGGCTTCTTTCACTACAGCCTCACTCTGAGTTACTATTTGTGATATACTAAGCTGTGCACACAGATTAAAGCCCAGAAAAGCACAGAGGGAGGAAGACAGCTCTGCTCCAGTCTATATGGTCAGGAGGTTCCAGGTACAAGATGCCAAGCTGTCTGAAAACTTAGAAACAAACATCTTTTTGGGTCCTCCCTTCTGGTTCTTCTTTATGTTAACCTCCCCCACCATTTTCCAGATCATAAAAAAGAAGAGAGAGATAAGCTTGTCTGATGCTACCCCAGGGTCACTCTCCTGGGAAGCTGCAAGGGGACCTCAGAGCCAGACATGGGCATGGTGGTGAGGAGAGGGTGGGGACCCAAGGAGTCCATTCTAGGACAGTCCTGCCTGCCTCATCCAGGGCTTCTGGGATAGTCCCAGGTCCCTGTCTGGGTGACCAACCAGGCAGAGCCTTGCCTTTCCTCTTCTGCCTGCAGAGGCCCCAGCAGCAGGTAGAACCCTTCCCAGCACTAGGTCTCTCAGACAGTCTCAGCTTGAGTGTGGCTGTACCCACCCCACTGAGCACAGGAGGAACTGCAGCTGGGTGGGCAGTGCCCTCAGCCAGCTCCTCGCTCTGGGTAGCTGAACCCCACCCTCAAGGTGCCGGCCTTCCCCGCACCTGCCTCAGCCCAGGGGAATTCAGAGCACATCCATGAGGCACCTACTGAGGACAGGAGTAAAATGGACACACACACACACATGCACACGCACAGGCAAGAGCTGCGAAACCTGTAAGACATGGCTCTGGGACTGGGATTGGGAGAGGACCTTCTCCAGGAGCCGTCACATTTGCTCTGCCTTCAAGCTGTCTGAGTGTGTTTTAGGGCGAGGTAAAATCCTAGAACCTTGGAACTGGAGAGGGCATCATTTTACAGGACAAAAGATGAAGCTCCAGCAGGGAGGTGACTGCCCATAACTAGCCTCAGACCTCTCTCAGGAGACGCCCTGTGGTGCCCTGGCCCAAGTGGCCTCCCCTGAGGCGGGCGCAGGCCATGCCGTGGGAGCAGCTGCCTCTGGGCACTCGGAAGCCCACAGTGGGCTCTGACTCTGGTGCAGCTCAGATACACCATCCCCCAGAGGGATCTTGTTACTTTCCACTCGCCCAAAGTTTGGCTGTTGGGTTTGCTCGGCAGCTTCCTCTCTTCCCTTCCCAATCCAGACACTTTCTGAGGGGCAAGCGCAGGCCCAAGCTCCCTCTGCTAGACTGCCGCTTTCAGAGCCTTGCTCCCTCCAGCTCACTGTGCGATCTGACTCAGGCCTCTTGGCCTATGGCCCACTGAGGGCCAGAGGGAGGTCTGTCTCCCTGAGATGACAGGTTCTCATGAGAATCAGCGAGGCCCAGTGATTCTGTGCACCCAGAGGCAGCCGCAGGACACTCTCTTCCTGCCACTGGATTTCCTGGTGACCAGATTCAAGCACAGTAAGAGCCTGACCTTATCTTTGCACTAGCTGCTTTTGGAAAGAACGTCATTTTTCTCCCTGCTCTAGGAAGAAAATCGGTCTACAAATCCTAGCTGTTTTCTGCTGTGAGTTTCAATGAAATTGCCGACAGCACATACAATGTGTAGGGATTGAATTACGCTCCGTCCTGTTCCATCCACGGGATTATCAGTACTCTCTTCAGTACCCAAGGTGAGGCGCCCACTCCTGCCGACATCATGAGAGCTGCCAGGGAGAAGAGACTGCCCTGGGCTTCGTGGAGTCTGGATTCTCCTATCACAAAATCCACACCTCATATTGTTGCCAGGAGGGTACGGTGAAGGGAAGCATGGATACAATGACTTAGCACAGCTCAAACCTGACTTCCCCAAGCTAAGACGGCAAAGCCTGCCACCTCTGGAAGACCCAGCGCAGCTGCTTGGAAAGTCAGGATTCAACAAGGCAAGTGTGTTTGGGCATCAGTGGAAATGCCCGCCTGCCAGTGTGGGTGATCCTCCTTAATACGAAAGCCTTGGTTTCAAGCAGCAATGACCAGACTATCTTCGTGTTTGACAGACCCAGCACCAGCCCCGCTTGGGCCCCAGCTGGCCTGCCCCGAGCTCCCTAAGGGATACCAAATCCTACTCACTACCTGGAAATCATGGTTCAAATGATGTCAACTAGTAGTACACAATTCTCCCAACGAAATGGAAAATTTTGTTTAGGAGGGAGACTTTGGTGACCTCAGATTGGGGTTGAGGGGACGGCCTTTACTCACAGTCTTGACATGCTTTCTCTCTGCCTGTCAGTTCTCCCATCCATAGTGACTGGAGATTCCAGCTGGGGGTTGCAACAGAGAAGCTGAGTTCATGCCAGTCACCCAGGCCTGTCCCCCACTACCTAGAAGACAGAGAGTTCAGGGTGCTACTACCAACTGTGTTGGCAGAACGCTTTTCTCCACATCTTGGCAATGCTAGTTAAACCACATCTTAGCAGCAAAAAGCCGTCTGCCCCACATGTGTTGGCCCTTTGTTATCATTTTTACAAAGTGAAATGGATCCTCTGCATTCACCTAGTGAATGGACTGAGATGCCACAGGGTTGGGCAGAGTGGCCCCTGGGGGCTTCACCTGCTCCAGAGAAATCTGGGAAGCATTCCTTTTATCCAGTAAACAAAGAGCACACTGAGGGTATGGGGCCATGGAAGGAAGGGTCACTGTCCAAGGACAACACCCCCCCCACCCCCCCGTGCCACCTGAACTCAAGATGCAGGAAGGTACCTACTTCCCACACCACTCACAACACATCTCGTTAGAAGGAGGTCATCAGAAAGAAAGAGGGGAAATTGACAGTTCTTTTCCCTACCATAAAAAGGCCAGGCTAAAGACATTTCTGCCCAAAATACTGTTTTTCCTAGTCACTAAAAAACTATCAAAATGTTTGCTTTTACCCAAAGATATTAAATACCCTAGACTTTCTTCAAAATAACATTTAACTGCACTTTGTTATTAACTTCCTTTCTAAACCTTCTAATACTACAACTTTTAACACTTTAGTGCTATATTTTTATATAATTCTTCATTATGACAAGCTTCGTTTAGAAAACGAGAGTGAGGCGTCTCTGGCAAAATCCACAAATTTAGGGACAATCTTTGCCCAGTCACTAAAATAAGGTGGAATTGTACCAGCGCAGCCACTTTGGGATATTTTTTAAATTTTTAACCTGAAGAGACTGTTCATTTTCTGGTTATTTACAGCTACTCATACAGCCACAGAATATAAATTCACATAGTAGGAGGGGGGACATCTTAATTTTAAGAGTAACACGTGCTTTTTTTTTTTTTCTTTTGGGAGAATTTTACAGGATGAAAACCGATTGCTTCAGGTGGGACCCGTAAGTAAATTAGCTGTATCTAAATCGTGTCTGTCTTCTCTCTCTCAAGAGGGTAATCACTGAGATTCAAAATGTGTATGAATTGTCCTGCATCCAACACAGAGTGGAATTAATGCTCCCCAGGACTCTGAAGGGGGAAGTCCTGCACATCACACAGATGCACTGGGAGGGCTGCGGGGCTATTCTAAGAAGCCCTCACCCCAGACAGGTGAAGTCCAACTCGTTTCCCTCTCCCAGCCTATTGACAAAAAGCCACAAAGGATTCCTAGGCATAAACAAATCAAACCAAACAGTGAAGGCTGAATGTTCGAACTCACTTTTACATGCCTAGAAAATCCTCCCATCGATAAGACTCTTCGGGGCAAAATATGGGAACTGGGGGATAGGCTTCCACCTCTGCTCCCCCACACCAAGGCCCTGCCCTTCCAAGGGCACAGCAGCCAAGCCAAGGAGCTGATAAGGGGAAGGGGCAGAACTTCCCCCTGCTCTAGAGGTCTGGGTTGTGAGTTGAAGTCTGACAAAAGCACTTTTGTGTGGCTTCACTTCCCGTTACTATCACACTGCCAAAAACTACAGCAACAACACAGCGAATGCAGGTAAAAAGCAGAGGCCGACTTACTTGATAACTAGCACAAGCCCGGGTCGGCCCCTGGGAGCTTGCGCCTACGTGGCATGGCGGAGTCCTCGGCTGGAGTGGGACCCAGGACACCTCCCTGCCTCTCAAGCCCTGAGAGCCTCTTCCCCGGCTTCTTAGGAAAACCTCCTGGCAGGTCTCTAGGAAAAGCAGTAGCTCCCCTCCCCCACCCCCACCTTCCCCATTCCCTGCCATTGCACTAACTTCCTCCTAAGCCACCCAAAGCATGGGTACCATCTCCCCCTGACCAGCTGGGGAGCTTCCGAACTTGGCAGATCCTATCCCACCCCCAATATCCTGTTAGATCAGACTCAGCCGTTTAAACCCCTCCCCCATTTCACTTCCCCACAAAAAGAAAAATATCCTTTCCACTTTCCAGAACATTTCCAATTGGAATTGATTTGAAAAAAAAAGGCGGGCGGGGGGGCGGTACCGACCTTTGCACAAATCTGGGAAGCTCCACAACACCTTCTTTCAGACAAAACTTCCCTTTCAAAAATGAAGCAGGGGCACGTTAAATTTTAAAAGTTAAAAAAGAAAAAAAAAAGATGCTTTTTGCAGCAGTTCCAGAGTAAACGGCCCCATGCAACACAAACCCTCGGAAAGGGCATTACAGCCGTGCAGTGGATCACGGAGTGCACCACGCAGCGCTCAGCCACCCAGGGAAGCGATGCCCCCACATCGGGCCAGAGACAAAACGGGGTGAAATAAAACATGCTCGACTACCCCTTTGGTTCTCCCATTCTGGAGCTTCCAATTTCCTAACCCGTTTCTACCTGATTTTCGTGCCTGTTACTGCAACATAAGCACAAACACCTTCCTCTCCCCAAATGGGGGCAGTAGGCGCCATAGTTATCTGTTTGCAAAATACACAAGGCTCTGACATTCGGTACCGGCAGGGCATCTCTTTCCCAAGGCTTTCACATGCTGTCCCCAGTAAATGTGTGTGTGACTGCACGAGTGTGTGTCAGTGTGAACGTGTGATCTCCCTCCTCCGAGAGGGCGCTGGGTCACATCGGACTTGCACCCACGCTCGGTGACAGGCTGGCCCTCTGCTGCTCATCAGCTGGGGGTCCTCGGCCGCGCGGCTGCCCAGTCCCCGGCCCGCGCGCTACCTGCAGCCGCAGGCCTCCACCACCATGTCCTCGTATTGCTTGTAGACGACATTGTTGGCAGCGTCGATGTAGAGGATGCTGATGGGGCTGAGGCGCGCGGGCACACAGCAGGAGGCCGGCGCCGCGTCTGGCGCCATGGAGTTGAGCAGCGTCTGAATGATTGCGTGGTTGGTGGGCTCAAGGTGCGAGCGCAGAGGGAAGTCGCAAACGCCCTCGCAGTGGTACGCCTCGTAGTCTAGCGGCGCAATGATCCAGTCGTCCCAGCCGAGCTCCTTGAAGTCCACGTGCAGCGGCTTGCGGCTGCAACGGCTCCGGCCCCTGCGCCCGTGGCCCCGGCCCGCGCCCCCGCCGCTGCCTTGCGCTGTCCGCGTCCCGGCCAAGGCCGTCCTCCTCCGTCTGCGGCCGGCAGTGACTGCCCTTGGCGACCCGGTGCCGGTTCCTGGGTCTGGCGGCGGCTGTGCCGCCAGAGCGGCCCCGAGCGCGCGGGCCTGGGCGCGCATCTCCCGGAACAAGCTCTCCTTCCTCTGCGAGCGGGAGGAGACGACTAGCAGCGCGCGCTCCTCTGCCGCAAAGCCCCCTCCGCCCGGCCAGCCGAAGCCCAGACGCCGCAGTGCCAAAGGGCTCCGCACCGGACCTGCCACTGCGCGCAGCAAGAGGCAGAACGCGCGTGGGGGACGCGGTTCTCGACGGTGGCGCCTCATGGCGTCCGCCACGTCGAACACCTCCCAGCGCTGACCGACCTGGGGGTCAGCTGCCCGCGAGTACAGCAGGCGTGGCGCACGGGCGGCGCCTGGGCACGTGGACAGCAGCAGCAGCGGCGGGGAAGTCGAGCTGCCTGGGCCCGGCTCTGGAGATCCCCGGCGCAGCACGCGCAGCTCTGCACCCACCACCTCGTCTGCGTCGTTAAGGCTGGACACATCGAACAGGAAGCTCTGGCCTGTTTCGGCTGCAGATTCGTCTGCGAGGGACCGGCAGGGACAGAGAGAAAGAGCTGAGTAAGAGCGAATACTGCACACTGTCAGCGTGGGGCCTCCTAACAGCAAATGACCCAGCTGCCCTCGATATGGGAGCGAGGCCTGTTGGAGCCAGCGCCCAACCCCACGTCTCTGCCCCAGCCTGAACGCTGCCAGCCTGGCCCAGAGCAGCGGACGCCTTCGCCCGGCCTATCGGAACCGGGCTTTGGTTTAGAAAGCCAAAAGTTCCATCACCCCAACAACCCACATCACTGCATATTCCTGAGCCGCGGGACCAGGAGCGCACCCCTACACCCAAGACCAGGACTGAAGGTCGCTACAGTTCCGCGGCCTGACCCAGAGCCATGGATTTGCGGGGCCAGAATCCGAGATCAGAGTTCCGGTGGTGAAAAGAAGTCGTGCACCCACTCCTGAGGTCCTGGGCCTTAAGGAGACTTATCGTTATTGCCCTGCTGATCCCCCAGGAGAGCCGAAAGTCCTGGCTGTGCGAAAACGGAAAATTCTTGTCTCCTGAAAACTCTTCCGCTACCTTTGTTCCCCCAACCCAGCCTGGACATCCCCGCTGGCCACGGTCTCCCATGCAGGCTGGAGATCGGCGATTCGTCCAGGAGAATTCGTCTGCATGGCCACAAAAGCCCTCTAGTCCAACCTCGCTCTGCCGAAGGGGAACTGAGGCCTAGGTAGGGGCCAGACTCGCCCAAATTCTTAGGTCTTACAGCAATGGGCGCTGCTGCTCGCGACCGCAATCCCAAACGCACCTCCTCTCAGTGCTCCTGCGGCCTCGGAAAGAGGGGGAAAGGCGGCAAGGAACCTCCCGGAGGGGTGCGGGGCATCCCCGAATGACCTTGCTGCAGTGAGGGCAGCGTCCCGAATGAGGTCTGGCTTCATTATCTCGGGCTTAGGGGTTTTATTTCCAGTGTGGACATTCTTTTTTTTTTTTTTTTTTTTTCCTTTTTGGGCTCAGAAAAAAAAAATTTATTCACTTATCTCGGGCTTAGGGGTTTTATTTCCAGTGTGGACATTCTTTTTTTTTTTTTTTTTTTTTTCCTTTTTGGGCTCAGAAAAAAAAAAATTTAAAATTCCACCACGCAGCAGATAAGGAGCTCCCTTTGAAGGAGGTCATATGGTTTCGTTTTGCCCCTAAATTCGGAGAGACTGTGCAGACTCCCCCCACCACTGGGGATTTGCTTACCAGCCACGAACGTCAGGCCCTGAGGTCCTGGTTCTGTCCCTGTCAATGGCTTCTGGGGACCTCAAGCATCCCTGCTCCAAGTTGAGATTCAGGGTGGAGAGGGAGGCTGGAGAAGCACACTTGGGGCCACACGAGGAGCACATTCTCTGAGATTCCCTGCAGATCCTCTGCCTCTGCCTCTCCCTGCTCACCAGCCCTGCCACTCCATTTCCCCCAAGAGGGAGGAGAGAGAGGAGGCCTTTCAGGCTCAGCCAGCCAAGCTGAGCTCCCCAGAAAGGATTTATCTCCCGTCTGAGACCATGGTAGAACTAGCTCAACCTTAAGTGCCTGTGCCCACTTAGAGCCCAGCACAACCCCTTCTGCAGCCTGGGAGCCTACAGGGCACCCTTCAGTCTAGAGCATTCCCTGTCCCTGTGCACCAGAACTAGGGCTTCCTATAAGTATCCCAGCATCCAGCCCAGGGACCACGTCAGGCCCTCAGAGAAGCCTTGATAGTTCTAACCGAACCATAGGGCCATTTGGAGATTGAGTACCAGGATTTCCAGGTACCCAAAATAAAGCAGTCTGTGCTAGGCACTGGGCATGTGCTGGCGGGGATGGATGACCTGGTCACTGCAAGGCCTCTGCCTGCCTTCCCAGGCTAGGATCTGAGGTATACTGACTCAGTGGCTCCCAAGCAGGGCTGCCTCAGCCCCACCCGCTCACTTCCCAACCCCATTCACCTTTCTTTCCCTCCGGCCCTCCATGCTGGGTCTCTGGCTGGATAGAATTAAAGCCGAAATTACTTGCATTTCCCCCTGAAATTAGTTAAATTTTCTCTATCTGTCTGCTTTAGTGATTTCAATGGAGATTAATAAAATCCAGATGACATACAGCAGCCACACCACAGCCTCACCTACATCCTACCTTTGGAAGGCCCAGGGCAGAACAAGGTGGGGTGCTTGTCTAAGAGAGGCCTGCATTCCTGCAGGGTCCCCAGCAGGCCTCTCCTCCCCACACCACCAGAATCCTTGACCTCTGGCTCTCCCAGGGGTCCAGCACCAGCCACAGGCACCCATAGCTACACACGTCACACACATACAAGCCACGACCACCCAAACCAACCTGCTGAGCAGGGCACTCATACCTGGTGATGCCACCAGCCTCTCCAGGGCGATTTACTTTAGTGTGATACCTGCCTCTGCCCTAGTTTTCCCTGGGCTTCCCCCAATTTGTGTGGCCTCCAGGAGGCTGGAAGCTGCAGAAATTGCTGCAAGGAAGCAGCCATCACCCTCACCACTGTGCAGTCCCCTCTCGGTGTGACTCCCGGAACACAACTCTTGCCCTCCTTTCTTCTCCGAGGGCTCTAAGCCGGAGGCCACTCCCGACCCTTCCCCAAGAAGCGAATCTTAGCCTTCGCCTGCCTCCTCGAGGGTGACCCGCCGGCATGCAAGGCCAGGGCGACCTGGGAGAGAGACCAGTCAGCCCTCCGGGACCGAACCCGGGAGCTGCCGCGACTCTCGCCACAGTCCAGGTGCAGCGGGCTGGAGAGTGTTGGCCTCGGCGAAGTTTCTATCACCTGAGGGTGGGCCGCGGCCCCAAATGTAACGGAGCTGCGGCACGGCTGCGGGGCTGGTCTCAGCCCAGGACCTGACTGGATGGGCGGGCACATAAAAGGTGTAAGTACCTTGGGTCGCCTGGTCTGTGAAGCCGGTGATCGTGTCCGCGCGACCATGGCCCGAGGCGGAGAGAGCGGCTGCCCCGGCCGGAGCCCTCCCGGCCAGGCTCCGGTAAAGCGACATCATGAAGTGGTGCGGCACCACCGAGCCGTTCCTGAAACCGGAGCCCGCGGCGCGGCGCGGGGCGCGGGCCCGGGAAACCGCAGCGGCCGGGACAGCCGCGGCGCCCACAGCCTGGGCAAGAGTCCGCCCGCCGCCGCCGCCGCCCCCCGGGCTCCGGACCGGCCCAGCCCCCGCCGCTCGTAGCACTGCGGCCGCTTCCAGCCCGTCGCGGGGGCGGCAGGCGCTCAGCAGCCAGAGGCACAGCGCGGCGGCGGCACTCAGGTCCATGGGCTCCGTGGGCCGGGCGGGCGGGCGGCGCGGGCTCCGTAGCTCCGGGAAGTCCCCCGGCGCCTTTTGAACATAGTGTTTAATAGTGGGGGAAGTGTGCGCGGCCAGCCGCGGCCCCCGCTCCTGGCCCACCCCACCCCCGCCCAACGCCCGGAGCAGCGCCCCCTGCTGAAAGCTCCGGCGACCGCGATGCGCCCCCCACCAGGGCCTAGAGTGGAGACCAGGGCCGGAGCCTCCCCCCACCACCGCAGCGCTTCGCCCCCACCCTCACCAAGCGAGTGTCACCGGCCCCAGCCTCCCGACACGCCCGGGTGCCCCGCCTCCCCTCCCCGCGGCAGGGCGACCCCCCTCCACCCGCGCGGCGCCCAAGACGAACGCGCACTCCTTGGTTCCAGGCTTGGGGCACCGCGCGCACCCGCCTAGCTTCCAACCTACTCCCCCACAGAGAAACACCCGCCCCTCCCCGCTCTAATTCCCAGTGCCCGGGACGGGGCGGCAGAGGTGGGACCGCGGAAGGGCTCGCCCTCCAGACCGCTTCGCGCCGCGTCCCGGTGGCCGCGCAGAGAGAGGCCACAGGATGCGCCCGGCGGCCGCAAAGGCGCGTTTGGGATCGCGGGTCGGCGGTTCCCCACTCAGCCACAGCCCCCAAAGGATCGCAGCGGGCGGCCAGAGCAGGGGAGGAAGCCGGTAGGGGAGCAAGGGGGGCGAGGGGCTGAAAGGGCGGGCCGGAAAGAGACGGCTGGACGCGGACTGCCCGTCGGAAAAGCAAGGTTTGGGCGCGGAAGTTGCGCTTCAGCGGGAGCCAAGCTCTAGAAGGAGCTCGAAATGAGGACGGCAGCCCCAGGTGATGGGGGATCTCGCGCGGGACTGCGCTGAGAGTTTGGTTGTGCGTCCAACTGGCGACCTTCCGCCCGCCTTCGGGGTGAGGGCAGCAGCTAACGGAAAACAGCTACCGGCTTTGTCCGTGAGCGGCCAGGATCCCGGAGAGCGGACGGCGCAGAGCCCCGGGATGGTGCCTCCAAGCTTCTTCCCTCGCCGCGGTGATGGCGCGGGGCCCGGGGTGGATGGGGGGGACGCCCGGCAGCTGCGAAGCCCCGGGGCGCACTCGCGCGGGCGACAGAGCACTTTGCTCCGCGGCTGGCCGGACAGGTTGCGGAGGCCAAGTCTCAGGGGAACGCGCCAGAAGGGAGGGTTATCGGCTCTGCTCCGCAGGCAGCCTGGACATCCCCCTAGATCGGAAACTTTCAGCAGATCGAAGGCCTGGGCCAAACGAACTGCAGGAGGACAGGCGGGTCCTTTTCCTTTAAAATTGCATTTGCTGCAGAACTCAAAATCTAGACCGGGTGGGCACGTCGTGATCACCTTGAGCGGGTGATCAGCTTCAAAGCGAGGTCGCCCGCCGAATCCAAAGCCGCGTGGGTCCCGACGCCCGCCTGGCTGCCCTGCGCTAGGACCCACAGAGAGGCCCGGCCTAGGGAGCTCCTGGGCCGACTGCGGCCCAGGCTCTCCAGTTCCCCCACTCCGCTGCTTCGTCCCAAACGAACTCCTCAGCCATCGCCCTCTCGGCCACCGCGGAGACGCGGCGCCTGCTCAGCTTGGGGCTTTGAGCCGCATAACACTCGAGAACGTTTGCGGGTGGGAGAGAGAGGCCTAGTGAGGTTCAGGCCTCGCAGACCCTAAGGTCGATGGATGCCAAAGAGAAAGGCCTGACATTGCCGGGAAGGGCAGACCCCCAGGCCAGGGTCAGCGCTGCCGGCGCTGAGGGACTTCTCGTAGCAGGAACCTGGGGGATCTGGGATGACCGAGCTTGGATAGTCCATCCTGCCTTTGGGACTGGGGTTGGAGAGTCGGTGACAAACACCGCCGCCCCCACCCTGCCAGCCCCCCGTCTCTCCCTGACGCGATGCTGGGTCCTACTATGTTACTTGGCTCCTTTCCCCCTGCAGCCATGCGCTCGCGGCTAAGATTTGTGCAAACGCGCGGGGAGTCCTGGGTGACAGCAAGTCGCTTGCCTTGTCTTGGCTTCAGTTTACCCGGCTGTGTAGAGCAGAGAGCGGAGGGGTCCTAGCACATTCTTGGCACAGCCAGTTACAAATAAACGTTTGTTGATTACCTGATACCCCTGCCACGTTGGGGCTTAGGAATGAAGGATGGGTTGGAATCCCTGCACCTTGCTATCCTTGTGGGAGTAGGCCACTTAGCTTCTTGGAGACCGAATTTCCTCATCTACAAAATGAGCAGATTCTCAATTCATCCTGTGTGTGGCTGGCATAACAGGCCGGCACAGAGGAGGTGACGTAGTCTTGCCCCCCAACCACTAGTGTGTTCCCAGTGCCAGGGGTGATCATGGCAGAGAGAGAAGCAGCTTCTATGCACCTGGAGGGCTTTGGAGGACACAACCGGGATGGGCTGATGCTGCTGGAGCCACTGTCCTCCCGCTGCGTGTGCTCCAACCCGGACTTCACTTCTCCCACCTGTGCTTCTTGGTCTGTATAGTGAAGGCATCGTCATTCATTTATTTATCCGTCCCTCCATTCGTTTCTTCTTTGATGTAAATACTCATTGCCAGGTAGCCTTCGGTGCATTGTGGATTGAGCAATGCGCAGGGCAAGCACATGGAACTTTAGGATGGACGCAGGAGACAGCCAACAGGAAGCGCATAAATGCCCAGTGTGCTATCCAGTGGTTCCGAGTAAAGTGATGGGCTGGGGGGCTCTGTGATCAGCGGAGGACACATTGGAGCAGAGCCCAGAAGGAGGAGGCAGAGAGGATGCGTGGGCCATGCCTGTCTCCCTTGCTCCCAGTAAATAATGATAGTGCCCATTTGTTATCCTTTGAATGCCAGGCACCTTGCCTGCTGCTCCACACACCTCATGCCATTTCATTCTCACAACTACTCTGTGCTGTGAGATGGGTATTCTTCCCATTCTATAGAAGAGGAAAGTTGAGCTAAAGAATTCAACACCTTGCGTAATGGCACCTGGGGAGTGGCAGAGCCTGGAGTCCTTGCTCAACCCTTGGCTTGGGGGTGGGGGATGGGAATGTGAGGGGCTTTGTTCTGCCGCCCTGCTCCCCAGACCCCCTGGAGAGGCAGAGTATGCCTGCCTTTCCTCTCAGGCTTTCTAGAAAATTCTTGGCAAAGAAAGGACCTCTCCAGTCCAGGTGAAGACTATGAAAGTGTTACCCAGGGGCCTCTTGCCTGCCACTGCTTGCAACTGGAAACGGAAAACACTTGCCATGGAAAATAGTCTGTCATACCAGCAGCAGGACCTGCCCATGACCCAGGTCTCCAGGTGCCCGCCCAGTTGGGACTTCCTCTTGGGGGATGCGGGGATCTTAGGTCGATGGGCTGGGCAGGAGAGAGCTAGTGCGCACAGCCTGGAGCCCTTGAAGCTGCGTGCCACATGCTAACTGCACTAAGAGCCTTAAGAATGAAAACCTCCTTCCTCTGGGTTGCCCCAGCCATCGCTGGAGAGCAGATGAGACCCAGAGGCAGATGTCAGGAGCAAAGGTCAGAGGAGGTTGGGAGAAAACTGGGGTCTGAAAGCCTTAACTTCAGTTCTTCATCCATCTGATCACCCCCAAACCCCAGACCTCCAGGCTCCAGCTGAGTCCTCCTCAGAGAGAGAAGGTGAGATTGACTCCAACAGAGGAAGGAGGGAAAAAGCAGCCTGCTTGGGGCGATGTTTCACAACTTGGGGGGTAAGGAGGGGCAGTTCCCACATCTGCACCCCAGTTCCCACATCCCCACCCCAGAGCACTTTGCTGCCCTTCCGCCCCTTGCAGAAGCTGTTTTCACTTTCTCTCAGCACCACATCCCTGACTCAGTCATAGAACCCAAGGATCTGAAAACAACTTTTGGGTTATTATTTAAGCGAACTTGCCGTGCATGCCTGAATCATAACAAACTGCTTCCTGGGCTGCACTTGCATGCCTGCAGAGGTGGGGAACTCCCTATCCAAGGCAGCCTCTGATAGCTCTGAATGGGAGGAAGTTTTTTTTGTTTTGTTTTGTTTTGTTTTTAAGAGACAGGGTCTCCCTCTGTGGCCCAGACTGAAGTGCAGTGGCAGAATCATGGCTCACGGTAACTCAAATTCCTGGGCTCAAGTGATCTTCCTACCTCAGCCTCCCTAGTAGCTGGGACTACAAGCACATGCCACCACACCCAGCTAATTTTAAAAAATATTTTGTAGAGACGGGGTCTTGCTGTGTTGGCAAGGGTGACCTCAAAGGATCCTCTTGAGCCCAGGCTCAGTCTCCCAAAGTTCTGGGATTATATTTGTGCTTTCCTGCACCTGGTTGTGAGGAAGTCCTCTCTGCTACTCCTAGGAGAGCCACATCTCTTAAGGTACCTTTGCTGTGGGGAGTTTGTCTGTCATCTGGGCACACTGATACCACTTAGGGAGTTAGTCTTGGATCCCCCAGCTAGAGCCACATTGAGGCGACTGTCAGGTATGGGAACTTGGGCAAGCCCCAGCTGTCGCCTACTCAGCCTTGCCCAGGGTCTCCTGCCACACCGAGACACCTGGCCCGATGTCTGATGACAAGACAACTGAAAGATCCCTTAGAGGTGACCTACTCTACATTGTCCACATGCAGAAGCCAAGTCCCCAACAAGGGGGCATGATCAGTAGCCTGTCATTTGGCATCACAGCCATCTGCTATCCTGTGATCAGGGGCCTTTGTTCCCCATTGCAGCCCAGAGGGTCTTGCCTCACCTCTGCTTAGGGTACCCTGTGAGTGCAACATAATGAGGGTTAGCCTTTCCCCTGCCCTCTCCTCTGTTGGGGATGCTGGGTACACTAATTTGGAATATAAAACTGATAATCCTGAGAGTCAAGAGATCTCAATTCAAATCGTGCCTATAACCTTGGACTGCAAGTTCCTTGCCCTTCCTGGCTTTAGACCCCAGATGTGCAGTGAGGCTGACAATCAGACGTCCACTGGATTTGCAGTGAAAGACAGGGAGAGTGTGAGATGGGTCCACTGCCTGGGACCCAGCCAGGGGCCTGTCCTCTGTCTGGACCCACCATAGCCTCTGGGCCTTTTGACTCACAGCTGGAGAAAAGGTTGCAGGTGAGGAGATAGGGCCCTGGGTTAGGTCTCCCAGGGAAGGCAAAGGACAAAAGTTGATGACAACAGCCTGCAGAGCCATCTACCTTCTCTGGGTCTGGTGATGCTGGACTCCTCTCAGTCCAGAGATCTGCTGCAAATGTCTCCTATAGAAAGACCTGGGACAGCGAGGTGGGAAGATTCCAACAGGCTCTGGCTCAGCCCTGTAGGATGCCCAGGGCTGGGCTTCCTGAAGCTAGAGGAATTTCCCAGGCTCAACTGGTGCTACCCGGCCCCAGGTTACTCAGAGCAACAGCTCTGGCATCCACACTGGGGTCAACCACAGCTCTGGCCCCAGGCCGCTGGGCGTGGCCTGCCCCTGTGCCCCAGGCCACCGGGAGGGGGAGGAGAGGCAACAGAGAAGAAGGGAGAAAGGTAGCTTCTTTCCCAGAAGCCTTCCAAAAGGGACATCTCAAAGCCCTTTGGGTTTGGGACTGATAAATCAGGGAGGGCTGGTGGACACTGCCATCTGCTGGTCACTTGTTGTAACAGCAGTGCAGTGCTGAGGAACTTCCTGCCTACTGGGAGGAGGCTCAGGAACCAGTGCTCTGGGCCTCTGCAGGTGAACAAGCTTGCCTGGGGCTGTAAGGTGTCCTGGGGGATGAGTGGCAAGGACCATACGCTTCCATTGACTCAGGAAAAAGACTACAGTATAGGGTCATGGTAAAGACCTGGCTTCCAATCCACTTTTGCTGTGTTCAAGCTTTGTGACCCTAATTAAATTAATCTCTGTCATCTTCTGTCTCCTTGTCTTTAAATAGGGACAGAGTTGCCTACTTATAAGGGGTGTGCCAAAGAGTAGATTAAATCAAGTAGGGAAAGTCCTTACCCCAGTGCTGCCTCAGTAAAAAAAAAAAAAAAATGGCATTTTGTGCTATCTGGGTAAGTCCTGGTTTAACCAGTTGGAAGGCCGGTTCATCTAGCTTGTCCATTCAGTCTCCTGGGTGTGGCCACTGTCTTGGCAGCATTTCCCCTCTGTGACTTGCTCACCGTGGATTTCAGTATTCTGAATGTTCTGCAGTTGTGTGTCCAGTAGGTTTTCTTGGAGACCTTTGTGGACACATGAGATTAAAAAAACAAAAACAAAAACAAAACAAACAAACAGAAAACTACTTTTGGAATAAAAGCTGCTGACTCTTTGTGCAATAATTTGGAATGCCCAGCCCTCCAGTCTTGCTTAGATAGAGCCCAGGGTTTCTGTTCTAGGCCCACAATGATTAGGGGAAGCAAATTATCTGCAGCCTGGGAAGAGAGGAGCTGACAGGAACACAGTTGGAGGAACCAGAAGATGTGTCCACGGTCTAGGACGTGAGAGCTTGCAGCCACCCCTGAGGATGAGAATATTGGGAACAAGTGATCCCCTGGTTCCTGAAACAGAGTGTTAGCCAGGAAGATCACAGGGCTGACCGGATCCTGGTGTCTGGGGATTGGCTAGCTCAGCTCTTCTGGTCCACATAGCAAAGGTGTCTGTGAGATTTGTCTGCAGGAGGCAGTCTCTGAGGCTGCCCTGCAAAGAAGGGGGCACCTACAAAACTGGGGACCTGGCCCTAGGCTATGACTCCCCCATGTGCCCTCTCACCCTCACTAGGTAGCAGATCCATCCTTAATAATGTGTTAATTTAGCGCAACTAAAACAGAGCCCACCTAGGTTTTGTCCTCCAAGACTTCCTTCCTGGCTTGAATGAGGAGCTAGAGGATGCTAATCAAAATGCTTCTCCTCATTGCTGGGGACACAAATCTGGAAGTTAGCAAAAACATTGGGTTACAGAATCAACATCCAAAAAGTCGTTAGCAAATCACTGCAAAATTAAAAGAATAATGAGATAGCACTTTTTTCCTCTCTAAAGCTAGCAAAACTGAAAAATATAAAACCCGTTATTGGCGAAAGGATGGGCAAGTGGGCACACCTACATATACCTTTGCAGGAATGTAAGTTTGTAGAGATTTTTCAAGAACATGGGTCATGAAGTACAGGCTATATAAATTTTTTAAAAAAAATTTTTTTTCAAGAACTGTTAGCATCAACATTTTAAAGAAGGAAATGTTTTGATTCAACACTTTCACTTTTCACTTGGAGAAATTTGGTTTCATTTATAGCTATACTTGCACACGTGAAGATAAACATACAAGGTTTAAAACTGAGGTAATAATGAAAAGTGGAATAGATGATACTTAATCTAGTAAGGACAAAATTATAACACACCCTTACAGTGAATTATGATTCCCCCAGTGTGAGACTGAGTTAGATCCACATGCATGACTTGGAAAGACGCCATGGTATATTACGCTGAAATACAGGGTGGGCAGAGTAGAGAGGTGGGGCAAAGGGCTGATTATCAGTTGTTCACACCCAAGCCAAAGGCAATCGGATGGACAGATGGATGTGTTTCTGTCTACCTGTCACCGCCCTGCCACCCCAGCCCTCAAACCTCCTTGGGACTCTCTCTTTCTTCTTTCTGCTTTTACTCACATTTCACATCGTAAAACAATAAATCCTCCTTGGAGATCTTCATTATCAGATATCAAAATAAACCAATTTCCATATAGCACTGGAAGGAGGATTGACAGATCATGGGAACAGAACAGAATCCAGAAACAAATAACAATGTTTGAAAATATGTAGAAAAATAGTGACAATTCCAGTGAGGGAAAAGGATGAATTGTTTAATAAAAGTTACCAGCGAATGACACTAGATGTTCAATTAAGTATTTAGAGGGGGGAATGGACTCTTGTGACATAAACCAAAATGAATTCCTAGTGAATCAAAGATTTTATTGTAGAAAATGAAACTATTATAAGCATATTTGGAGAAAATATGTAAATATTTATACGGTCTGTGTAAGGGATACTTTTCAAAGTATGAGTTCATTGTAGAAACCAGCAAAAATTATGTCGATGGTTGGAACTTCATAAAAATCTTAAAACATGCTTGTAAGAAAATTCTAAAAACAGAATTGACCTTAATCAAATAATCAAACTTAACATCACTAATCATGGGGGAAATTGGCATCACGTGCTCTTGAAAGTGATTCCTCAGTGTGGCGCCGAAGGTTCATCTGCGTGTAACCGTGAGAAACAATTAGACAAATCCAAACAGAGGCATATTCTGAACCACTGACCTAAACTCTTCAAAAATGTCAATGTCAGGAAAGATGAAAAAGCCCATTTTAGAGTAAAGAAGACTAAAAGAATGTGATAATTAAATGCAATGCAGGATTTTCAGTTAGAGTCTTCATTGGGGGTGGGATGTAGGGATGGAAAGGTATGGGGAGCAGTTGTTAGTAAAGACATTGTTTGGACGAATGGAGAAATTGGAACACAGATGGTATATTAGACTGTTGTATCAATGTCAACTTTCCTGAGCATGATCATTGCATTGTGGTTATGGAGGTGATATGGTTAGGCTTTGTGTCCCCACCCAAATCTCATCTTGAATTGTAATCCTCATCATTCCCACATGTCAAGGGAGACACCAGGTCGAGGTAACTGAATCATGAGACAGTTTTTCCCATGCTGTTCTCGTGATAATGAGTGAGTTCTCATGAGATCTGATGTTTTTGTAAGGGACTTTTCCCCCTTCTCTTGGCACTTCTTCCTGCTGCCTTGTGAAAAAGGTTCCTTGCTTCCCTTTCACCTTCTGCCATGATTGTAAGTTCCCTGAGGCCTCCCCAGCCATTCTGAACTGTGAGTCAATTAAACCTCTTTCCTTTATAAATTACTTAGTCTTGGGTACGTCTTTATAGCAGTGTGAAACGAACTAATACAGTAGGAGAATGCTCTCATTCGAAGGAGGTACATGCTGAAGTATTCAGAATGAAGGGTCATGATATCTACAACTAACTCTTAAATGTTTCAAGGAAAAAACACAGAAACAGAAAGAGAGAGAGGGTAAAACAAAGGTGGCAGAATGTTCACAGCTGTGCAGGGCATCTGTGGTGTACAGCCCAGCTGCCCTCTGGGGTTGAGGGTGGGATGCTCAGGGACTAAGTGCTTACTTACTCTGCAGCTGCGAGAAAGCTGGCAGCCTGCAGCCCTGCTTACCCTCTCTGAAGATAGGGAGGTGTAGCACCCAAGGTCAGGTAGCCTACATCCAGTGACTGGTCAATGTGGAGTGTAAAAGGCTCACCCCCACCTCCTGCCAATTCAGGACGACTTGGCAGGGCCATGCCAGCTCCAGAGCTCCCCCTGCAAAGGGCTGGGGCCTCTGCCATGATTGCAGATTGCATCCCAAGTCAGCACTCTCTGCCCAGGTAATGCCTAAAAAATTTCCTGCCCATCACCAGTCTCCAGCTGAGCCAGAATCCCACCTGTGAGACTAGGGAAAGGGGTCGCAGATGTGGTTATTAACCCTTCAACATTTCTGCGCCTTTGAAACATTCTCAAAATAATAACTTAGGGGAAAATTAGTTAAAAGACAAATGGGACACCATTTATCACAAAGGGTTAGTATCTTTAATATGTAAAGCGTTCTTACAAATCTACAAGAAAAAGACAAATGGAGTGAGTTTTTTCTCATGTGCAAAGGAAACACACAGGACAGTCACAAAGAAACAGGAGACTAATAAATAGGTGAAAGATGCTCAACCTCACCCGTAATCATATAAATGTACTTAAACAAGAAAGAGCATTTTCACTTCTCACACATGAGAGGATGTAAGAAAATGAATCGGGGCTGGTGAGGGTTGGGGAAGATGTGCCTGATTAAGCTTTCCTGAGCACAGTTTAGAAGAGTGCAGATGTAAACCCATCTAATGCATCAAGTCTCTGTGCTTCCGAGTTCTGGGGCTTTCTACAGTATCTAAACAAAATAGCTGGATTTGCTGTGCCTCAGGCAAAGATTCCTGAGGATCCCGCAGCCTCGCTTGCATAGTCAGTCCAAGCTTCCTGACTCCTGTGGACTAGGCACTTCCAGGACTGTGGTGCACTGAGTACTAGATACCATTTCCCCGAGATCAGGCCCTGACAGTTTGAGGTGGGGTGTCTTGGACAGAGCAGAACAGGACTCAGGGGAGCCACTAAATGCCACCATGCCACCCACCAAGGTCTGCAGCCTTAGCTGGCCTGCCCTGGGCCTCCTCCAGGTGGCTGGACCCTGTGCACCCTCCATTAGCCCAACCACCTCCCAGAGCTCAGGAGCTGCAGGCAGACAATGCCTCCCAAATTCCTTTATAATGCAAAGCAATGAAGCTCTGTCTCATTTCTCCCAATCTTCCAATCTCCTCTGCTGTTCAACATAACAATGCACAGTGAAGGATTCAAGAAACAAGTTTCCCAAAAAAGCACTTTTCTCCCAAGCCTTCTTCCTAGGGATCCGGCCTAAACACCAGCTAGCACTTCAAAGATCATCCACCCTGCTCAGTACTCCTCCCACGCACCAGCTTTCCATCACATGTACGGAGCTTAAGGACCAGAGAAGTCAGTTATTCTCCATCTGCATATGCTGTTCTAAGGAGCCATTTAAAATTATGGTTTTGGAGGTAGTTTTACATGGAAAGATGTTTACAGGATGGTAAATAAAAAAGCAAGTTACAAAATAATATATCCATTAAGATTCTGTACTATTTACAAGAAAAGACTTAAGTATAGGCATAGAAAAAAATGTCAGGAGAGAAGGAACAAAAAATTAGCACAATTGTTATATCTGGTATAGAATGAGAGGTGATTTTTACTTTTTTATCTTACTATCCCTATTTTCCAGCTTTTCTACCATGAGCATGAATTATTTCTATAGAACGCTTCTAAAAATCATCTGCATGCCCCCCTCTGGAAGAGGGGTCCCCACTCCCTTCTCCCCTTCCCACCTCCTGTCCCCTTCTCCACCCACTGGGACCCTGCCCTCCTCGAAGCCAGAGAAGACTTTTCTCTCTACAAAGATTCTCTTCTTGACCAAACTGAGCTTTAAGCTCCTGAACTTTCTCTTAGACCTATGCATGCACTTCCTTGTAAAATCCACTTTTAGGAAGAACCTGGTTAAGTCAGGTTACCAACATCCTCTCACTCTGCCTATCTGATCACCCTCGATATCCAACTGGGTTCCTCCTCCTCCACCATCCCCAGGTGATGTCTGACCATCCTGCCCATCTTCAGCAAGAATCCTGTTAGGTCAGCATAGCCAGAGTCCCCCATCCTCCTCTTAGTAATGTTCCAGCCACCACTCCCACCCTGTTCCTTGGCTATAAATTCCTACTGTCTCATGTTGCATTCGGAATTTAGCCCAGTTCTATATTGGGGTCTCTTACCCCTATTTCAGTGGTTCCAAATAAAATCTGCTTTAGTTCTGTGGGGTTTTGTTTGTTTGTTTTTCTTGAACACCTCCTTATCTTCCTGGATGTTCAGCAGTGTTTGGCATTGCTGATTACAC
Source organism: Rhinopithecus roxellana (assembly GCF_007565055.1). Lineage (NCBI taxonomy): Eukaryota > Metazoa > Chordata > Mammalia > Primates > Cercopithecidae > Rhinopithecus > Rhinopithecus roxellana. Next base: position 66,798,876 of record NC_044565.1, read on the forward strand.
CCCGGTCTCTTCTTGAAACACTCTTTTCCTTTTGTTCTATGAGCCCACTCCCTCCTTCTTCAGGATAAGACGTGAGCTCCTTTGCATAGCACACAAGGCCCTCTATGCTGCGGGAACACAGGCTCCTCCCGGCCTCTGCTGCCTCCTCCCTCAGCAATCCCTCCACATGTTCTTCTCACCAGCAACTCAAATATGCTCTGGTTCTATCAAGACATACTAGGCTGAGCACAGTGGCTCACGCCTGTAATCCCAGCACTTTGGGAGGCTCAGGCGGGTGGATTGCTTGAGCCCAGGAGTTCAAGGACAGTCTGGGCAACATAGGGGAACCTCGTTTCTACAAAAAACACAAAACTTAGCTGGGAACGGTGGCACACGCCTGTGATCCCAGCTACTTGGAAGGTTGAGGTGGGAGGATCACCTGATCCCAAGGAGGTTGAGGCTACAGTGAGCCGTGATCATGCCACTGCAACAGAGTGAGACCCTGTCAAAAAAAAAAAAAAAAAAAGACACGCTGCCTTTGAGTGTGCTTCCTAGTATACACTTTACCTCTTTTCTTCCTCCTCCTCAGTCATCCCTGCATCTCCTATGGAGCAGTTTATATATCAGGCATTATATAAGTACTTTACAACTATACCACCAGGAAATCCACTGCAGAAAACCCCCACTTAGAGTGGTTTAGGCATTTGTGCAAGGAGAACTTTGTAGAAAAAGTCCAGGACTGGTATGCAAGTTCATATGCCATCAGCTCCCCAGGCTTGTTCGTCCTTAACATGGTAGACTCCAGGCTCATGTCTGTGCCTCCTGCTCCCATGATGGCTGCTGTGTTTCCAGCACTGTATCCCTGTATGAACTTAAGTATATGTGGTCAGTTATGTCACATGGCCCCTTGTAACTGAAATGGGACATGTGTGTTTTACTTCTCCAGCCTCTACGGTAATAAACATCAGGAAGAAGGGGGTTGTGAATGGCTTCAGGTTAGCTCATCTCCAATGCCTGCCATATATTTCATCTTGTTTCAGTCTCATTTTACCTCATGTAATTCAAAGCAAGGTTATGATTTAAAGGTTTCTGTTATGTCCATTTCACCAGTGAGAAAATCAAGTCTCAAAAAAATAATACCTACTTTTTACGACCCAGGTCTGCCATCACCTCCTGGTAGACTTCTTTGTATGCCCAACCCCTGGCTGAGTTAGTTATATGCCCTCCTCTGTGCACCATAGTACCCTAGGCGTGCATCCTTGTTGAAATCTCCAGCTGTCCTAGAGTAGCCTGTGAGCCCCTGCAGTGGTCTGTGAGCCCCACAGATAAGGCTCTGCAGCCCTGAAGCCTGGGGAGGTAACAGGCCTAGAGCTGTACCCGTGAGTGTTTGCTAAGTGACAAGCAAGGTGGTGGCCCTGCTCCATGTGGAGGTGTCCAGACCCTGAAGCTCTAAAGTATCACATTAGGGAACAGAGACAAATTATAAGGTCCCAGAAGACCCGAGCCACCATGGGAAATGTTGGTGAGTGGCTCAGCCAGAGTTCAGAGCGCCCCCTGCAGGCTGTGGGTGTCTGCAGTGTCCCAAGGCCCAGCGACTTCCTGGGTGGAGACTCAGACCTGGAGTGTTCCTCCCAGGGCAGTAGGAAAGAGAGAAATAGAAAATCCTTTGCAATGTGGTTTGTGTTACCGTAGCTTCAGCCATGGAAGGGGCTCCTTGAATTAAACAGGAAGCAGAAAATATCAGATTTAGATCCCACATTCCTTGCATTGTATACAATTATGTGCTGGAGCCATAGAGGGGCACGTGGGACCCACAGAGGCAGAAAATGGGATTGCTGTCGGGGATGGGGTCGTTCTTTCATGGGAAACCAGTTGCATTCTTGACAGGTGGGCCAAGTCTTCCTGAGGTGCATACTTAGCAACCCCAGGGGCATGGGTGAGGCCCTCTCATTTGCTTACAAGGCATTGGTGACAGAAATGCTACCAGCTCTCACAATGATGGGGAGTCCCCTTCTCTGCACCCACCCCACCCCCCGCTGCATATCTCTGGATCGTAGACCCTCCTCTGTGGGCTCACCCCAACTCTCAGGCTCAAGAGCAACTTTCTACCTATGACTCCTATGTCAGTCTCCAGTCCAGGTCGGCTTCCTGAGGCCCAGGGCCATCGATCCAATTGTATCAATAGGCCCAGCCCTTCAAACACTCCCTGTCTGAAACAAAACCCATCATCCCACCAAAAATATGCTCCTTCTCCAGGTGCCCTGCCACAGAGAATGATACCAATGTCCAGCCACTCACAAGAGCCAAACCACAGTGGCATCTTATCTCTTACCGCCCTCAACCATTGGATTCCCGAGTCTTGACCAACTCCTTCTGCTAAGGTCCTCTCACCTGTCCCCTCTTCTCCACCTGGGTGGCCATCACCCTAGTTCATGGGATCATTGTCTCCTGTCTGGATTGTTCTGCAGTCCAGCACATCTTCATACCTTCAGCATGCTCCGAACCCCTGCCTACGGCCTAGCTGGCCTGGTCACTCCTATGTCCCTGACCCTCTGATGGCGCTGTGTTGGCCTCAGGATCAGGCAAAGCCCTGGCCTTGGTGCACTAGGCTGTCCACACCCTGGCTCCTGCTGGCCTCTTCCCCTGTTCCCTGGTGTTCCTATCCTGTCTCTAGGGCTTTGCATGTGACATTCCTTCTATTCTATTCTATCCATATCTCTTCAGGTTTTACCTTGGACTTTGGCTCCTTCAGAAAGCCTTTCCAGACCCCCACCTGCTCCCCACATAGAAAGGCAAGGAAGTCCATTGAAGGCAGCTAAAGTGTCTTATTCACAGTGTTTCTGTCTGCTGGATAAACGTAAGTGCAATGGTGACTGCTCGACTGCCTGGCACTACACTCAGACTCCTGGAATGCTGAAGCCTTTACTGTTTTCTGTCCAGACTCTGAACTCCCTTTCTCTAAAGTGGGGCATGCCAATTTAAACAAAACATGGAGGACCGTTTGCAGCTCTGAACACTGCCCTGCAGACAGACAGGCCGATGAGCAGCAGAGCAGACAGGGGTTCCCGCCATCATCCCAGCTCTTCGCTGTAGCCTTCAAGGGTCTCCCTCAGAACTTTCATTCATTGTCATACTTCATTCATGATTGCTCATCTTGCCTATAAACAAATTTGAAACAAATAATAAGGCACAGGAATATCCATATTTATTCAAGAGATACACTGGGGAAAGTCATTTTTCAAAATCTGTAGGATCTCTTCACTAAAATCTGTAACTACAGGTAGATGGTGGTGATGCTGGTGGCAGTGGTCGACAGGCTCAGGAAACAGGGCTGACATCGCCCTGCCGTGAATTCTGGTATGGTTAAGCTCAGCTTCTCTTGCTTTTTGTCACTGGGGCTCTGGGTGGAGACAGTAACAGAATAGGGGCAGCAGTTTGCACCTTCTGCTGGCCCTGTTTGCAGACTCAGCTTTTCATTCCCTGGGCTACGCTGGCAGGTGATATGATCTCTTGTTTCTCACACCACGGAGAGGTGAATCTAAGATGAGAGGGTCTGTTAGGGTCTGCATGTCTGTACGTTCCCCTTCTGAGGGGAACTGGCTCCTGGACCCCATTGCCCTGCTCCAGCTGGGAACCCAAGTGCAGCCATCCCAGACAGGCCTGGCCCCGGGAGGCCTCCACCAGGGCTCTGCCAGGCAGCAGAGGGTGGCTCTCTGAAGATCCTCTGTCGGGAGAGTGCCCCTCATTTATGGAGCCGGCAGGCAGTAGGAAGGACAGAGGAAAGCTAGCTGGAGGCAGCAAGCTCAAGGGGTACTGGGCTGCTGCGTGGCGTCCACTGTGCAGCTTGAAGAAGACCCCACGAGGCCTGGACAGAGCCCCGGCTTGGGAAATATTTGTTGACCTATCGGTTGAATGAAACGTTATTTGGGGAGAGGGGACCGGCGGCGGAAATAGCAGAGGCAGAGCCCCGTCTCTCTAGCGGCTAAACTTTAGCCCAAAACAGACACACCGATTAAGGTTCACCGCGTGCCAGGGCCAGGCTAGGCTTCTTCTAGGTGGTTGCGGCGGGAGCGGCTCAGCCCGGGGACTCTGGAAACTCCGAACTGCGCAGACCGACCGCGACAGTGCAGGACCCGCCCGCGCTCCCGCCCCGCCGCGCTCCCGCCCCGCCGCGCTCCCGCCCCGCCGCGCTCCCGCCCCGCCGCGCTCCCGCCCCGCCGCGCTCCCGCCCCGCCGCGCTCCCGCCCCGCCGCGCTCCCGCCCCGCCGCGCTCCCGCCCCGCCGCGCTCCCGCCTCTGGCCACAGGCGCGAACTGCGCGGCCGCGGCCGCCGGGGGGCGGGCCAGGGCGGCGGGAGGCGGGGCGGGGACGCGGTGACGCGGGTACCGCCGGGTCCCGTGACTGCGCGCCCCGCCCTGAGCCCCCGCTGCCGTCATGCATTCCCCGGCAGTGCTCGTCACCTCCAGGTGAGCCAGACCCCCGTGCCCCACGCCACGCAGCTCGCAGTCCGGGGCGCCCGGGCGGAGAGGCATGGGGAGGCGGCCGCCTCCCAGGCCCGGGACCCGTTGCAGGTCTCCCCAGCGCCCTCGGTGGCTTATCCCGGCTGGGCCCCTGCACCGCCCTGCTGGAGAGGTGGCGCCCCCGATTTACGGATGAGGAAACTGAGGCCCTCTAGAGGGTAGAGAACTCGCCAAAGACTGCGGGAGGCCTGGGACTGACTGGCTCAGTGCTCTCCTTTCCTATCGGCTTGGGTTCTTCTCTTTTGGGCTCCTTTCAGCGCTCCCTGCGTCCCAGGCCCGGTGCTGGGCACTGGGTAACGGGGTGAATCAGACAGGCTCGCCCTGCAGGGGGCTGCGGTGGAGAGGGGGTGATGCCAGCAGCGGGTTGTAAGCTCAGGTTGCCATGGGAACACAGTACAGGTCAGGAACCCGGTTTCTGGGAGGATGACTTTGATGAGAGACCAGGGAGAGGTGGTCGCTGCTTGCGAGGCAGCTCAGGAGAGCACAAGTTACAGCAAAGGCCTCGGAGGGGTCCAGGCCGAGGATGCAGAGTGGGTTGGTCCTGATCGAGGCCTGAAGGACCCAGCCCGAGATGGATCCTGGCAAGGTTGGGAGGCACGTGCTTTTACTTCTTTCCGCCTTTAAAAGGCTGTAAAGTGACTTACTTCAAATATTTTCATACACTTCACCCTTGCTCTCCCTACACAAAGTCTTAGGCTAAGATGCCAATTTATGACATAAATGAACGTGTTACCCAGCCAACTGTTGATCTTCCAGTTGTAATCAGGAATTCCTTCTTTTGTAAACCCTGATGTCGAAGCCTGCTTGGTCTTGCATGATCAAGTGTGGTTACAGATGTATCTTCACGGGCAGAAGAGGTTGCCCTACTGCCACTTACGTCACTTCCTCTCACCAAGCCTCAGTTTCCTTTTTTGTGAATTGGAGGTTTGAGATTGGCAGGCATGGGCAACGTCAGTAGTATAGGCCCCTCGGCCATGTGCAGATGGATGGGGTATGACTTTGGTGTTGGGTGCTTGGGAAGGGGTGGGTGGCTTCCCTCCCTGCCCAGCTGCACAGCCTGGACGTATCTTGTTAACAGGCGTGGGGGCGCTGGCGGTGGTAAGGCCACATGAGTCGTGCTCATTTCTTGCTGAGGGCACCAGCACACCCAAAGATTTTGCCTGCAGGGTGAGTTCAAACGCCTTAGCCCAGCAGCAAGGCCGGCCCTTCCCAGTCACACCCCAGCTCCTCTTTCCAGTGCGGCCTCCTCCCACCTGTCATTGCCACATGCACTCAAGCTTGAATTCAACCAGCAGGTGTTTATTGAGAGCCTCCTCTGTACCGGGTACTGGCCCAAGTTCTAGGAGACAAACAAGTCCCTCTCATAGAGCTTTAATGGGGGCACAGGCACAGTAGGCAAATCTACATGTCAGGGATGATACATGTTACGAAGGAAAACAAAACAGTGGGGGCAACAGAGTGGTAGGAGGCACGCATGCTGTTTTTTATGGTGTGGTCAAGGGGCGTCTTTCTGATGGAGTGGCCCCTGGGCGGATCCCTGACAAGCTCCCTGAGGGAGAGAGCCATGAAAAAGAAATCTTGGAAAAGTGTGTACTCGGAGGACAGGACAGCAGGATCCCGAGGCTGGTATGGCTGGAGTGGAGTGAGCCCAGGGAGAGTGTTAGGTGATGGGGTGAAGAGGCAAGCTTGGGAGTGAGGGATGATCAGGAAAGGGCTTGAAGGCTGTGGAGGGGCCATCAGGTTTTATTTCAAGTGCAATAGGACCCAACTTATGGTTTACAGAGATCCTTTGACTGCTATGCTGAGCAGGATTGCTTGCAGGATTCCACGTAGAGCCAGTGGTAGCTTGGCCCAGGGTGATGGTGGCCATGAGGGTGAGAAATGTTTGGGTTGTGGATATATTTTGAAGATTGAGCTTTCAGGTTTGCTGTTGCTTGGATATGAGAACACGAAAGAGAAGTCAAGACTAACAGCAAGTCTCTCAGCCTAAGATGCTGAAAGAACAAGGTTGCCATTTAGCAGGCTTGGGGAGAGGTGGGAGCAGCGTTGGTGTAGACAGGTGAGTTTGAGAAGCTCGTTGACAGCCCAGTGGGGATGTCAGGCAGGTAGCTGGAAGGGGGCTGGCTGTGAGGGGAGAGGGGGCTAAAGATGGGAGTTGGGGAGCCATTGGCTCGGAAACGGTATTTAAAGCCTGGAGCCCGGATGAGATCACCTGGGGAGGGGTACAGCGAGAGGAAGAAGATCTAAGGAGGGTGCTCTGGATGCCATCAAGGGAAACCATCCAAAGCAGTTCCTCTCCTCCTGTTTGAGCAAGAGTGGCCAGGGCGGGCAGAGAAGAAGCAAGAGGGAAGGGGCGCTCCAGCCGCCAGTGAAGGCAGAGCTTGAAGGAGGGAGCGGCTGACTGTGCCCACTGCTGCTGACAAGTGAGACCAGAGGAGAAAAGAGGACTCACCTTTGGATTTAACAACAGGGAGGTCACAGGTGACCTGGACGTGGGCAGTTTGTTGCATGATGAGGACCAAAGTCTGGCTGGAACAGGTTCAAGATCAAACAGGAGGAGAGGAACCCATGAATATGGGGCCCTCTGTTGAGAAGTTCTGCTGGAAAGGGCAGGAGGGAAATGGACCAAGGGGAATGTCAGGTCAAAGCACAGCTTTTGTTACATGAGCGGTCAGAGCGTGGTTGCATGCTAACGAGCGTGGGCCAGTAAGGAAGGAAAATCGATGGTGCGGAAAAGAGGGGTGAGCTGCAGCAGCTATGTCCTTGAGTAGGTGGGAGGGGCTCGGAGCCGCTGCCCTTGTAGAAGATTGGCCTTAGGAGCAGCCAGCCAGTTTGTCTACAGTCCCAGGAGAGGGCAGCTATCAGGGAGCAGCTGCAGGCTGATGGGCAGATGTGACAGTGAAGCCCAGGATATTCTCTGATGGTCTCTGGAGCAGCACACAACAGTGTCCACATCACTTGGGAATTTACTAGAGATGGCGACTCTCAGGCCCACCCCGGGCCTGCAGAACCAGAATCTGCATATTAACAGGATCCTCAGGGGGTTGCACACACATTACAGTTGGAGAAGCTTGGTGTAGGGTACATCCTGCCCACCACACCCCCATTTGTTTATGTACTCTCCGTAGCAGCTGCAGCAGAGACCAGATACCCTGCATAGTCTGAAATATTTACTACCTGGCCCTGCAGAGAAAGTTTTCCTATGGGTTCAGGGAAGTGGGAGGGTGATGGAGTAGGCCCAGGTGCATCAGAGTCGCTGGAGGGCTTACTAAGAAAACAAGATTGCTGGCCACCCTAGGCCTGAACATGCCTTTCTTATAAGTTCCTAGGCGATGTTGATCCTGATCCGGGGACCACACTTTGAGAACCCCACATCTAGGGCAAGGTAGAGTTGCCAAGCCTGGTGCGGTGCTGTGCCTTCAAGTCTGCAGCTGTGAATTTCAATGGGAACAGACTGCATGTTTGCACCATGTCTGTCCCCAGTCACGTTGAGCCACCTGGGCACAGGGTGAAGGAAGCAGAGAACTGGAGAAGTGGGCTTTGACCAGGCCAGCTCAGCCCTGGGTAAGAAGTCAGGGGAGCTGGGCCTAAGGCAGAGGGATTCCAGCAATGGAATGGGACCCTGGAAAAGGGTTGGGGTTATGGATTGTGAGTTCTGGCGTGGTCAGAGAACCATTGGATGTGGGGTGCTGTGAGGGAGCTGGATGGTGGGAGATGCCAATCTGGATCTGCTCCATCCCCTTCCTACCCCTGAGAGGACCTCCCCCCAGCTCAGGCACCGCCCTTCTTGTCCTTGTTTTCATCATGATCCTAAAGAAATGGTGCCTGGCTTCTTTCTCATGCCTGCCCCCTTTCTCATGCCTGCCCCATAAGAGGCCACCTGGCCTCTGGAGCAGCTGTCTGGGATTGAAAGCAGCTCCACCTCATGCGGGGTGAGACCTGGGCAGCCGCTTTCCCGTTAGGGTCTGTTTCCCTGTCTTTTAAGTGGGTCTGAGTAGCAGAGCTCCTTCGCAGGGCTGCAGGAAGTGGAAGTGACTTCACAGAGTCAGCCCTAGAGCCCAGTGCCTCTCCCCTCAGCATCCAGCCTCACCTTCCTCCTCCACACTGGTGACAGTGACACCGTGGGCGACACCAGGCTGCGAGTGCACACCGTGTGAACTCAATGCCATCGGCAGAGGGCTGGCTGTACATGTGCACCTCCCAGTGCCCATTCGGCCCTCGCCCACTTTTCACCACCTGAAGGCAGGTTTCCTGGAGTGCCCTACACTGCGGAAGGATACTCCTTGTGTGTACAGCACACAGTCACTGGGTAGCACACACGGCATAGGAGGCGCATCACTGTAGGCCTCGCCAGTTGGTGACAGCAGCGTCGTGCTGGTGACCACGTGGCCTAACGTGGGATGTGAGGGGTCTCTGTGGGAGGAGTGCTCAGGCAGGGGGGATTTGATGGATTGGGGTATAGTTCCAGAGAGGGAGGGGCCTTGCCCCAGACACAGGTTAAGCTCCAGAAGCCCCTCCTGTGTTTTCAGGGTCCTGCCCAGCACACAGGAGGTCTCACCTTGATGGTCAGAGCTGCTCAGAGGGTGCCTGGCATGTCCTGCCAGAGGCGTTTGCGTGAGGGACGTTAGTCTGCACAAGTCTGTGTCTCACCTTACGTAGGATGAGGGATGTATTTAATAACTTTTTCCACTTCAAGGAAAACATCTCATCATTTCTTTGCTCGTCATACAATTCAGTATATTCGAATTGCATTTTACAAGTCTCCAAGAGTGGTGATGTTTTGCCGATGCATCCTCTCTACACCTCGAGGGGCAGCATCGACTGCCCATATGAGGGACAGGCCTGTCAGTGCCTCTCTGGGCCACGACGGGTCACAAGGGCCCTGCCTCCAGTGCCCATCCCGTGTCCTCCCCAGGGGGCCTGTAGCAGCCCTCCTGCCCATTAGCCAAAGAGAGGTGCCTGTCTCCAGCTGGGATTTCAGTCCCTTGTTGTGTCTGCAGCCCCAGCCATGTTCCTTGGTCTGAGTACAGGCACTGGGATGCTGCTCTGCCCACTCTGCCCAGAGTTTGTGTCGATCCCTTTCAACAAGCCCCATCCTTTCCCGTTTTCCTGCAGGGAGCAGACCTTTGTCCCTGAGCAACCCAAAGGCAGGACCAGGTCCAAGGCCTGGGAAGCCAGTCTTACGAGGGGCTGGTGTGGTGGGATGAGTGGCCTGGAGCAGTGACCACTGAGGACAGCCAGCAGTCGCCTGGCACCCAGGCCTGTCAGGCACCTGGAGGCCCTACCCACACTTTGCTCAGGAAGCCTGCTGCCTTGACCCTGAACCCCACCTGCCTTCTTTTTCTCTGGCAGGCGACTTCAGAATGCCCACACTGGCCTCGACCTGACTGTGCCCCAGCACCAGGAGGTGCGGGGCAAGATGATGTCTGGACACGTGGAGTACCAGATCCTGGTGGTGACCCGCCTGGCTGCGTTCAAGTCGGCCAAGCACAGGCCCGAGGATGTCGTCCAGTTCTTGGTGAGCCGGAGGCTCTGGCCAGGATGTTTCGAGGGTGCCCGGGGTCCGGACGGGCAGACACACCTGCCCACCAGGGTTCAAGTAGCATCTGGAGCAGGTGCTTCTCTGTCTGTTGCTTGCTCAGGGCCTGGAGTACCAGACCGTGCTAGACAGAAGGGACACAGAGTGAATCAGACGCCCTCAGTCCATGGAGAGGCAGACCTCTAAAGAGACAGATACAAATGGGGACAGGAGCACATGGGAGGCTCTGGGGGTATAGAGAAGGGGCACCTAACTCACCTTGGGAAAACTTCTTGGAAGAGGTGGTGGTTGAGCTGTGTTTTGAGGAGCAGGTGGGGCTCAGCAGAATTGGCGAGAAGGGTGTCCTGGCAGATGATGCAGCCTAAGCGAAGGCACGGAGGCTGGAAGCAGGATGTTGAGTGGGGAACTCTGTGCAGTTGAGTGTGGTCCTGGGAGGAAGTGGGGAAGATGAAGGTGAGCGACAGGCAGGATCCAGATTGTGGAGAGTGTGCGGGAGCCTGGACTTAACCTTCAGCCAAGGAGAGTTTTAAGCAGAGGAGTGACATGGGCCCTTTTGCCTTTAACCAGCCAATCTGCTGTGAGCATGGCGTTGGATTGGAAGGAACAAAACAGGTGTCAGTGACCCCAGATACATGGCCAATATGGTCATTCCCAAAGCAAGGGCTTGGAGCAGGCCATTGCACTTGGTATGGAAGGGACAGGGAGAGTTGAAAATGTTTATAGGGTAACATGCACCACATTTGCTGACTGTTTCCACCAACTGAAATAAAGAATATGATAGAGGAGCAGATCCAGGGGGCATGTGGAGTGTGAAGTGTCCGCCCTGTGGAAGGATACGTGAGGCTGGAGCTCAGTACAGGCTCAGACCTGAGATACAGGCTAGGGTGTCATCAACTTGCAGGTGATACTAAAAATCTGGGAGTGGATGAAGTTGTTCAGAGAACAGATGTGGAAAGCAGAGAGAAGGGCTGAGAAGGAAATCCTGAGGACACCGGGGGTTCAAGACTCTTGGGAAGAAAGAGGAGTCTGTAGCTGAGGCAGAAAGGAGAGAATGGGATGTCTACGGAGTCACAGGAGCTAAGGGAGGAGAGAATTTCAAGAGGGTTGAGATCACACACTCATTGACTTATTATTTACCATTTGGCCTCTTGTGAAAAGGACCTGCAGCTAGAGACCGAGAGACACAGGTACAGGATTATTAGGACAAAGGTGAAATGAACTAGACCCCACAGTATAGCGGGGAGTGACACGGGGCTAGCGTGGAGTCTCCTAGCAGCCAAGATAAAAAGGGAAACGAGTTGCATCTTTCTGGTGACCTGTTGAAAGAGACACTAAATTTTAAGAGAAATTTATAGCACAAATGTTTTCTTTAAGAGATAGGATCTCACTCTCTTCAGACTGGAGTGCAGTGGTGTGATCATAGCTCACTGCAGCCTGGAACTCCTAAGCTCAAGCAGTCCTCCTGCCTCAGCCTCCTAAGTATCTAGGACTACAGGCACACGCCACCATGCCCAGCTTTTTGTTTTTTATTTTTTATTTTTTGGTAGACATAGTGTCTTGTTATGTTGTCCAGGCTGGTCTCAAACTCCTCAAACTGGGCTCAAGCAATCCTCCTGCCTCAGCCTCCCAAAGTGCTGGGATTACAGGCATGAACCCCCACGCCCAGCCACACAATTTTAAGGGGCATTCAGCAATGTCATGGGAAGCGTCTAGAATAGCAATGCTGTTTTTCATTTGATTGCTTCTGTGGCCGACTTGGTGAGAAGCAACGTGTGATGTCAGGGGTGATTCTGGACCTGCATTGCTGTGAGAGTGGCTCTGCTTTGCAGGGTGCTTTGCAGCTCCTGGTAGTTTGACTTGACCCAGGATGAGACTCGATGCACCCACATTTTCAGGGACAGGAGCAGAAGAGGAGAGTATTTGAGCTTGATGTCGCCGGGCATGAAGGAGGGAGCATTCTGGGAACCTTGGGCTTCAACCCAGCCCACTTGGTTCTGTGCAGAGGGCTGGCCTTACGTGTGAGATGTACGTGAGGATGTTTTAACACCTCCATGCATCACACTAGTGCCACTTTTTCCTAGTCAGTGATGCCCACTCCCTGTGGAGTGTGTGGGTGCAGGGGCTTGTCAAACATTTGAAAGTGCCTGCAAGGGCAGAGAACTCCTTTATTCCCCATGGGATCTCAGGATGGAGCCCACAGTTACATACCCCAAGCCTGAAGTCTCTTTGATGTTTCATGATTTAACTCAAAGAATTAATGAGCATTTTGTGTCTACTTAAAAGGGCATATGTGTTTTAATATAAACATGTACTGATTTGCTGACCATGGAGTAAAAGTGGCCCCAGGAGGGGGCACTGCAGTGGAGGTTGTGCAGGCTCTTGGGTGTGCTAGCAGTGCAGACACCCACAAGCTTACTAAAGTTACGGGGCTGTCTGCCCCATCCTTAGCAGTGCCTGGCACACGGGGGCATCAGATAAATGTGAGTTCTCAACCTTGAGCTTCCTCTGCTCAGGGCCTCTTACTTGGCCTCCTGTTGTTGCTGGCGCAGGTACCCACCCGAGAAATCCTGCCTGAACCCCTGATGGACGTGGGCCCCGGGTGGGGTGGGAGCCCAGGCCTACAGCTCCACGGTACTCACGCTGCCAGTGCACTGGAGATGGAGGTTTCCAAAGCCTGGGTTTGCTGGGTCTGTGGTCTGAGCCTGAGTGGAGCAGTTGGGCCAGCAGGGGGCGCCCAGCCCCCACCGTGGCCTGCTCTGCGGGCAGGGCTGGAGTCAGCTGCTGTTGGAGCCTGTATTTTAGCAATTGCTCTGCGAAGGGGTCCACGTGCCTTTCCCTGAGGGCTGTTTTCAGGAAAGTCTGGAGCCAGGCTCTTGTGCTGACAACAGCAAGCAGCACCTGTCCCAGATGACTCCCCACTGGAGGTTCTGAAGTCCCCTCAGCTGCCTCCTGGTATCTTGACCCTTTGCAGGCTGGGCATTCTGGGTGGTGGTGCTGGAGCCGAGGGTGTGTGCTCCAGACACACCCTGCACCAAGGGATCCCCCCGCGCCAGAGGGCGTCAGATGCCCACAGCCCCTGCACACCAGCACTCCAGTGGCACACAGTGGGCACAGCCCGGGCCTGGGAGCATAAGAATGAGTGATCCACACTTCAGTCAGGGTAGACAGGCCCAGTCTATGGGGAAAGTACAGAGGAGCTAGGAGTGAGGGTAGATGCCAGACTGATGGTGTGTGTATACAGCAGGTGACTTTGCTGAGCACCCACGGGGTTACAGACACGGTGATGGCACTGAAACCACTGTGAGACCGAGAACCTGCTGGGGTGTCCTGTATAGAGTACACATGCAGCAAGAGCTCCGTGAGTGGAGGAGCGAAGACTTAGCTGCCCAGGAGCTGTGGGGAGAGGCTGAGGAGGAGGTGGGAGTCACCCGCTGGCCCCACAGGACGCTGAGTGCTGCCCTCTCTGAGTCAGATGGTGTTCAAGGCCACCTTCTGACGATAGCAAGAGTCCTGGCCTGTTTCACTCGGGTGCCTGCATGCAGAGGTCCTGCCTGACGCAGGGCAGAGAACCAGCCTTGGAAATATCTGTCTCCACTGCTTGTATGGGCTGGCCCGCTGAAGGCTGCACTGGTTCACGGGAGAATGAGGTCGGTGCTGAGAACAGGTGATTCACGGTGTTGCAGGAAGATGACCTGCCAGCCGGTGAGATCACCCTCCTGATACGCAGAAAGCTGGGAAAGAACGCAGTGGCCCTCATCACCTGCAGGCCGGGCAGGGCTCCCTGTATCGAATCTTTTTACCTGGACCTGTGACAGTGCCCAGAATGGCACCGATATTGCATGTTTCCTCTGGGCCACTAAGATGTTTGGATCTGCTATTGGCCAGGAGTGTTAAGGACTGGAGCCTGAGGCCGGGAGACAAGCGGAGGGGCAGCAGAAGGGCGTTCCTGGCACGCTTCCTGTGGTGGCTGCTGGGCCTCAGGGACCCCTGTTCGGGGTGAGAAAGGAGCACTCCCTGCCACTCTTCACTTAAGAAACCACATGCTCCTCTCATTCCAGGTCTCCAAAAAGTACAGCGAGATTGAGGAGTTTTACCAGAAACTGAGCAGTCGTTATGCAGCAGCCAGCCTCCCCCCGCTCCCCAGGAAGGTCCTGTTTGTTGGGGAGTCTGACATCCGGGAGAGGAGAGCCGTGTTCAATGAGATCCTGCGCTGTGTCTCCAAGGATGCCGAGTTGGCAGGCAGCCCAGAGCTGCTAGAGTTCTTAGGTACCCGAGGCTCTGCCCCATGTCCCTCAGGTCTCCCCCGCCCAGAACTAGGCTCCGCTGCCCTGCCCCGGTGGGAGCATGTCCACAGCTGCCTCTGCAGCCTGGAGGTTTCAGCCAGGCTGGTGAGGCAGGTGGCCTCACTGACATCCTTGGCTGGATGGGCAGAAGGAGGCCTGCCCTTGAGGGCCTGAACGTCTGGGTGTCAGGTGGGGGCTCACACAGTGGGCATTCTCCATAGTGTGACCCCCATCCATGGCCTTCCTGGCCAGCCCCATTCCTAGAGCTTGCCTGATGCCCCCTGACCAATCATGCACAACATACAACCCCCTGACAGACACCCCACACACCCCTCTGCCTCCTGCCAGCCAGCCCTAGGGACCTTCAGTATCCCAGGAAAGCTGTGTTCTCACAGCCAGGCTGGTCACCAGCCCCTGGGGACATGTGCCTCTCACCTGTGCCCCCACAGAAAGAGTCATGGGGACAGCTCCAGGCTGAGGAATTGATCCAGCACCCTTGCCCCCAGTGGTGGAGACGTCAGGCCTTTCCCATGGGTGTCCCAGCCCTCTCTTCTCTCCACAGTTTTCTCATCTGTAAGGTGGGAGTAGCCGGGCTGACAGGTCGTTATGAGAATTTACTGAGCTAACACATGCAAAGTGCTTAGAACAGAGACAACCACAAAGTAAATGGTGGCTACCATTTTACCCCACTCCTCGGTTAGTCCTGTCAACCCAGAACCCCCGTGGAGTAGGCCCTGGTCTCACAGATGCCCCCAGGGCGG
This sequence comes from Rhinopithecus roxellana, assembly GCF_007565055.1. Lineage (NCBI taxonomy): Eukaryota > Metazoa > Chordata > Mammalia > Primates > Cercopithecidae > Rhinopithecus > Rhinopithecus roxellana. The sequence goes on from NC_044565.1 coordinate 66,813,957, forward strand.
GGCAGGTTCTCACCACTGCTGGTACTGGACTCCCACCCCTTGACTTCTCCCCTCTTGACATCCGTCTGCTTAACTCTTTCCCAGCTACTGTGGATCTCCTAGTTCCACAAGACAGAAGGAAAGTTTTCAAAAGAAAGTTGACCATAAATAAAACAAATTTTTAAAAGTGAAAGGTGAGGAAGAGAAGCAAAACTGGTGAATGCACAGGCCTAGGACTGGACGAGCTGCACAGCCCAGGTGTCCTGTGGCCATGTTGGTGCCCCGCGCACGGGTCTGGGTTCTCTTATGCCTTGTTTCTTCCAAGGTCACAACCCTTCCTTCCTTGCCTATCTCTGGGGCTGGGTAGACTGTGCTGAGAGGTTCCAGCTCAGCCATAGCTGGAAGAGATGCTCAGGATGTCCCAGGCCCTCTCTTGTGGAGAGGCAGGATAGAAACAAGCTGCTGTATGCCTCACTTTGCTCATCTCCAAGATGGACATACAGTTGGGATCTGTCTCATAGGGCTTTTGTGATGTTTAAATGTAAGATGCTTATGACATGAAATTGAAGGTTTAGGAGATTTTGAATGGCCTTTTCACATTCGTCCAAGTAAAATAACAGCATCACATAATACAATATCATCATTATCACTCAGTGCATCCTGGATGCCAGACACTCTCTAAGTTCTTTACCTACAATGTGATTTTATTAAAAGTCAGTTGTTTTAAAGATAAACTACCCAGTAAGCACTTGGATAGAGAAGAATAGTCTGAGCCCACGCTTCTCAAACTATCTGTGGCAAGGGCTAACTCTTTTATTCCCAGCCTGTCACAGATGGATACTTTCACAAATACAAAAGCATGCTTGGGTATTGTGATGGTGGCAGGATGCTATGGAAGTTTCTGGATGCTTACTCTCGCTTTTTGTACTTACCTCATTGTGGTCACACGGGGCATTCTCTGTCTGAAGACCACACTTTGAGAAGCGCTGATCTAAGCCAGTTTGTAATGGAGTGGTCACCGTTTGTTCTGGAATCTTCTACATGCTTACACTGAGCACCCATCCAGTCCACAGTCCAGGTGCCCAGACTCTTGGAGCAGGTCTCCATCTGCAGAGCTCCTTGCCGTGCCTCCGACTATAAATGGTTCTGGCTGCAGTGGTTCTTTTTGAATCACCCTGTGCCCTGGCTGGTTAATCCCACCGCTCACCCAGGAGGAGGAGGATAGGGCCATCCTTGTGCACACAGGCTCTGGGCCTTGGGTTCAGGAACCGCTGCCCCTGTCTTGCTCTGAAGCTGTCACTGGTGACCACTTCACTCCAGGTTTCCTTGGTGCCCGTCAGCCCTTGAGGGGCTGCAGCAGACACTTGGCTGCCCCCGAAACAGAGGTCACCTATCCACCCAGACTCCCTCCTGCTCAGGTCCCAAGAGGGACAAGTTTGGTCCCAGGAGGCTGCAGGAAGCCCTTGACCTCAGATCCTGGCATGGGAGGGTGCACTGTGGCAAGATGCCTCCCCTGGCTCTGGGGTGGTTACCAGGTCCCGTTTTTTCTGTCTTCCTCCACAGGTACCAGATCCCCAGGGGCTGCAGGGCTCACCAGCAGAGATTCCTGTGTCCTGGATGGCACAGACGGCCAGACAGGGAATGATGAAGAGGCTTTCGACTTCTTTGAGCAGCAAGACCAAGTGGCGGAAGAGGGTCCTCCTATCCAGGACCTGAAGGGCGAGGATGCTGAGGAATCCTTGGAGGAGGAGGAGGCGCTGGACCCTCTGGGCATTATGCGGTTGGTCTCCGTTGTCGAGAGGGTCCCTTTGGTGTATTCCAGGCTTTCTGGAGATGACATCCCCCTTCCCTGGAATCTGAGAAAAGCCCTGAGCATCCCAGGTCGCCCCCTCACAAGGATCTGGGCCACGAGGCCTTGGCCTGGTGTGCTTGGGGGAACCAGCTCTCTGTGTGCCCTTGGTGGTGTCCATGTCTCTGGGGCTGGGCTTAGGTATCGCCTCCCTGCCTGGGTCACAGGATGTCCTCCGCTTGTGGCTCTGCACTGAGGCTTGGCAGAGGCTCCCCGTGACAGCTCAGTAGTGCAGGCTGCGGACCCGTCCGGCTAGTGTGGGAGGACTCGGTGCTCGTTCCAGCTGCAGAACTCGCAGAGGTAGCTGCAGCTCTCTGGGCCTGCATCATCTGCATAGCAGGAGCATTCACCTTGGCCCTGCCTCCACACAGGGCCGTTCACCAGCCATATATCTCTGGCCATTTACAATCTCTTTTCTTCGGTTTTCTTCAGTTAAAATGGGCTCATGGTGATACCAACCTCTTAGGGCTCCTGTGAAGATGAAATGAGTTATATAAATTTAGCAATCAGCTATCATCATGGTCCCCATCTTTCAGTGGAATCAGACCAGGCCAGGGGTGCTGTTCTCCCCGCTCTCTACCACAACGAATGTCTCTTAGCCATTTACTGGAGTCCTCAGACGCCATATGAGTCCTTTCTTGTAGGTCCTGCCCCAGAAAGGAATTAGAGCCCAGTAGAAACAAGGCAGAGGCAAGTTCAACTTCATCAGCATGCAGAATTCTGTCCTAAAATCACAGCCCACTCTGGAAAGGCCTTCTTCGTGGGGAGGGTTATAGGAGGGTGGGCTGCAGGGTGGCCATGAGACCAGCGTCCAGGGGTGAGGATTCACACTGGAAAAGGGTGCACAGCGCTCGGGAAGCTGCAGCAGAAACAGGCCCCGGAGCCAGGGTCCTGCAGCACCTAGGCACAGTAAGTGCCCTGCAGTCACCCGTCCTGGCCCTCCGTGGCTGGCCTTGTCCTTGAGTGGGGTCGGCGGCCCTGAGGGAGAGGCAGCCAGAGTAGCGGGTGATGTGGGGACAAGCCTGTAATAGTCACTCCTTATCAGCCTGGCCCAACCCTGCAGGCCTTTCTTGGGCTTTATTTTGGTAAGGGTGAGGCTTTGTTTGAACTCACATTCTCTGTTGTTCTGAGTAACCACACGTAGTGCCAAACCAAGATGGACTTTGGTTGTCCGTGCCAGCCTTTGGCGGAAGAACACACTTAGCAGAGCGGCTCCTTTTTTGGGTAGGAAAATGCTCTTTGGGGCTGGCAAGTGCTGCCTTGAACTTCCTACTTACTTCATGAGCAGACTGTCAGGGGAGATGTGTCAGCTGTCCTGGGACCCCTTGGTCGGGGGGGGCCCAGCCCCCTCCCCAGCTCTGTACCCTGGGGTCCTCGCCCCTGAATCCTGGGAAAGCTTAGCACCTAAGAGTAATCCCACTGGCTCAAGACCCTCTTCTGCTGGGCTTTCTTTTTAAGGACCCGTGTGACAAGGTGCTGATGAATCAGCGTTATCACCTCTGGCAGAAATAAGAAGTAACATTTTTTGAGAGTTTATGAAATGCTGGGAACCAAGTTAGCATTTGCCTACCTGATCTCATTATATCTGTAAGACAGGATTTCTGAAACTGCTTGCTACAACCCATAGTAAAAACTATATTATATGCTATGACCCAGGACACACATGTATAAACATCCCATAAAACTGAAGCAAAAGTTCCCAGAACTCATAGAAAACCTTACTAAGTGTATCGTACTCGGATATTTTCTATTCTATTTCAATGTTTGGAAAGGTCATGACTCACCAAACTGCTTTCAGGATCCACTGTGAGCACAGGTCAAGAAACGGAGCCCTGGAGGCCTGCACTGGCATCAGCCTCTTCTGTGTGGTGGGAAACTCAAATTCAGGGTCAGGTGGTTCGTCCACGTTCCTGCAGCCTGCAGATAGCAGAGCCAGGACCCCAGGCCATCTCCAGTCCAGTCTTTATCAGCCTGGGAGGTGGGCAAGGCTCCAGGATTATCCCCCTTTCACAGATGGGAAAATCGAGAAAGGGGTTCAGCAGGATCTTGGCCAGAGCCGTGTGTGTGGCAGAGCCATGCCTTGAAGTTGGGTTTCCACCTCGGCCTTTCACAGACACCCAGGTGGGCTTGTTGATCTCTCTTGGTGCCACCCACCTGCCCTTTGGTGGGGGACTTTCTGTTCTTCTCGGGGGGCTATTTGTGCACCCCTCTCCCTCCCGTGCCCTTGGTTCCTGTGCAGGTGCAACAGCCCCCGTTTCCGAGCTTGCCCTGCCCCATATGTGTGCTTAGCTCTCTGGGCGCTCCTGGAGCAGCCACCATTTCCCTGCAACCAGCCTCGGTCCTTCCCCACCGTGGCCGCGGCGAGGCGCTGCTGCTCTGCTGAAGGGCTGCTCCACTGCAGGGCTGCTGGGAGGGTGGGAGTCGCCAGCACAAAGCCGGAGCCCAGGCCGGCCTGGCTTTTCTTTGTCTTGTAAACCTGGTTTTGGTTAGGGACAAGAGAGCGTTATTATACCATTAGAGAGCGCTTAAAGATAGAAAAAACCCTCACCTCGGCCCATCCCAACACCAGCGCTCTCCCCTTCTGCTGGGGCTCTCGTCTGACCCCGTCCCAGCGCCATCCATGCAACTGCAGGCACAGTGCACGCGCCTTTTCGTACTCTGCTTTTTCACCCTGTGGTCTGTCCCGATTGCTGCTCCACGTCGCCCCCGTTTTGTATTTAACTTTCTATTTTAGAGATGTCACGGTGCTGAGAAAATTGACATTCTACCCTAATAGTTCTGCCTTATGCTGGAAATCCTCTGCGGGAAACATTTTACATTGTGACTCAAATAATACACAATTAGTATAGAAAAATTGCAAACACAGATAAAATTCCTTTCCCTGTGAATTTTTGAATGCATCTTTGAATATTCACGTCTTACTGCCAAAATGAGATTGTCTTATGTGCCATTCTGGAATTTGCTTTTTTCCAGTTTACATGTTCTAGGTCCTTCCAGATCAATAGCTGCGCTCTCCCTCCTTCCTCTGCTGGTTTCTCAGCTCGATGGGCTGTAAGTGGCATTGCCAGGCCCCAGCTTGTGAACATGCTGGAGTTTTCTGTAGGTTTTTGCTATTATAGGCAATAACTTGAGGAACTTCTACATATACAACGCTTTTGTTCTATGGAGCCTTCCCCTATATATGTGCCCCACCCAGAGCAGGGCCCCTGAAGCTGCTTCTGGGGACTTTGGGGTACCATTCCAGTAAAGGGTTCTCCAAGGGCTGAAGCCCCTCTGTTGGGAGTGCCCCTCTGCTTTTCTAAGCCCTGTCCCCCCCACCCCAGGGCCCACTCCTCCCATCTCTTCTTTGGCACACAGAGACCCCCTCCAGGCCCTGGGTCCCTGAGGACTCGCAGCGTCTGGTGGGACAGGCTGGCTCCTGTATGAACAAATGCACCTGCCTGCGAGGCTGGGCTTCCCAGACTCCTTGGAAGGGGGAGCCCACCCCTGGATCTCCATGCTGTGGCCTCCATGGTGAAGCTGAATGTTTCTCTGGAAGGCCATGTTTTATGGTAATTTTTTAATATGGATTTTGCTTCATCTTGCATAAAATAACCACATGTATTTTAGTATAAAAATAATATCTTACCCTCCATATTTGGATGAAATCACTTCTCCGGGATGATTCTGTGGTTTTGAATGCTGGCACATTGCCAGGTGCTCCCAGATTTGCTCACCCAAGATTTAGCAGCAAGATGGTCCCCTAAGGTGAGCCGTGGAGGGGAGCTCTGTGGGGACAGCAGGGCCTCAGCCCCACCTCCTGAGGTGCCCTGGAGCTGCTCCCCCAAGGATGCCTCTTGCCGAATATCCCGACCACTGCACAAGGGCTTGGCACCTCTATTCATTCCAGCCTGAGCCTGGGCACCCAGGGCTCCCCTGATGCCACCAGCGCAGCAGAGACCACCTAGGGATTCTGGGCCACTGAAAGCTTGGGAGAGAGAGATTCCAGGCCCCCCTCAGATCTGGGTAGGGCCCCCAGAATCTGTGTTTTAACAAGCTTTTGAGTTGGTTCTGCAAGCTCCTGTTTAAGAATTCCCAGCAACCAAACTCCAGTAAAGTGTTGGAAATGCCAGAAAGGAAACAGGTGTGGAGAGCGGCAGGTCAGCCATCACCACAATCCGCCGCCCACAGCAGGCTGAGGACAGGGCGTGTCCGGAAGGCACTTCCGGTACTGACTACTCCCCAGCTCCTCCTGCTCGGGCTGGGCTTTCCCTCGTCTGCTGGCCCACCTGCTCTAGGAGTTCTCTGCGGTGCCATCCTGGGGTTCATGTGGGGGCCATGAGCCAGGATGACTGGGCCTGACCTCACCCTGCACCTGTGCAGCACTTAGCCCTGGCCTGGCTGGGGACCCAAAGCCATAAGGAAAGGAGGAGGCAGATGCCACAGCTGCCCTGCAGCATCACGCAGGTGGCACTCCACCGAGGCTGTCACAGTGATCACAGCAGCACAGTGTGCGTGCCAACTGCGTTTCCCCATCCAGATTACTGCCTGGCAGGGTGCAGTGGCTCATGCCTGTAATCCCAGCACTTTGAGCAGCCAAGGTGGGCAGATCACTTGAGATCAGGAGTTCAAGACCAGCCTGGCCAACATAGTGAAACCCTGTCCCTACTAAAAATACAAAAATTAACTGGATGTGGTAGGGCATGCCTGTAATCCCAGCTACTTGGGAGGCTGAGGCAGGAGAATTGCTTGAACCCAGGAGGCGGAGGTTGCAGTGAGCTGAGATTATGCTACTGTACTCCAGCCTGGGCGACTGAGTGAGACTCTGTCTCAAAAACAAAATAAAACAAAGCAAAAACCAACCAAACAAAAAAATAGATTATTGCACGAAGTCCTGCCTGAATAAATGGGCTGTTAGGAACAACAGATGTACCAGTGGTTTCTGCTTTTTAAATTCAGTAGCAAAACCTTTGGCTCAAGAGAAGTATCATCCAGAATCCCAGTACATAAAACAGGCTGAAGTAGGATTTCCCCTGGTTGGGACAAGTGAGGACTGAATCTTTGTCCCTCCAGCCTCAGCTTCACTTCCTGGGGTAACCCTGGGCAGCTTTGCAGAAGGCGAGGGCCCCTTAGAGTATGGTTTGACAGTGCGTGGGACAGCTGGAAACCCCACACAACCCCAGGATGTGTGGCTACTCCAAGAGCAGGGTTAGAGATGGGCAGTCCCAGGTTCAAATCCCCTTTCTGCCACTCACTAGCTGGTAGACACTGAGTGCGTTGCTGTACCTCTCTGAGTCTGTCCCTTTCGTTGTAGAGTGGGGGTAAAGTAGAGGCCCAGTGGCTGAAAGGATAAAATGAGACGAAGCACTACAGGAAAGTTCCTTTGTAAAATGTTATCACTATTCCAGATTTACTTTGCTCTAAAGAGGTCTTTGTGTATTTAAACAACAGTTGAAATATGAATATAAAAGGCAGCTTTTCTGCTTCCTAGAGTTGTTATGCAAGTATCAGGACCCTGTGATGTGCATACTATAACTTTACCTCCCTCCAGGAGCGCCAGTACACCTGTCACCTGTTACTGCTTCCTAGAGCAGGCAATTCTGGAGGTGGGGCAGCCCTGGCCCTAGAGGAAGGAGCCTGCTTATCTGAATCCTTAGTGGGATTCCGTGGTTGCTTGGTTCCTTGAGAGAGAGAAATCTGGGAGGTCATACTTGCCATTCTCCTGCCTCAGGCTCCCCCAGGACCTGTTGTGTCAAGGTCTGGCAAGTAGCAACACTCTTAGGATGACAGAGTCTTTACACTCTGAGGACTGCAGATCAGATCCAGGCTCTGTTGTTACAACGGAGGAACCTTCCCAGGATCACACAGGAAGGCATGAGAGCAAGAGCTGGGGGTCTCCTGACTGCTGGCCCAGGACTTTTCCCTTTGTCCCCAGTCCAACACCTGTGCTTCTCAGCCCTCACCTGTTCGCTCTCGTTTTTTGATGACATGGGTGACGGGCATTCCCCACTGCAAGGACAGCAGCTGCCTGCCGGTCGTGTCACCATTTGGAGTGGATCAGGGGCATAGGAGTGCTCACGTGAGAACCAGCAATGGCTGTTTGCTCAGAGCTTACCGCGACCAGGGAGGTATCGGCCACCATCACCTGCATTTGGCAAAGATGCAAAGAGGCAGGAGAGTGGGACACTTTGAAGCAGATGAAAGGGAAGGCTCAGATACATGCTGATTGGAGGTTGTTGGCATGGGGAATCCAGAAGCAGCCAATGAGAAGTGGGGCATCCTTTGTCCTCTGTGAGCGGGAAGTGGGGCTTTCTTTGGATGGTGCTACTAACCTGGAAATGGGGAAAATTTTAGGAAAGTTGGCGGTTATTGATCAAATCTTGGCCATTTGGGGCTGATTGCTGCAGAGGCTGTGGTCTGGCTTCCTGGGCAGGTTACTGCAGGCTGTGGGTCAGAGTTCCACCTTTACATGTGGCCTGGCCATTGTCCCTTTGTGTATTCAGACTCTTGGGGGGACTGGCACTTGCTGTAGAACGTGGGCTGCAGAGACCTGCAGCTGGGACCCACGTGGTTCCCTGGTGATGCTGGAGCAAGGATGGGTGAGGGGCAGTCTCTGGCCCCATTGTAGAGAAGGAGAAATGTCATCACCCACAAGCTCAGGTGGGATTGTCACTGAGTCCTGGTCCCTCAAGATAGAGCTCAGTGACCTGGAAAATGGGCTCTGGGTGTTGAGAAACAGGTCCTTGGAATGTGACTCTGGGGACCATAGCAAATGATAAACATTCATGATGACCACCCAGGCTGGCCCCAATTTTTTTTTTTTTTTTTTTTTTTTTTTTTTTTTTTTTTTTTTTGAGATAGGGTCTCACTCTTTTACCTAGGCTGGAGTACAGGGTGTGTGATCTCAGCTAACTATAGCCTCAACCTCCCAGACTTAAGTGATCCTCCCACCTCAGCTTCTCAAATAGTTGGAACTACAGGCACGCACTACCATGCCTGGCTACTTTTGTCTATTTTTTTGTAGAGGTGAGATTTCACTATGTTGCCCAGGGTGGTCTTGAACTCCTGGGCTCAAGTGATCTTCCTGCCTCAGCTTCCCAAAGTTCTGGGATTACAGGCATAAGCCACTGTACGTGGCCTGGCCCTATTTGCTTTTTAAGGCCCCGAGTGAAGTCTGCTGAGTAGAAGGCATAAGTGAGCCTAGACATCACCAGGTAGCTCCTGGGACCCCAGGCCTCTGCCACGGTCCTGCGCTGACTTGCAAACGGGACCCACTTGGCAGCTTGCAAAGCATTTCTGTCAGTTGCCTCCTTCTTCCCATTGACCCCCAGTAAGGAAACATGGTTGGGGAAGTTGAGTGACTGGTCCAGATCCTATACAAGTTCTCCTACATCCCCCTCCACTGCTCTTCTCTCAGCAAAGGCCAGAATCTCCCCAGGCCCCGCTGGAGGTGGCCAACATCCCCACAGACCCTCCATGTACCTGCTGCCTAGCTATTGGGCAGTTTCATTCTGCCAGGCTCTGCACACCTTGCCGTTTTCACAGGGCTTTTCTCTCTGCCCGGAGCACAGCTTTTGTGACTCTGCTCGTTTTTCCATCCAGGCCTTCTCTGAAGCCCCTGTCCAATGAGGCTGGCTTGGACACCCAGGGTTAGTGCCAGTCCTCAGGTGATTCTCACTCCTGTGATTGCTTCTCCATGGAAGCCCATTACTGTTGCAAATAACATTGTCCTGTCAAGAATTTCAGAAGTCCATTTATTGGGACTCTGAGAATTTTCTCAAAGCAAAATAAAACCAGCCAGGCACAGTGGTTCATGCCTATAACCCCAGGACTTTGAGAGGCCAAGGCGGGAGGACCACTTGAGCCCAGGAGCTTGAGACCAGCCTGGGCAACAAAGCGAGACTCCATCTCAACAAAAAAAATTTTTTTTTTAATTAGCCAGGTGTGATGGTGTGTGCCTGTGTCCCAACTACTGGGGTGGCCGACGTGAGAGGATCACTTGAGCCTGGGAGGTTGAGGCTGCAGTGAGCCGTGATCGTGCCAGTGCACCCCAGCCTAGGTGACAGAGAGAGACCCTGTCTCAAACAAACAAACAAAAATCCAAAACACAAAAAGACACCAAACAGCTGAATTTAAGAATAAAGTATGAAAAGTGCATTAGTTTAAAGCAGGCAGTTTGCATCATTGGAAAGAGGTGGATTTCCATATTTGGTTCAGCTGTACCCTGGCTTTGAAGACTCATGCTGTCCTTGTGTCTCGGTTGTGGAAGGATCAGCTGTCTTCTGTTCAGACCCAGTTGAGCTGGCTTTGTCTAGGAGATGCCTCTGCCACACATGTACACCCTGGTTCTGGGCAGTTGGTGTCCATTGGTGGTCTGCCGCGTGGGTGGGCACATCGGGAATGGTGCCACAGGCCCCCTGGGTGGCCACAGTGGTGGATGCTCTTATGTGTCAATCACTGTCACCAGAACTGCCTGAACCACAGGGAGCCGGGCTGCTGCTCAGCCTGTCTGAGCATTGGAGCTGTCAGCCATGGCAGCTGCCGCCTCTCACCCCGTATGCTGCACGCCTGCCTGCAGAACGTGGCCTGGTCTGCGTGTCTGTCTGCTGTCAGGAACAGACAGCAGGAAAGTGGGTGTCTGTCTGTGCACACATGTGCATGCAACAAGAACATACCAGCACATGCCTGCAACCCATCCAGGAGCACCCCACCTACCTCATGCAACCTCTGTGGGCCCAGCTCATGTTTTGGTGTCCCTCATGGCCTGCACTAGTTCCGCTGACCCTGTGCTCACCAGGAAGCCAGGAGCTGCAGTTCCAGTCCTATTCCCTGCAGACCTCTCTTTGAAGCCCCTGTTGCCCCATCCCTGGTGACAAGATTCTAATCATGACCCACTGTCCTTCCAGTGAAGGGAGAAGACACCCTACCTCCAGTCAGTGAGGGGCTTTGTCTCCTGTCAGTGCAGAGGGCGGGCTGGAGGGTGGGCACTGCAGAGCTGGGCCCTGTGCCTGCAGACGGCTGGGTGGATGCTGATATAGGAATGGAGGAGGAGGAGGACCAGGGAGGAGAGGATTGAGGGGGCCCCCGAGTGATAGCACATGTGTGCAACCTGACCCAACTCTGTGCTTATGACAACCCTGAGGTGTTTGTGCTAGGAGAAGGGTGAAGAAATGGCTCAGGGGCTGAGTGACGCACCACTCATATGGAATTACTGACCCCCTCACTGAGATCAGTGGCAATTCCTTTCTGCCAGCTGATCACCTTAACTGTCCAGATTTATAAGCTCTGAAGTTCTTCCTGGCCTGTCTTCCCCTCGCACCACCACTGCTCCCTGAGTCCGGGCTCCGGTCGTTTCTTCTATGGACCATGAGCAAAGCTTCCCTGGAGAGACCTGGCTCAGCCTGTTCCCTCACGGCACTACGTCTGCTGCAAGCCTAAGGGGTCCCTTTTCACCAAGAGGAATCTAGGTTCCCAGCTATGTCCTAGTCATGCCCCCTGCAGACCCTCACAGTGTGACTCACAGGTCCTGTACCTGAGATGCTATTATTTAGCTCTCATTCCACCAAGTTCACTTCCTGTCTCCACATCACGTCCTCCCTGAGCCCTCAGGCTTGGTTGGTTCTGTCCTCTATACTCTGCCATCACAGAGCGGAACACCCTGTGTGCTAATGAACAGTTTCCTTTCTTTTCCCCCCTCCAAGACAAAGTCTTGCTTTGTCGCCCAGGCTGGAGTGCAGTGGTGTGGTCTGAGCTCACTGCAACCCACATCCCCTGGGTTCAAGCGATTCTCATGCCTCAGCCTCCCAAGTAGTTGGGATTACAGGCATGCACCACCATGCTGGGCTAATTTTTGTATTTTTAGTAAAGATGGGATTTCATCATCTTTGCCAGGCTGGTCTCGAACTCCTGGCCTCCTGCAAACTTTTTACTTTAAACTAAAGTACTTTTCGTATTTTATTCTTAAATTCACCCGCCTCAGCCTCCCAAAGTGCTGGGATTACAGGTGTGAGCCACCTTGTCCGACCATAATGATCTCTTTGGTAGCAATAGTAAACTCTTTGTTTACTATTGTTTCTAAGTTTCTGTGTGACCCTGCTCTGCCATGAGCTTCTGGGGACAGCGGCAGCTCGTCCTCATCTTTATTCCCTCGTCCCCAGCACAGTTCTTGCAGGTGGGAGGTTCTCAGTGAGTGCTGGCCATCAAAGGTGCTCACAAGAGAAGGAATGAGTTGCTCATAGAGTGGCTGAGGGCCTGGTGGCAAGGCCAGTGGAGTCGGTCAGGAGATCTTTGGAGGAGGGGCTTCCGCACATAGGGCGCTGTCTGAGACTGGGGCTGGGAGCCTATCCCTCTTCCCTCCCTGGCCCTCCCGCCTTGGGGAATAGGTTAACAGAATCCTGAGATGGAGATGTGCCGGCACCCTGCTGTCTGCCTACCTGTCCTCCACCTGTCCATCCCTCCCCACCTCCATCCATCACCCATCCTCTCATCCAGAGTTTATCAAGGCATCTGTTCTGGACCAGGCACATTACTAAGTCCCCAGAGCCTGAAAGTTTTGGGCTGCTCAGTACAGGACCCTGGGGCTTTTAGGCATAAAACTCCATATTTCCTGCTTCTTTGATTCCCCTGGAGATGGGTCTGGAGAGTTGGGGAGGTAAAGAAGGCAGCCCAGGTGGCACGGGTGGGGTGGGGTAGGGTACAGACCATGCCTGAGCCTCCCGCATGTGCTGTAGATCCACTTAATTTCAGTTTAAGATAACAAAAGGGCAAACATGTCTCTAGGGAGAGAAACAAGGACCGAATCCAGCTGGAGGAGAAAACTCACATGGAAGGGAAGTTAGGCCTCCTGTGTGCTGTCAGGACCTGGAGCAGGCGTAGGCAGGGGCATCACAGCTCCTCCAGAGAGACCTCCTTGCGCCTGTTCTCTCGCTTCCTTTGTTCTTCAGATGGCTCTCTTCCTCTGTGCGCCCTCTGATTTCTGGTCAATGCAAAGCCTCTTGCTCCCCTTCCCCGAGGGGCCCGTGGCTGGGTACAATGCAAGTTTGATCCCCAGGAACCAGGCAGGGCCTGCTTGTTTCTGAGGGGACAGTGGGGGGTGTGGTGTGGAGCTGCTGCTGGGGGAGGCTGCAGAGCAGCCTCAGACTTGCCCTCCCTGAGAGCTGCCATCTGGGTAGGGGCTGGGGCAGCTCTCCACCCTTCCCCACCACAGTGCCTGCTGGGTCCAGGAGTAAGGGCCATGCAAAGGGCAGCGGAGATGGGGAATGAAGTGGAGAGAAGCATCGGGCAGAACAGCAGCTGCAAGCCTGGCTGACCGTGCAATTCCTCAGGAGACTGAACACAGTCTCCTGGGCCTGCTTGGGGTTTCTGACTCAGTGGGTCTTGGCTGGGGTCAGCTTTGCTGTCTGCCCCAGGAGACCATGGCCCCTGTTTGGCACCCACTTCCTAGGAGTCATGAGAGATGAGCTGGCTCTGCCTGATTTGTGAGAATAAAGGGGAGAATGTCTGAGTAAGAGAAGGCGAGTCCTGGCTCCTCCAGGTCTCAGAGGAGCAGAAGCACTTTCTGGAAAGCACTTGCCCGTAGGGTGGAGAATCCAGGCTCCCTCCACCTCACCTCCAGCACCACAGGCAGGGCCTGAGGGTGGTGCACAGCAGAGGAGGTGCCTCATGGCCTGAGCTGGGTGGAGAAAGCACAGGACCAGGCAGATGGGCCTTCCTGGAGCAGTCCCTGCCACTGCGTCTCTGCTCCCCGTCACTACCCTTGAAACATGCCACTTTCTCCCCAGAGAACGGCAGGATCAATCCTGTTGTCCCTGCCCCATCCTATATCAAATTCCTCATGGGACATTTGGAGGGGATGAGGATAAGACCACAAGTATGACCATCCTCAATCTAGACCCAGGCTGCCTGTCCCATCCCTACTGTGTGGCCTTGGGCAGACACTCAGCTTCTCTGGACCACTCAACATTTGTTGAATGAGAATGTTTCCTCAGAGGTTGCTCGGTCCTGCAGCCTTCTGGCAGGGAGCCTTCCTGGCCTTCACAGTTTCTCCTCGCCTCTGCTGGGTGACTGGGATTCTGCTAGACCTCAGACTCCAGACTGTGGGAATGGTCACCTTGGAGGGCCCTGCCCCTTCCAGCACCCAGGGCCATTCTGCTATTTTTATCTGCCATTGGTTAATCTGTATCATTGTGTAGGCCAGCCTCGGTGCAGTTTTGCCGCAGAGTGTTACCAACATGAGCTCAGATGGTGACCTCACATGGTGACCTCAGTCCAGTGGAACTGCCCGCCAGAGAGACAGGCACACGGAATTTCAGTTTCCAGTAAAGGGCACATTCTCATCATTTTCAGGAACCTTAAAATGGCTAACAGGCATCACCAGCAAGGGTTGAATGGCTGTTAAAGTGATTAAAGTAAAATCAGGTGTTTCCTTCCTGGCCGTATCACTTACAGTGATGGACACAGATCCTGAGCATTCAGCTCCAGGCATGTTTACTTATCCAGCCCGGAACCACCACCTGGATCAAAACTAAAGTACTCCCACACCCCAGAAGCTTCCATCCTGCCCTGTCCTGGTTTCTCACAGCAGGATCTGACGCAGAGCAGGACCTCCTCAGCCAGTCGGCAAGTGCACTGTAGTGGGACCTGGGTTGGCAGAGCCAAGTGCACTGTAATGGGACCTGCGGTGGCAGAGCCGGAGTGGGGGAGGTGGGCAAGTCCCAGAGAGGCTTCCTGAAAGGGGGCTGCACCGCAGAACCCAAGTGTTAACTAGAACAATAGTGGTTTTACCATGCAAAGAAAACAATAAGGCACTTACCAAGGCTGCTTTCTGCCCTCCTGAGTCCTAGTCCTGACGTTTGTGGCTCCAGACCAGGTCCATCCTCATTTCTGAGTGGCTGTGGAGTGTGGTTCTCTGAGCCTGGCCCCCAAGTGCTGAGACTCAAGACTAGGCAGCTCTCTCCACCTTCCGAATGGGAGCGCGATCTCTGGCCTGTGACCGCATGGCAGACTCAGGGCCTGAAGACATCTAAGAGCCGGGGTTGTCTGGCAGCCGGTGTCCAGTCCTGGCAGCCACCTGCTCCTGACAGTGGTCATTTCTTGAACACGGGGCACAGCTGCCCACAGTAGCAGGGGCCTTACCACTCTGTCATTGAGGAAACCTGCTCCCCAACCACCTTCGCTGGCCTGCTTTTCTCCCCTGGGATGGAGGACCTGCCCTTCCCTTGGCTGTGTGACCATCTATTAGAGATTTCAGAAAGACTTCAGCTCCACCTGCCTGGACTGCTCTGGGTGGCCCTCTCCAGGCCTTCCCTGGTCCCTCTGGCCTGGTCTTTTCTGGCCCATGGCATCCAGCCACCCCCGCTGCAGGGCCCAGCACCTGTGTGGGTGTGACCGGGCCACCTGGACACTTGTGGGAAATCCTCACCTTGTGCTTTGTCTGTGATTCTCCAGCTCCAAGAAGCCCAAGAAGCATCCCAAAGTGGCCATGAAAGCCAAGCCCTCGCCCCGGCTCACCATCTTTGATGAGGAGGTGGACCCTGACCAGGGGCTCTTTGGCCCGGGCAGGAAGCAGTTCCCGCAGGGCCCCTCAGAGGATGTGTCATCCATGGACCGTAAGTAGAGCCCCAGGGTCTGCTCCTGATGTCCTCTCAGTGTCCAGCTCCGTCACCAGACAGGGTGTAGACTCACCCGGCGTGAACAGGACTCATCTCCCCTGTCCTATTTAGATGTTATATAGACTCCGCTTTGGAGGGAGCTTTCCTGCTGGAGGAATTGAGCCTCACACCTGGTTCCCCACAGCCTGGAACATTCCCGGGCCGTGTGTTTCCTGTCAACATCCCACAGAAGAGGAGGATGGTTTTCTTTGTTCTTTGCTGCTTCGAGAAGTGCTTCCATGACATCTGTGGGCAGATTTGGGCCCTGGGCTTCCAGGCACCGTTTGTGTAGAAAGTGATAGGGCCTGCCTGGGGCACGTGTGTGACTGTAGGTTTGGATTTAATAGGAATGTGTCGCCTGCATGGACTCCCCTGGAGGGCTCTGTGCCGAGTTGGCAGAGGGAAAACTGAGTGGCCTTGGGACATCTCCACTCATCCCTGGGTCCCTTTCCTCACATGCCCAGGTCACCCTCCAGTGAGGGGAGTTGATGCCACCCACTAAGTCAGCCCATACTTGGTGAGCCCCCACTGAGGGCCAGGCCCAAGGACATGCTGAGGAGTGAGACCTAGTCCCTGGCCCTAGTCCCTATCCTGAGGGCCTTGGGGGCCCCTGGGGAAGCAGGTCATCACCTGACAGTTACAGAGCAGCAGCAGTTATGACAGGTTGAGCAGAGGCATCAATTCCTATAGGACTCCCCGGAAGACTTCCTGGGGTGGGGTGGGGGCCCTCCTTGAGCTGGATCCTGGAAGGTCAGTAGAGTTTGCTGGCCTTGTGGAAGCAGAGGACTCCAGGTATAGTGGCCATGATCGGCATTCTCCAAGGGCAGCCCCGATCAGTTCACACGTGAGAGGGTGCGGGGAGAAGACCCAGGCTTCCTGAAGGCAGCAGCCACATGTCATGGCACCCCAGCAGAGACAGAGCGGCCATGGCACCCCGGCGGAGAGAGAGAGTGGCCATGGTACCCAGCAGAGAGTGGCCATGGTACCCCAGCAGAGAGAGAGTGGCCATGGCATCCTGACAGAGAGACAGCGGCCATGTCACCCCAGCAGAAAGTGGCCATGGTACCCCAACAGAGAGTGGCCATGGTACCCCAGAAGAGAGAGTGACCATGGCACCCTAGCAGAGAGAGTGACCATGGTACCCCAACAGAGAGTGGCCATGGCACCCCGACAGAGAGAGGGCAGCCATGGCATCACGACAGACAGAGAGTGGCTATGTCACCCCAGCAGAGAGCAGCCATGGCACCCTGGCAGAGAGAGCAGCCATGGCATCCCAGCAGAGAGAGAGCGGCCCACGCTGGTGGGTGGCACTCAGTAAATGCTTGTTGAAGGCCGGGTGCAGTTGAGGGGTTGCACTGAGATCAGCTGGACTGGATGGCGAGATGCCTGGCGCAGTGAGCCCAAGAGGCTATAACCTCCTAAGAGCAGTAGGAAGCCCATGAGGACTTGCAACCGGAGTGATGCCATTGGCTGACTCTGGCCCAGGTGCCAGGCGGTTGAGGCCAAGGCAGACAGCTGTCCCAGGCCTCTGTGAGCTCTTGTCCTCGTCCTCCTCCTGCCCCTACCTGGTCCACTTCTCTGATTTTCTTCCTTATCCCTTGCTGGGTGCCCCAGGAGGCTGGGCCAGGCCTTCTCCACCTTGTACCTTGGGTGGCTGAGGACAGGCCAGGGCTTCCCCTGACCCCCCTGCTGCTGCCTTCCCACAGCCCTGATGCTGTTTGACGATCCTGACCTCGGCGGGGCCGTGCCCCTGGGTGACTCCCTCCTGCTGCCGGCCGCCTGTGAGAGTGGAGGGCCCACGCCCCGCCTCGGCCACAGGGACGCCTCCAAGGAACTGTTCAGGTACCCCCTGTCCCCAGGGGCGCTTGGCCAGCTCTGAGAATGTCCTGGACAGAGCCAAGGGCCCGGCTTGTTTGGGGGCATTGCCCAGTCTCAGCCCCAGCCTCCTCTGAGGGGAGGACCCCAGACCTGTGAAAAGTAGAAACCTGTGGGTGCACACTGGGTGAGAGGCAGTGAAGGGGGTTCAGGGGGAGGATCTGCAGCCCAGGGCTGCTCAGCTAGTTCCAGAAAGAGAGAACTTTGTGTGCACAACCAGTCTTTCTTTCACAATCATATTTTAACAATTTATGTAAAGAATAATTAAATTATATAATTGCAAGAGCAGGTATAACTGGCACAAGCAGGTTTGGGAACAACTTAAACTGACTCATGGCAGAATGCAGCCCACCCAGAGAGGGGTCAAAGTGCAGGTGTCCTGGTGATGGCCTGTCTGCCGGAGGGCCCGGTCAGCAGCTTTTACAGAAGGAAGGGAGAATGAGGCCTCATCTGTCACATGGAGGTCGATTGGCAGAACCTGTGCCTGAGATGGCTCCTATTTCCTGAGTCCTTGCTGTGTGTGCAGTAAGCCAGACTCCTTATGTGCTCTCCTACGTAATCCTCACGACGGCCCCCCTAAAGTAGATGCTATTTTCTCCATATTATAAGAAATCGAGTGTGGGAGGCCACCTGGCTGAGGCCCCTGCTCTGCCCTGGCCTCTCCACTTCATTAGGGACTGTCTGAGCACTCGGCTGGGTGATCTGCCTGCCCACCCAGCCCCCCAGTTCTCCCCAGGCGTTTACCTCCACTGGCCATGTTCTCAGCAGGCTCAGT
This sequence comes from Rhinopithecus roxellana, assembly GCF_007565055.1. Lineage (NCBI taxonomy): Eukaryota > Metazoa > Chordata > Mammalia > Primates > Cercopithecidae > Rhinopithecus > Rhinopithecus roxellana. Next base: position 66,832,063 of record NC_044565.1, read on the forward strand.
GTTGTGCATGTCTCCAGCTTCTCCTCCACGCTCCAGGACACAGGACTGTGCCTGGGGTTCACAGGAAGCCAGGCCGCCTCTTTCCAGGAATGGCTTATGTGACACCAAGGCATGCAGGCCCTGGAGACTGTCATCTCTACCCCTCATTAGCAGCCTCGGGCTATTAGACAGCCCTCCAAGTGCCCGCCAAGCCTGAGTCACCGTGACTGCTTCTGGTATTTACATGTCCCCAAGGCCCCTGGCATCTGTTCACTCTCATCCTGTGTCCTCACTCCTGACATCCCGGCAGGCTGGGAGAAACCAGGATTGTTATTTTATTAGAGGGAAACTGAGGCACAGGGAAATGGAATACTAGAGTCGGCCTGGGGAATGGCAGGGCCAGGCCGAGCGTGTCTAGGAGTCCATGTGTCCCAGTGGGGTGGTTCTCGTGGGACCTTTCTGGCCTAGTTTATTCTAAATCTGTTACTTCCCCAACCTGTGTTCTGTGGAACATGGTACAGTGGGGTGGTCAAAGGCTACCTTCAAAGGGGCTCTGTGGCCTGATGAATTGGGGAAAAGCCATATGAAGCAGGGCTGGTAGTGTGTGAGCCAGCACCACACGGCACTTCACGTTCTCATTCGTCCCTGGGCCCTTCCCTCTGTGGTGCCCCTTAGCGTCCCACAGAGTGCTTGGGGAATCCCTGCTCAAAAGGTGTGGGTCCCGCACCCCCACCTTCACTTTAGCAGACATCTGCTAATGAAAGGATTAGCTGCTTTTCTTCTTCTAAAATTCAGGCAAATTCAAAAAGAGCTGTAACACTAGGATTAGCTTCTTGAGAGCAGGAACCACATTCATTCTTTGTGTCTGCCCTGTGACTATCCAGGGAGTAGTTGGGCTTCCTCATAATAAAGAACGTTCTGATAGTCATTCATTCCTTCATGCTTTCACCCCTTCATTCATTCTGTCACTAGCCTCAGCCGTGACAGCCGTGAGGCAGCGTGGGGTGTACACTGAGCGTGTTGAGACTGAGAAGCCTTTGTTCCTTCTGGCTGTGCAGCCACAGCAGGGCAGGGTCTCTAGTCTAGATGTTTAGGTGAGTCTTGTCTTCCGCAGGGAGCCTGGGAGACGGAATGGGGCCAGGGTCTTAGAGCTCCCTTACCCCTCTCTGGTTGACCTCACACCAGCTGGGCCTGGAAGAGAAGGGAGCTAGACCTTGTGCTAGTGAGAGCTAGTCCTAGTCATGACTCAGAAATAGGGTGCTAGGAAAAGGGGTGCCTTGCAGCCACCTGTGTCCCAAGAGCAGCTACGCCGCCTCCCACCGTGGCTGCCCACCCATGTACACCTCCCACCTGGGAGCAAATCCAGCTGCTGATTAGTTCCAAAGAGTCACTGCTTTGCCAAGCAGGATAATCCTGAAATCTGACATAAGCTTCTAGCGACTGCTTTGTTTTCCAAAGGGCCCCTATTTGAGGATAATTCAGTCCCTGTGAGCTTTTCCCAGGTCCCCTCAGCCTTCAGTGGAGGCCACATTATGCCAGTGGAGCTGGCACCTGCCCCGGGGACGTCAAGGAAGGGCCGCCACTTGGAGGGAGCTCCGGCACATCTGACCTGAGGTGGCCAGGAGCAGCCCGGCCATGAGTGATACCTCCTGAAATCGCCTCTACCCTAAGACAACTGATCTCTCTATGAAGGCCTGGCTTGGGCCAGTCCCTCTGGGTTTATTCAAGGACACCTTTTATTCATTTCTCTGCCGACCAAACAGACTCTGAATTCTCTCTCTGGGGTTTGTGCCCCATCACAGGAGGTTGACCCAGGAAGCAGGCAGGATGTCCAGAGTTCCTTCCACAGCTGGCTGCAGGCAGGCATCCACCCCAGGGGTGCTGTGCTGGGCACCTTTGTACTCACACAGGCTCTCTGGTAGTGCCAGGAGTTGTCCTGATCAAATGTACCTCCTCTCTATCCCCATCCCTGCCCGGCCTTGCCCCAGGGCAGGAAGCCACTGCTCATGAGCCTGCCTGGTTCTTCCTGTTCATTCTCATTCCCACCTCCAGACCTCTGCTCTCTGCTCCTTTCTCCAGGACTCTCTCCCCTATTCATGCCAGGCTCACCCTTCTGAAAAGGCCCACCTTCCCAGGAGGCCTTCCCAGCCTGCTCTGGCCCAAGGGCTCACTCCCTTCTCTGGACTTCAACACCTTCTTTCCAGGCCTTTGCAATTGGAAACCTGACTGGGCTGGGGGTGTCCCCATTGTAGACAGAGGTGCTGTTTTTCTGTGTCTTATGCCCGCTTGCTCAGCCCCTGCTGTCAGTAGACATCAGTACATACAGCCTTCCTGTACATTTGGAAACTAATTTCCTTGTGTTGTCTTATTTGATCCTTGTAAGAATCCCTGTGAGGGTGGTAGAGCAAGTACAATCCCACTTTATAGAAGAGACTGAGGACCAGGGAGGAGTGGCCTGAGGCCACTTGATGGAGGAGTTGCAGGGTGAGGAACAGAAGCCAGTTCTCCACCCGCAGTGCTGTGCTTCTGTGCGCAGTTCTGCGCAGCAGTGCCAGTGACACTGTTAGTCCTGCTTGTAGATGAGGAAGCTGACGCTTGTAGAGACCAAGTGGGCGCTCTAGGTCTGCTGCCTTCAGTACCTGTGCCTTCCCTCACCGGACTCCAGCATGACTGAGCGATAGACGTAGAGATGCCTGTTAGCACAAGGGGAAACCTCGCCCTAACACTGGAGTCCAGGTGCCCCCCGCAGGGGAACACACCCCAGAGAACCAGCCACATGCAGGCCAAGTCCTGTTCATCCTCACACTAGCTGTGGGTCTCAGGGCAAGGCCCTTTGCCTCTCTACACCTCAGTTTTCTCATCTGTAGAACAGGGCTAATCTCTGTGCGTACACAGTGTGTGGAGATTATTAAATGGGTTGATGAACGTGGAAATGTCTGGCCATCACAGGTGTTCAGCACAGGGCTGAGTGGGTGGAATGGATTGAATGAGTCTTCCACTATGCATCTGGTCTCCAGAAATCAAGTTCTGGAGAATCAGTGGCCTGGCCTATTTCTTGCCCTCAGTACCCAGGGATGGTCCTGAGTGACTGTAACACTACCGGGGCTTTTTTCCCACCCACCAGTGGAAGATCAGAGGTCTGGGGTCATGACAGAGTCTTGGTGGGCCCTGGCCAAGGCCATCCTCAGCTCTCGCTGGGCTCTGTCTAGCACCCATGTGGCCCACAGAGGCCCACTGTGGGCGGGCCAACGCTGCACCACCGTGGCTCAGCGCCCCTGGTTATTCTTTCTCTGGTTGAACTTGCTTTGGATGAGGGCTCAGCTTCTGAGGGCCGATGTCCTGTTCCTCCCAACAAAGGCACTGTCACATACCATCCCCTCAGGGCCACTCGGCCTCCTGGGACTCCAGTGTCCTCATCTGCAGGATGGAAACACAGTCATGCCTCCCCGGAGTGGTGTTTTGAGGATGAAATATGTCTGAAGTGCTCGGCACAGAGCGGGAACTCTGTACATGGTAGCTGGTGGTTATTTCTGAAGGGATTGGAGGGAAAGCCCCCTACAGAAGCCAGCATGTGTCAAGTGGGGTCACCTGAAGACCGACTCCCAGGAGGCTGCGTGGGGCCTGCCCTGTGCCTGCTTTGCTGTGGGTGGGAGGGTAGGAGAGCCCTGGCCTTCGTGTCTCCTCTGGGCAGGATGGGTGGAGGGGCCAGAGTGGAATGGGGCAGGGCCTTGACCTGGCCCAGGCTGGGCTCCCTGCAGCTGCCCAGCCCCCTGAGGGCAGTGGCATTGCCTGGGGTCTTGTTCCTGTCACGGGATAGCAGTGTTATGCTCAGGGTTCCTCCCTGTGGTTCCCTAGAGTTGAAGAGGACTTGGACCAGATTCTGAACCTGGGGGCTGAGCCTAAACCCAAGCCCCAGCCTAAGCCCAAGCCACCAGTGGCAGCTAAGCCGGCGATACCCAGAAAACCAGCTGTTCCCCGCAAAGCGGGCCTGGCTGAAGCTGTGGCTGAGCAGCAGAAGCCGCAGGAGCAGATCCAAGCCATGGACGAGATGGACATCTTGCAGTACATCCGGGACCACGATACACCGGCCCAGGCGGCCCCCAGCCTCTTCTGACGCTTCCATGCTGGCCCCTGGCCCAGCAGGCCTGTCTGTGGGGACATCTGTGTGAAGGGAGGGGACTGTGCCCTGCAGGGTCAGAACCTCCCCACCCCCGAGGGAGGCCAAGTAGAAACCTGGGTCACAGCACCCAGAACTGCATGGTTCCATTTTCTCCTGGGCTATGGGGCCAAAGTAGAACCCTGCAGGCTGCGGGAGTGGCTCTCACCCTAGGAACCTCCCTCCCCATGGACATGGAGGGGAGGGAGGGTGTGCCTTGCCAACCAGGAGCCCAGCCCCAAGGATGAAGCAAGACATGTGGGGCCCCAGCGAGGTGTTGCATGGGGCAGGGGAGCTTCATGCCCTTGGGTTCTGCCAGTCCCAGCACAGACACAAACTGGGACTGGGCCTCTAGCCCTCCTCTGCCTCTGTTCGCATAGTAAGAAGGAGTGATCAGCATCCTCCCCTTCCCCTACCCTAAGCAGCAGACTGGGTGACTGACTGGCCTGGGCCTGGGGTTGGGGGGGGTCCCCAAGCCAAATTACTCCAGGGTTTCTGCTCCTCGTGGCTGCCAGGGGCCTGCAGGGTCTGGGTGGGTCTCCCAGGAGAGGGATGCTGAGGGATGCTGAGGGGGAGATCAGCTGTCTGGAGTGTTCTGATGCAAGTCTCTCCTGAGCCTCCTCTTGATACGAGCTCTAAAGGGAGAAGTCAGGCCCAGCCCTGCCTCTCCAGGGTACAAACGGCCCTGCCAGGCTCCAGTTCTTCCTCCCTTCTCCTTTCCCAGGAAAGGGCAGCCCAGTCCATGGCCTTCTTGGGCCTCTGGGCACAGAGCCAACATTCGTCATTACAGCTCTCACAAACTGGGTCATAGCATTCCCCACAGCTCAGCCTGGAGCCTGGGCAGGGCTCCCACCCTGCAGTGCCTCCCACTGCCAGTGGGGCGTGATGCTCTCAGGCTTCTGTCCCAAGGCCTTCACCATCCTCAGGGTCTGGACTTGGTCAGTGGCCTTTCACCAGTGGAGCTGCCTTCCCAGGGAGAAGAAGCCATGCGTCAGGGCAGGGCCCGTGCCTTAGACTTCTCCTGACCCCCAGAGCCCTGGCACACAGGTCTGGGCACCACAGAGTGCTTTGGAAATTCTCAGTGAATGATGTTTAATAAAGCAAAAAATGTCAAGCTGTCTTTCTTGGTTATAATTCTTCATGTTCAGAGCTAGTTTTTTCTTTTGTTTTGTTTTGCTTTTTAATGAAACAGTAGTTTTAAATGAAATGCAACCACTATTGTTCCTTGGCCCTGTCCTGCCTGGCAGAAGCATTGGGCAGGTGGGACTAGGACCCCAGACCCTTTTCTGATAGACACCAAAGCCAGCCCTGAGGGACCCCCCAGCTGATGGTGCGGGTGGTTTGCAGCCATCAGTGTGGAGTGTCTCCAGCTCCTGGCCCGTGCTAGGACCTGTCTGCTCTGTCCTGCATCTGATCACGTCCCTCTCCAGCTGTGCTGCCCTGTCCTGAGCAGTTTCCACTCCACCAGTGTGAGACTGAGAGGAAACTGGTGGTTTTGGGGTCGAGAGCTGACTTCCTCTTCCTCTGTCTTAACCCAGGCTCAGAGGGTCAGCTCCCTCCCCAGGGCTCTGAGCAGGCTCTGGGACAGCTCCAGCCCGGGCTCCACCTATTTGCCTTCCCCATTCACTCCCGTCCCTCCTTCCCAGCACTTAGCCCCAGGCCCTGTGTCCCTTGCTGACTACAGAGGACGGTCTCGGTAGGAGTGGGGAGGGGATAGGGCCAGGTCTTCCTCAGAGAGGTGGCCCCAGCTCTCCCTTGGGCTTTGTCCCCTCCCTGCCCTTTCTGCACCCTGATGCCAGCTCCCTGCCTCCTGCTTCCCACCTGCTTTGAGTCGAGTGACATAGGAGCAGAGGGTACAACGGGGTAGGCGGCCACAGGGGCTGGTGCTCTGCTTGGGGTCACTGGCAGAACCTGGCCTGCCAGTTAGTATTCATCCACTGTGGCCCCACCTTCTCAGTGGTCTGGACTCTCTGGACACCATCACAAAGATCCCCATGTATTGATGCTCCAGCTGTGGCTTGTTCTTCACCCGCAGGACTGTGGTTCATGGCCAATCGATGATCCTTGTCGCCTGATAAAGCCTGTGCCTGTGACCCATTCCAGCCTGTGTTAGATGTTCTTTTCTGTGCCTGGGCTGATGGCAGACCACCAAGGAGGGGAGAGGGGGAGAAGATTGTCCTTTAAAACAATGGACTCAGCCAGGGAAGCTGCCCTGCCCCAGCCACCCAGGCTGCTGCTTAGCGTAGGGGAAGGAGAGGATTGTGGTCACTCCTTCTCACTATGCAACTGAGGCAGAGGAGGGCTAGAGGCCCAGGCCCAGGCCCAGTGTGGGTCATCCAGCCAGTAACTGTGCAGCCATAACCCATGTAGAGAGAAAGAGGGTCGACCCCTTTCTGTCTCCAGACCTACACCCCATTCTCCCACAGTGGAGATGGTCTAGGCTTGGACTGGCCCTAGGGCCCTTCAGATGGCATCAGATGGCCCTGCCCCTCTGTCAAACCTGCCCTGGCCTTCAGGCCTCAGGTTCTGAGATGCAACTTCAGCCCTGGGACCCAGGGATGCTGAAGTAGAGAGTTCTGTAAACTGAAATCCACTAGAGAGCTAGAAACAGGTTCTCAGGGAACCCCAGAGGCCTCATGCAGGGACAGAATGTGGCCTCTATTCCCCACAAGATTTTCGTTGGAATCTTGTACCTAAGATTGAGCTGGAGTCCTGGCTCCTGAGGACAGGCAGTTTGGCCATTCTGAGAAGGTCTGCTTAGGCCAGGAGCGTGCAGCTGAGAGCTCCCTGTGGAAGGAAAATAGAAATTGAATTCGGGACAGCGACACTTGTTTATTTCAAAGCCCGTTGTGAGCCTGTGGACAGGATGTACTGTCTATAGCTGGGGTCCCACTGCTCCCCTCCTCCCAGCATTGTTCCTTAGGAAGCCGGGAACTCAGGCCAGTTCTGGAAAGTCCCTAGGGCCTGCCCTAGCCAGGCCGGTGTCATGGGCTCCCCTGGAGAGCACCTACCTGTTGAGTACTGGTGTCCCATGACAGCGTCCATACAAGTATCTGGGACTAAGTTCACCTCCGTGTGCCCCACGGACTCCTCTAAGTCTCAAGCTCTCACACAAGATACAGACCAGATAGCAAAGTCCAGCCACTCTGCCACTTTCTAGGGCCTTGTGACCTTACTGTCCAGCAGTCACCTGGGCGTTGTGTTGACGTACTCGGTGCAGTGATTTAATACCCGGTGTCAGGCTGATGTGGAGGCTCATTCCCATTTCTCTAGCTCGCCCGCTGCCCAACTGAGCCAATCCTGGGAAAGAGAGAGGGCAACAGAGCTACCAACATGTCCCCACATAGTGGCCCTTTCTGCTGCTATTGGCTTCATGTGGGTTCACAGCTGCCCAGAGCAAACATGGTCAATGCCCAGAGCCTCCTCAAGCAGCCAAACTCTCGGCATCAAGCTGTGCATGGTCCCACTCACTGCAGACTCTGATCGCTCCAAACCATTCCCTGCTCAGCACCCTAAGGCCTTGCAGTTGGGGAAGCTGACCCAGGGGCTGGTGGAGGAGTGGTGGGGACTGGCCCTTGAGTTCTCATGCAGCCCACAGCATCCTGTGAAGCAGCAGCCAGGTTCTGTGGGCACAAACTTCCAGGGTTCCAGTCCAGCTTGGCTGTGTGACATCCCCTCACCCCACAGTGCCAAGTGAAGAGACTTACCCTGGGTCCTGGGAGGAAGCCAGGTAGACTATAAAGTCCTCTATGTGCCTGAAGGAATTTCAGTGGACTGGTCATGCTAGATCCTCACAGAGGGACTTCGCTGCCCGGTACCAGCTAGCTCCTAACAGGAGACGGCAGGTCATGACAGGTGGTCAGCAGGCCCGTCAACACCTCAGTCAAGCCCCCAGCCCCAGCACTGACCACTGACTTCCATGCCAGGCCTGGCACTGCCACACAGAATCCCACGCGGTACACAGATACCCACCCTCCTCTGTGGCTGGTCTCTCACTTCTCTGCTCCGTGGCTCTGGCTACTGGGAAGAGCCAAGCAATTTCATGTCTCAGGTCCTGCTTAGGTCAAAGCCACAGCTTCAGGAGTGGGACTACGGGCTCAGCATGTGGCCTCGGTAAGCCGGCTCTTTATTGATGACTTTCAGAGGCCTGATGCTTCTCTGCCAACTCAGCACATAGCAGCCGCCTCTGAATGGCTTTTTAAATAAAGCTGGGCTAGCTCTCTCCAGCCCAGCTGGCCAGTCACATCATCTGTTTTCCCACATGCAGAGCTCATCCATAAACACTAAGCAGGTAATGGGCACCTACTGTGTGCAGTACCTGATCCAGGCACGTTGGAAGAAGCAAAGATGAAAAAACTTGAGCCATTAAAGCCAATTCTACCAGGAGCCATGCTGAGCCTCTAGTTTCACTTCTATTCTCTGGGCCTTCTGCCCGAACCTCAGGCACAACTAAAGGAGGTGCCTCCTCCATGCGGCCCTCTCTGCCTCTCCCTCCCCCTCTGCCACCTGCCAGCATGGACAGTTTATTGCCTGCAGCCTGGGCTTGGCTTTTGTTCCATTTCCTGGAGCTGCCGTGGCAAAGCACCATAAACTGGGTGGCTTTAAACCACAGAAATGTATTCTTTCACAGTTCTGGGGGTCACAAGTCTAAAATCAAGGTGTCAGTAGGGCCATGGTCCCTCTGAAATCTCTAGGGAAGGATCCTACTTTGCTTTGTCCTGGCTTCTGGCGGTTCCTGGCAACCCTTGGGGTCCCTCGGTTTATAGCTGCATCACCCCGGCCTCTGCCTTTGTCTTCAAATGGGCTTCTCTCTGTGTCTTCACACGGTATCTTCTCTGTGTCTGTATCCACATTTCCCTCTTATAGAAAAGAATGCCAGTCACTGGATTACAGCCCACTGTAATCTAATATGACCTCATTTTACCTTAGTTATACCTGCAAACGCCCTGTTTCCAAATAGCACCTTCACAGGGTCCTTATGGACATGAATTTGAAGAGACATAATTCGACTCAGTACAGTTACCACCCAGCCTGAGCACATGGCATTCGGTAGCAAGCAGAGGCCCATTCCGTTCTGCAAGGCATGGCCCCTCTGCCATCCCTGTGCACTCTGCGTGTTTCAGCAGTGCCATGTCGGTTTCACTCCCATGGCACGTCCATGGAGGGGATGTGTCAGGAGGAAGCTGGGCAGGCAGTAGTGTGTGTAGACACCCACCATGTGCCATCATTATAAAGTTCTGTCCTTTGCAGCTGCTGCCAGATACGTCAAATTCTCTCCATCAAAAGCTGGGTCTCTTTATTAAATAGTGAAATGACTCCTTAGATAACATGTGGCACAAACCGGAGAGCTGGTGACACTCAGAGCTATCCTGGCTGGCAGGGGGGCAGCAGCGTCCCTTCCTTCCTTCTTCTGGCAGTGCAGCTCTGGAGCAGGCCTTCCCCGGCTGGACCAGCACTGTCTGTTCAGAGCCACAGGCAGCTGAGTCCTGGGGCTCCCCCTTGCCATCACCCCATTATCCTCTCGCTGGCCTCCGAGGGAGTCGGAAAGGGCTCTGAGGATGCTGGCAGTGGGAACTAAAGGCTTCCGGAGCATGGGAGCTGCAGACCAACCGCCTTTACTGCTGCCTTCTCAAGCTGGTTTTCTTCCTTTGGTGAGATCGCCCTTGACATCTCCATAGTGTGTTTCTGTTTTTCCTTTTGGCATTATCGCCGCTTTGCTGATTTTCCCCTAACGAGTGCTCTAGGTCCCAGAGGGCAATGTTTTTCTGGATTAGAAAGTAGAACAGCTGATTTCTTGCCCACCTGTTTCTCAGACATCAGAAGCTGGAGAGAGGCTGAGCTTGACTTAGTCCCCCCACCCATCGTCCCCAGAGGGCTTCATTTTACACCTAGGCTGGTTCCAGGACCCTAAATTGGGCTCTGTCTGCTTGTATGGGTGGCCCTAGGATTTGTATCAGGACCTCACAGTTGATAAAATCCATGGCTGTGGAATGGAAAATGGTGCAGCACTTTGGGAAATAGATTTAGCAGTTTTTAAAACAATTAAACATAAATGTACCACAAAACTCAGCAATTCCACTCCAAGGCATATACCTAAAGAGAAAGAGAAATATATGTCCACTCAAAGACTTGTACACAGATGTTCATAGCAGCTCTATTTATCACAGCCAAAAAGTGGAAACAATGGAAAAGCCTCTCGGCTGGTAAATGGATAAACTAAATGCAGTAAATCAATACAATGGAATATTATTAGGTCACAAAAAGGAATGGAGAGATACATGCTGCAATATGGATCTACCTCAAATACATCACGTTAAGTGAAAGAAGCTAGACTCAAAAGACCACCTATTGTATGATTCGAGGTATATGAAATTTCCAGGACAAATCTACAGAGATGGAAAGATTAGTGGTTGCTTCAAGCGGGGGTTGGAACCAACAGTGACTGCAAAAGGGCACAAAAAATCTTTCCTAGGGTGATAGAAATGCTCTAAAGTCGGCTTGTTGTGATGGTTGCACAATTTGGTAAGTTTACTAAAACTGTTAAATTGTACACTTAAAATGGATGATGTTTATGGTATATAAATTATATCTCAATAAAACTGTTAGGATAATTTAATGATTGGAAATAGAAGGAAACCTACAAATCCGTAGGCAGCAGAGTTCAGAGTCTGAAAATGTGAGCCAACTCCTGGCTCTTGGGCTTCCTGGCTGTGTGACCCTGGGCCAGTTACTTAACCCCTCTGTGCTCCAGTTTCCTCATCTATAAAATGGGGGTAACAATTTTACCTGCCTCATTAGAGTAGCATAAGGCTAAATGAGTTAATATTTGTGAAGTTATTTGATCAATACCTGATGCATAGTATTCATTATATGTGTGTAATTAAAATTCTGTTGAAATTCTGTTGAGCTGTTGTCTATTGGGCTATGAGGAATCTTAGGGTTTGAGTGTTCCCTCTCTTCATCTGAGAGTGGAGGCCAGACATCTTCGTGGAAAGGGGTGCTGATGGCTTGCTCTCCGTGGAGGGTGGTTGTAGGTGTGGAAGGAGGCTGTGCCACCCTCTACTGTCTCTCAGCTTCTCTGAGCCCCAGGCTGCTGAGCAGGGTGATGGCCTGCTTCTGTTGCCTCACTGTGGGGTGGGGGGCATGGGAATGGGCACATACAAAACCACTGGAGACCCATAAAGGGGCCCTGGGATTGAGGGACCCTGTGTCCGGGGGGCCCTGGTATGTAACTGGGGGCTGGATCCAGGTGGGTCATGGAGGTCTATGAGAGGGAGGGTAGATGGAACGAACTGGAAATGAGCCATTCTGACAAGGAATAATGTCAACAGGACTGCGGCAGCGGGGAGTACATCCCAGCTCACCCCACACTCAGAACAATAATAGCTCTCCCAGCACCATGGAGACAGGAAGTAAACACATCGGTTTCCCTCTCCTGGTCCCTGACCTTTGAGCACGATGTGGTCAAGTGGAGAGAGGTTTCTGGCAGTCCCAGCGGCCCGTGGCCAGGCTGGCCTATATCCCTTTCTCTTTACCCCTTGGGCTTTCCCAACTTCCTCATCAACCCTCAACCACTTTGGGCGGGAGTGAGCCAGCGTTCCCCCTTCTTTTGAAAAGAAGCCACACACACACAGACTTAGACATGAGTGTTCATAGCAGCTTTATTCATAAGGGTTCCTCCCCCCAAAGGGAACAACCCACATATCCATCAAATGGTCAATGAACGAGCAAACAGTAGCACATGGATGCAGCACAATGCTGTGCAGCAGCAAAAAGGAAAAACGCTCTAATAGACATGACACAATGGATGTCACAAACATGCTAAGTGAAAGAAGCCAGACCCCAAAACTATATATTGTATGATCCCACGTATGTGAAACTCTAGAAAAGGCAAAACTGTAGTGACAGAAAGCAGACCCGTGGTTGCCAGGGGCTGGGGATGGGCAAGACAGGAGTGGTTGGCTGCAAGGGGCCATGAGGCAGCTTTTGGAAGTGATGGAAGGTGTGCTTCACTGTGAGCATGACTGTAAACGTTCCCCAAAACTCATCAAACTGTGCACTTAAAATGGGAACATCTGATCGTGCACAAATTATATCTCAATATACCTGCTGAAACCACAGTACAAAACTGAACATACTCTTACCACACTCTCCAGCATTCGTGCTCCTTGGTGTTTACCCAAAGAAGTTAAAACTTATGTCTGCACAAAAATCTGCACACGATGCTTATAGCAGCTTGATTCATAATTACCAAAACTTGGGAGCAACCAAGATGTCCTTTGGTAGGTGAATGAGTAAATAGACTGTGGTACATCCAGATGATAATTCCACTGAGCATTTAATTCAGTGCTAAAAAAGAAATATGCTATCAAGCCATGAAAAGACATGGAGGAAACTTAAATGCATATTACTAAGTGAAAGAAGGCAATCTGTAAAGGCTATATATGTTGTATGATTCCAGCTCTCTGACCTGGAAAGGCAAAACCATGGAGGCCATAAAAAGATCAGTAGTTTCTGGGGTTCAAGGGGAGAAAGGGATGAATAGGAGGAGCACAGAGGATTTTTAAGGCAAAAACTTATCTGTATGATACTCTCATGGTGGATCCATGGCATCATTCATTTGTTTAAACCTATAGAATGCACCGCACCAAGAGTGAACCCTAATGTACGCTATGGCTCTGGGTGATAAGGAGGTGTATGTAGGTTCACTGGTAAATGTCCCACTCTGGTGCAGGCTGTTGGTGGTGGGGGAGGTTGTGCATGTGTGGGGGCAGGAGGCATGTGGGGACTTTGTGCTCTGTTCAGTTGTGCTGTGAACCTAAAACTGCTCTTTAAAAAAATCTACTTAAAAATAAAAAAAGGAACCACAGGGAGGAAGCTCACGAACTAGAAGATGCCTGCGGCTCCAAGATACCTGGTATCCCCAGACCATCCCCTGCCTTTGGTGATAGCCCCCACAGTCCCCAGGGTACCTGGGCTCCAAGTGAGGCTTAGCAAACGTTTCACTGATGGTGGGTGGGGTTTCCAGTCCAGGAAACGGGAAAAACGGAGTCAAGGGACTGGGGGCGCCCTCTGAAGGAAAAAGACACCTCCAGGGTCCTCTGGAGCAATGAGGGGTCAGAATCCTCAGTTGGCCGTAAGTCCTGGCACCAACTGGCCTTTGTTCCTTGACAGCATCTCTCTCCTCCTCTGTATGATTTCCAGCTTTTCTTTTTCTTCCTCTAGTTACCCTGTGTTGTCCTGGACAGGAGAATGGGGAGAATTTACTGCATGGTGGCTCTCATACTATTGACGCAGTATGGGATGACACACAGCTGAGCAAATCCATGGAGCGGCTCAGCCCGACCTTCCCTCCTCGCCCCCACTCCTGGAATGAAGCCAAGAGGAGCCTCAGTATTTGGAAAACTGTTCAGTGTGCTCCCTAGAGAAGGCTCCAGGAGCCTGATGTACAACAGGCCTCATGAGAACAGGCCTTTTCCTGGAGGAGAGCTCAGAGCTCCGGGCCCCTGGAGCGGCTTGGAAGTGGCAATCTTACTGAAGGTCTCCACCAAGACCCCTTTGGCTTGGGGAGTGCATGGTCCTTTGCTGGGATGCAGAAAGGCTGCTATGGGTTCTCATGTGGCAGAGAGCGAGGACTAGAGCCCTGAGAACCCGACTGCTCACAGGCACTGTTAGAGCAGCAGGCCAGGATCGTGGTGCAGCGCCTGGCGGCCTCTGCCCCCCAGGATGGTGCTCATCCTGCAGCTACACGTGGGTGGAGAGGGGGAAGGTGTTTGTTTTTGCTCTGTCCCATGGTTATGTAAGGCTGGCTACAAGCTAGGACCTTTACCTCCGTCATCTCGTCATCTCGTGTCCCTTTCAGCTGAGCTAAGGCAGCGTTGTTGCTTCTGAGTGAGAGGCGGGCTCCTGCTATTGCCACTGCATGTTCCTGAAGTTGTGTGTTTCTTGGCACCAGTGCTTTTGGGCTCAGCTTGAGGATTCCCCCTTAGAGCTGAGGCTCAAGGGTCCTAAGTTTAAGAAGGGAAGCGGGGGAGTTTCAACAGCTGAACCCAAGAACTGCGTCTCCAGGCTCATGTGAAAATCAGGACAGCAGAGTGACCTTTGCAAAAATGCAAAGCAATAAACCAGCTCCCTGGCCCAGGTCCCCAGGCCTGGCCTTCCCTCTGCTCCCCATCCTGTCCTCATCCTCACCTGCCTGTCACTCATCGGTAGACCTTCCTAGGCCTGGTCTTTAGAGAAACTTAGTTCATCAATAATCATCTCCATTTCTCCTATGGATAGTAAACTCATGTTTTTCTATTTCTTTTCAAGTTAATTTTGATCATTTACACTTTTGTAATCAAGTGCCCATTTCATCTAGAGCTCAAGTATCTATCCTAGTCTCACAATGTTAAAAATTGTCTTTGTATTTGTGGTGTTAGTCCAGTTTTTATTTCTAGGGTTTTATCTATTTTTCATTGGTTATATTTGTGAGAAATATATGCTATTGGTCTTTCTCCATTTAGTTTTTCGTTTTCCTGGGTTTTCTTAGTCCTTTTTTAAAAATCATGTCAAATTTTTATTCACTTTTATTTTTGTTGTTTAATTTTTAAAAACATGTCAGGCTATAAAATTGTCTCTAAGCACAGATTTGGCCGCTTCTCATCCATTTTATCATGTTCTGTTCTGATTTCTATTAATTTTCAAAAAGTCTAAATTTGCATTGTTTGTTTCCTGTTTACAACTAAAAAGCTATTTTAAATACTAGTAATGTTTGTATGTTTGTGCTTTTGTTCTCAAGATTTTCTCACTATTATCCATTTGTAATTAAATTCTGGTTTTATTAAATTAGATCTAAGAATAGGAATTTGTACAATTCTACTTTCTACAACTCAAAAGTTTTCCTTTGCAACCTAGTATATAACAAATTTTTATAAAGATTCAATAGTTTTTTTTTTTTTTTGAGACAGAGTTTTGCTCTTGTTGCCCAGGCTGGAGTGAAATGGCACAATCTCGGCTCATGGCAACCTCCACCTCCCAGGTTCAAGCGATTTTCCTGCCTCACCCTCCCGAGTAGCTGAGTAGCTGGGGTTACAGGCATGCGCCACCACGCCTGGGTAATTTTGTATTTTTAGTAGAGATGCAGTTTCTCCACGTTGGTCAGGCTGGTCTTGAAATCCCGACCTCAGGTGATCCTCCTGCCTTGGTCTCCCAAAGTGCTGGGATTACAGGTATGAACTACTGCACCTGGCCAGTTCAATAGATAATGTGTGTGTGTGTGTGTGTGTGTGTGTGTGTGTGTGTGTGTGTATCCTGTTTGGAGAATATATAGAGTTTCAAATTTATTGATTGTATTTCTCAGAATTCTGCATCCTTATTTACTCTGGGTCCGCTTGACTGGTCATTTCTGAGAGAGGATGTCAAAGGGTCTGGCTCTGAGGATGGTTTTGTCAAATTCTTCTGGGAGTTGTTTAGTGCCAGTCCTGGCTGAGGGTCCCGGCAGTCTCTGGCCTGGTCTTAGAGAGGTGCTGAGGCTCCCAGGAGGATGCCACCCCATATTAAGCAAAGGAGCTGCCTTAGCAGGTCGCAGAAAGGTGCTGCCCATGGTACTGGGCTCTCTCTGGCTTCTGTCTCTGGGTTTATGCTCCAAACTCACTTTTAAACTGTGGTCTTTTTGGTGTCATAAGCCATTGCCTTCTCGGAAGGACTTGGCCTCAGGGGCATCAGGTGGGCGCATCTGGGATTCCCCTCCAGCTGCAAGGGAAAGGAGCAGAAGGTCCTGCCCACAGACAAGAGTGTCCGTGGCTTGTAAGCAGGCTCCACCTGCCACAGAGCCGGGGCCCTGGAACACCTGTGTTTCTTGGATGAGTATCAGTTCTCTTTGGGCTCCTGCCAATCAGGAAAGACTTTTGGGTTTGTTTTCCCTGTAGCCAGGCAAGCTCAGACACAGCTCTTTTCAGCAAGCCTGACCTCTTAGGCTCTTCAAGACCTCAGCATTTATGAGGTGTACCTCAGGCCTCTTCATGTTCAGGGCTATGGGAGAGGGTCCGGGAGGAGGGATGCATGACTAGTTGGGATCACATGAGTGAGGTATAGGAACTCCTCAAAAAACTCTTGGTTTGAAAGATAGGGCACTGAATCAAGAAGTGGAGGACAGAGGTGGGGGCTAGAGGATGTGGATGTGGCAAAGGCTGGAGAACTGGTTTCCTTGGGGCAGCAGAGTGAGCAAGGGTGACAATTGGACACCCTGGAGAAAGTAGAGGATGAGCCAATGAGAGTCAAGAAAGCACTTGGTGAAAGACAGAAAGCTTTGCCTGAAGATCAGGAACAAGACAGGATGCGCATTTCTGCCAATTTTTTTTTTTTTTTTTTTTTTTGAGACAGAGTTTTGCTCTTGTTGCCCAGGCTGGCATGCAATGGCGTGATCTCGGCTCACTGCAACCTCCACCTGCCGGGTTCAAGTGATTCTCCTGCCTCAGCCTACCAAGTAGCTGGGATTACAGGCATGCACCACCATGGCCAGCTAATTTTGTATTTTTAGTAGAGACGGGGTTTCACCATGTGGGTCAGGCTGGTCTCAGGCTCCCAACCTCAGGTGATCTGCCCGCATCAGCCTCCCAAAATGCTGGGATTACAGGTGTGAGCCACCGCACCCAGCTTGTTTCTGCCACTTCTATGCAACATTGTACTGGAAGTTCTAGCCAGAAAAACTAGGCAAGAAAAAAAAAAAAAAAAAAAAAAAAAAAAGACATCTAGATAGTAAAACAAGCAGTATAACCATTTTTATTTGCAGATGACATGATCTTATATGTAGCTGATCCTAAAGAATCCAGAAAAAAGCTATTATAGCTAACATATGAATTTGACAAAGTTGAAGGATACAGTATTAACACAAAAGTCAGTTATATTTCTATACACACTACAAAAGGAAACAAGAAAGCAATTCAATTTACAATAGCACCAAACACAATGAAATAATTAGAAATGAATTTAACAAAGGGAGGGGAAGACTTGAACATTGAAAACTATATAACATTGCTGAAAGAAATTAAATAAAATTTAAGAAAATACAAAGACATTCTATGTTCATTGATTAGAAGACTTGATATTGTTAAAATGACAGTAATCTCCAAATGGATCTACAGATTTAATGCCATGCTTATCAAAATCCAATGTGATGTTTTTACAGAAATGGAAAAGCTAATCCTAAAATTTATATGGAATTGCAAGGGACCCTGAAGAGCTAAAGCAATCTTCAAAAAGAAGAGCAAAGTTGGAGGACTTATACTTTCCAATGTCAAAAGTCACTACAAAGTTACAGTAATCAAAACAGTGTGGCACTGGCACAAGCATAGACATATAGACCAACTGGATGGAATTAAGAGTCCAGATATAAACTCATACACCTGTGGCACTTGATTTATGACAAGGGTGTCAAGACCATTCCATGCAGAATAGCCTCCCAACAAATGGTACTGGAGGGGACATCCACATGTAAAAGAATGAAGTCAGAGGCCAGGTGTGGTGGTTCATGCCTGTAATCCCAGCACGTTGGGAGGCTGAGGTGGGCAGATCACTTGAGGTCTGGAGTTTGAGAACAGCCTGGCCAACATGGTGAAACCCCATCTCTTCTAAAAATACAAAAATTAGCTGGGCAGAGTCATGGGTGTCTGTAATTCCAGCTACTCGGGAGCCCAAGGCAGGAGAATTGCTTGAACCTGGGAGGCAGAGGTTGCAGTGAGCTGAGATCACACCACTGCATTCCAGCCTGGGCGATGGAGCAAGACTGTCTCAAAAAAAAAAAAAAAAAAAAAAAGAATGAAGTTGTGCCCTACCTCATACCATATGCAAAAATTAACTCAACATAAATTGAAGACCTAAATATAAGAACTATTACTACAAAACTGTTAATAAAAAATATAGGGTAAGTCTTCATGACCTTAGATTTGGCCATGGATTATTAGATATGACACCACGAGCACAAGCAGTCAAAAAAAAAAAAGATAAAATAAATTGATGAATTTATCGAAACTAAAAACTTTTGTGCTTCAAAGGACAACATCAAGAGAGTGAAAGACAACACAAAGAATGGGAGAAAATGTTTGCAAACCATACCATATATCTTTTAAGGATCTACTGTCTAGAATATGTAAAGAACTCCTACAACTCAACAACAAATAATCCAATTTAAAAATTGGCAGAGGACTTACATAGGTATTTCTTCAAAGAAGATATACAAAGGGCCAACAAACACGTGAAAATATGTTCAATGCCTTTTGGTCTGACATCTTAGTAAAGCTGTAGTGTTCACCGCTGCTCTCTGAGCTTCGCAATGCCACCCAAGGACAACAAGAAGAAGGACGCCAGAAAGTCAGGCAGGAAAGACAAAGACCCAGTGAGCAAATCCAGAGACAAGGCCAAAAAGACAAAGTGCTCCAAAGACATAGTTCGGGACAAGCTCAATAACTTAGTCTTGTTTGACAAAACTACCTAAGACAAACTCAGTAATGAAGTTCCCAACTGTAAACTTATAACCCCAGCTATGATTTCTGAGAGACTGAAGATTCGAGGCTCCCTGGCCAGGGCAGCCTTCAGGAGTTCCTTCATAAAGGACTTATCAAACTGGTTTCAAAGCACAGAGCTCAAGTAATTTACACCAGAAATACCAAGGGTAGAGATGCTCCAGCTGCTGGTGAAGAAGCATGAACAGGTCCAACCAACTGTACATTTAGAAAAATAAAAGTTTATTAAATAAAAAAAGAAATATGCTTAATGAAACCATTAGTCAGAAATACACAAATCAAAACCACAATGAGATACTCACTGAAATCTATTCGGATGGCTAGAATTTTTTCTTTTTTAAGAAAAATAACAAATGTTGGTGAGGGCGTAGAGGAACTGAAAGCTTCATACCTTGCTGATAGGAATGTAGAATGGTATGGTCATTATGGAAAATAGTGTGGTGGTTCCTCAAGAAGTAAAATAGAATTACTGTATGACCCAGCACTCGACTCCTGGGTATATGCCCCAAAGAATTGAAGACAGGGGTTCAAACAAAACTCATGCAAGAATGTTCCTAGTGGCACTATTCACAATAGCTAAAAGGTGGAACCAACATAAGCATCCATCAACGGAAGAACGAATCAACAAAATGTGGTCTATCCATCCAACAGAATATTATTCAGTCATACAAGAACAGCCCTAAAGTATTAGTACAAGAAGTGCTGACACATACTAGAACACGGATGAACTTTGAAAACATTCAGCTGAGTGAAAGAAGCCAGTCACAAAAGGCCACATGTTGTAGGATACCATTTATGTGAAATACTCAGAGGAGACAGATTTAAAGAGACAGAAGAAGGTAGGTAACTGGTTGCCAGGGGCTGGGAGTCAGGGGAGAGGAGTGCCTCCTGGGTGGATATAGGCTTTCCTTTGGGGGTGATGAAATGTTCCGGAAGTCAATAGCAACGAGGGTTGTACAGCTTTGTAAAAATACTCAACACCACTGAATTGTACCCTTTAAAATGGTTAAAATGGTAAATTTTCTGTTATGTGTATTTTACCACCGCCACCGCCAAAAACAAAAAGTGTGCCTAGGACACGATGGAAACAAAAGGAAGGTGGCCTTGCCTGCCAGGCTGAGGCCTTGGAGTCATCAATGATGAGGGGTAGGGGGTGGCATGGAAAGCCTGAAGGGTTTCCATGGAAGGATGGAAGGCATGAAGCCAGTGGGGGGTGCAACCTGTGTCTATAGAGATGCTGAAATCCTGGTGAGGAGAGGCTGGGGAGCCACGGGCCTCCCAGGTTTGGGAAGCTCGTGTGTGTTTGTGCGTTTCCTGTGAATAATATGAGCTGGGACTTGTCTGTCTTGGCTGCCTCTAAACTGAGGACAAATTCTCCTCTGGTTTGGCAGGAAACATTTGAAGCTATTGCCAAGACATCTGTTTCACCCTTCTTGGCAGCAAAAGGCATTCTGAGAGAGACTCAAGGCTGGGACTGGGAGCATCCATGATTCTTTTTCCTTTTCTCCCGTGGGACTTTAAACGAACGCTCCCAACCTCAAGGAGCCAGGGCTGCAGAGAATCTGGTGTTTAGGGAGATAAATGAGTTGGAGTGGGGAGGGGAGAGCAGGTAGTGCAACCAGGTGAGGCCCAAAAATATCCTGAAAACCCAGACTCTGTGGCAGAGTCTCTCTCAGGGGATGAGGATGGAAGCATCTCCCCTCCTCTGCGACCTGCTTGGCTTCTGACATGAAGAAATTGGGGGAACTGGCCCAGAAGAAAGAACACTGGCTTTGATGTCAGACAGGCTGGGTGTGAATCCTGCCTTGCTCACTCTCTAAGCCACCTTGGGCAGTCTCTGTGCTCTCATCCGTAAAAAGGGTAATCAATGTCTACTCCACAGATTTGTTGTTGCAATTCAGAGAGGTGCTCACATGAAACATGACCAGAGCTCAGCTTCCTGGAGTGGCTCAGGACATGCTCGTGGAATCCTCCAAAGAATTGGGCTAAGAGGCCACTGAACCAGGCCCACCTGTCCCTGGACCTCAGTCAACCTGTCTCTAACACCAGGGGGCCTGATGCTGACTTTCTATAATCTCATGACAGAAAACTCCATGCCCAAGGCTGTCCCGGGGCAGTCTTTAAAAGCAGGCTCCTTATTCAGGGGCTGAGAGAAGCAGAATGCGGGGTATAGACTAGAAAGCTACTGATTCTGCACCTGAGGGGTGAATGACCCCTGAAGTGTAGACTGCCTCTTAGAGCATCCCCAAGGCTCCATGGGGAACAGGGGCAAAAGAGGTATCCTCAGCTACACTGCAGCTCCTACCTTCCAGAACCTCCCCCTGAGTGTCTCAGACCCTTAAAAGTCTGATGAATTGTTATTTAAATATTTAAACATCATCAAGACCACTTGTAGTTAATTTCCATAAAGGGAATCTGCAGGCCCCACTCATTTAGGATGTTGGGCACCTTCTGAGGGCAGGGAGTCTTGGAGGGCCCTCTGGGAAGCAGTGGACTGGCTCCCACTGAGTTCCAGCGCTCTCTAGACCCAGTGCAGGCGCACTGTGCATGAGCCGTAGCTGTCTCCATTTTAGGGAGATGAAGTGATTTGTATGAGGAGCTTACATAGCTGGGAAGTGACTGAGCCGGAGTTAGAACCCATCTCTGAAAAGGCATGTAGGACCTGGGGTTCCCATTAACAGTCTACTGAGTAAGCCAAGTATGGTGGCTTTCATTATTTTTTTTTTCCAAGCCAAACTGTATCCAGCTTTATTAAAGATACTTTCCATAAACAATCATGGTATTTCGGGAAGGACATGGGCAGCCAATCGTTAACAGTATACAACAACTTTCAAATTCCCTTCTTCAATGGACTACCAAAAATCAGAAAGCCACTATAAAACCCAATGAAGTCTTCATCTGGCGCTCTGAACAGGGAAAGTTCAGAGTGAGGGTTGACATTTCACATTTAGCATGTTGTTTAACAACTTTTCACAAGCCGACCCTGACTTTCAGGAAGTGAAATGAAAATGGCAGAATTTATCTGAAGATCCACAATCTAGAAATGGAACCACTGCTCTTTTGACAGGTGCCATCTCAGTGGCATCATTGGAAAGTCCAGGTTGCCTGACACACTGGTAACCAATGACTAGAGGTCAGGTCCCAACAGATGTCTGGGCTTAAGGGAGTTAAGTCTCTGCTGAAAGATGGAAAGGGAGAAGAGGACATAAAAACAAATTTGTTTTCCATTCCACAAGGTTTTACGTGCCAAGATGGCCATGTGTGTTAAAGTCAGGGAATCCCTCCTCCTGGGAGCCAAGAGGAACTCTCTCAAAACGAGAAGGGAAAGGTGTTTTCCCCACATTAGTCCAGCGTCGGAGACATTCTATTAGTGACATATGGCCCTTCCCCCAAAAAACAACAATGAAGTGTTCTGTGTGCTAACAACATAGCTAAAAAAAAAAAAAAAGTAAAACAAAATTCTGCATTTTATAAAACTTGTTAAAAAAATAGTATTTCAAACTGTACAGTCACCAGAAGTACACAGTTATCAAAAATGCACACACTTCTCTTGGCATCTCCAGGACTTTCAGTTTTCTCTGCCTGGTCTGTTTTGGCATCTCCGTTTTCTGCAGGGTTTTTCCCCTCCTTCCCAGCATCAGCTTTTCCCTTTTTCCCGTTGGGTACCTTCTCTCCCTTCTTTGCAGGGGCCTTTTTAGGCCTCTGGCTTTGGAGGAGCAGGTTTAGCAGACAACCGCACGGATCTTCTCTGTGGTTCGTTCTTCACCTTGGCTTTATCTCCTTTAGCATTCCCTTCAGCCTTTCTCTTGGGCATGGTGGCGGCGGGGATGGCGGCGGGACGTAGGTGCTGGACGTGGCAGGCAGCGGTGTGCGGGCTTTAGTCGGTCTGAGGGTCGTTCTCGCCTCTTCTTCACACTGCTCCAGTGGCTTTCATTGTTTTTTTTTTGAACAGCTTCATTGAGATATAATTCATGTACCGTATAATTCACTCACTTAAGGTGTACATTCAATAGTTGTATTATATTCACAGAGTTGTACAAACACTACCACAGTTTTATATTTTCATCACCTCTAAAAGAAACTCTATATAGTCCTTAACCATCAACTCCCAATCTCTCTATCCCCTCAACGTTAAGCGATAACTAGTCTACTTTCTATCTCTCTCTATTTGCCCATTCTGGACATTTTATATACATGGGATAATATGTTATGTGGATTTTTGGTAATTCTGACTTCTTTCACCTAGCATACTGCTTTCAAGGGTCAACCATGTTGCTGCATGTATCAGTAGACCTGGGTCATTCCTTTCTAGGGCTGGATAACAATTCGTTGCACAGCTTTACCGCATTTTGTTGATCCATTCATTAGTTAATAAGTATTTGGCATTTTTTCACCTTTTGGCTGTCGTGAATAATGTTGCTATGAACATTCATGCATAAGTTTTGGTGTGGATCTATGTTTCTATTTCTCTTGTATATATACCTAAGAGTAAAACTGCTGGATTATATGGTGATGCTATGTTTAACTTTTTGAGGAACTTCCAGACTGTTTTCCAAAATAATTGTGCCATTTCATATTCCTACCGGCACTGTATGAAGTTTCCCATTTCTCCACCTCCTCCCTAACAATTGTTAATATCTGTCTTTTTGATGGTAGCCATCCTCATGAACGTGAAGTGACAGCTCATGGTGGTTTTGATTTCATCTGATGACTAAGGAGGTTGAGCACATTTTCGGCGCTTATTATTAGCCATTTGTATATCTGTTTTGGAGAAATGTCTGTCTAGATCTTTTGCCCATTTTATATTGTGTTGTCTTTTTATTATTGAGTTTTAAGAGCTTCTTATGTATTCCTGATAAACCTTATCAGATATATAATTTGCAAATGTTTTCTCCCATTCTGTGGGCTATATTTTCACTTTCTTGCTAGTGTTCCTTTGAAGCACAAAACTTTTAAATTTTGATGAACTCCAGTTTATCTAGTTTTTCCTCATGGGCTTGTGTTTTTGGTGTAATTGGCTTCCCAGTTTTTAAAAACAATATTTAACATAGACAAATTTGAACATAATAAAACAGTCTTCAGATTTCACAAACTGTATACAAAATGAGCAATCATAAGGATTTGAGAATCTGTTAAAGAGCTATTGCTGTTTTGGTTTTTTCAAGCTAACGCTTTAAAAACTTCTTCATTATATTCCACTTTATTCCAAAAATAATTTGATGCCGCTTTTGAAAATTCAAATAAGACAAAAAGATACCATAAAGAATTCTGAGCAAAATGAATGTATGCGTCTTGCGATGAAATCAAAAGTAAATTCAGTGCTGTAGAATTACATACACAGAGCTTCCCAGTGACCAAAGCAAAGAGGAAAATACAGTTATTTATGAATATAAGATTTGCAGGCATATGACATAAACATATATCTATAGTTTAGAGGAGGTGTTGCTCTTCCTGGCATGGAGGCCAGAAATAAATCCCCCCCCGCCCCCACGTGCTTCTCCTAAAGGGAGAGTGTGTTTGAATTTATCAGCTAGAAGAGAGCAAGACCTAAAAATCAGCATATGATGTGTTAGGGTAGAATCTGCACCCTTCACAGTGATGAAGCTAATGATAAACTATTTTTATTGTACTCAATTGCAAGAAGGCATGAGAATATGCGGTACTATTTAGAATAATTTTCTTATACACTGGCTAATGTAAAACAAATTTTTAAGTATTAGTACTTAAATTAATAAAATACTAGTGTAAAAGAAAGTTTAACTCTCCAAAACAGTGTCCTCTTGTGGGTTTCATTAACTGAAGTTTGACTCCAGAGGCAAAGAATGACCACTCCACCCTAGAATTCTCTGCACCAATTTTTAAAAGAATAAAAAAAATTCCAAATGCAAGAGAAATATATGTTTTTTTTATGAGAGCAGGTCTTGCTCTCTTCTAGCTGATAAATTCAAACACATGGATGACCTCCCTGATAATCTGTCTCCTCACAGCGCAATTTCCTTTCCTTTGTATTTCCAAACCCACATCTTTCTGTCTTCCTGCCAACAGTTTCGACACACACAAAATTGTCCTTGCTATAGTAATCTTTTGAAAAACACAAATATGAGCACCTCGCTTCCCTTCTTGAAATTCTTCAATAAATCCCAGCTGCCCTGATGAAATCCAAACTCTTCAACATAACTTACAAGACATCTTTTTTTTTTTTGAGACGGAGTCTCGCTCTGTCTCACAGGCTGGAGTGCAGTGGCGCGATCTCGGCTCACTGCAAGCTCCGCCTCCCAGGCTCAAGCGATTCTCCTGCCTCAGCCTCCCGAGTAGCTAGGGCTGCAGGCGCGTGCCACCATGCCCGACTAATTTTTTGTATTTTTAGTAGAGACGGGGTTTCACCCAAGGCTGGTATCAATCTCCTGACCTCTGATCCGTCCGCTTCCGCCTCCCAAAGTCCTGGGGTTACAGGCATGAGCCACTGCCCAAAGGAGCCGTCCGTTTTGGACACTTCCCCACTCCGGATCCCAGCTTGCCAGTGCCTTCACTTTGAAACCCTGTATTAGTCTGTTCTTATGCTGCTAATTAAGACACACGTGAGGCCAGGCGCAGTGGCTGACGCCTGTAATCCCAGCACTGGCTAACACGGTGAAACCCTGTCTCTACTAAAAATACAAAAAATTAGCCAGGCGAGGTGGCGGGCGCCTATAGTCCCAGCTACTCGGGAGACTGAGGCAAGAGAATGGCGTGAACCCGGGAGGCGGAGCTTGCAGTGAGCCGAGATCGCGCCACTACACTCCAGCCTGGGCAACACAGGGAGACTCCGTCTGAAAAAAAAAAAAAAAAAAAGACACACCTGAGACTGGGTGATTTATAAAGGAAAGAGGTTTAATGGACTCCCAGTTCCACATGGCTGGGGAGGCCTCACAATCATGGTGGAAGACAAAGGAAGAGCAAAGGGACCTCTTACATGGCGGCAGGCAAGAGCGAGCTTGTGCAGGAAAATTTCCGTTTATAAAATCATCACACCTCGTGAAACTTAAAACCAGGAGAACAGCACAGGAAAGACCCGCCTCCATGACTCAATTACCTCCCACTCGGTCCCTCCCACAACATGTGGGAATTATGGGAACTACACTTCAAGATGAGATTTGGGTAGGGTCACAGCCAAACCATATCAAACCCTCCCTCAGATCTGCGTTCTCAGTTTACTCACACTTCTAACAAGTAATTGTGTTTTTCCAAGATGACGGCAGATTAGACGCACCAAATTAAAGTGGCAAAGAGTTGCTACAGAATACTGATACTGATGGTTTCTCAATAGTGAAAGAAATTGGAAAATTATAAAAAGCAAGTCTAGATACTCAGCAAGGGAAGTAATCTGAAGCTGCTTAGTGTAGATACAAACCCTTCTGCTTAGCCAATAGCCCTAAAAATCAGCATATGATGTGTTAGGGTAGAATCTGCACCCTTCACAGTGATGAAGCTAATGATAAACTATTTTTATTGTACTCAGTTGCAAGAAGGCATGAGAATATGCGGTTCTATTTAGAATAATTTTCTTATACACTGGCTAATGTAAAACAAATTTTTAAGCATTAGTACTTAAATTAATAAAATACTAGTGTAAAAGAAAGTTTAACTCTCCAAAACAGTGCCTTCTTGTGGGTTTCATTAACTGAAGTTTGACTCCAGAGGCAAAGAATGACCACTCCACCCTAGAATTCTCTGCACCAATTTTTAAAAGAATAAAAAAAATTCGAAATGCAAAAGAAATATGTTTTTTTATGAAAATACAGATAAACCAAAAGAAAAAGAATTACACACCATCTCACTTTTCAAAGATAACTACACCCATTTTGAAATATTTTTCTTCCATATTTTCACTATCTATACATATGTATA
The DNA here is from genome assembly GCF_007565055.1 of Rhinopithecus roxellana. Lineage (NCBI taxonomy): Eukaryota > Metazoa > Chordata > Mammalia > Primates > Cercopithecidae > Rhinopithecus > Rhinopithecus roxellana. The sequence continues at coordinate 66,858,586 of NC_044565.1, forward strand.
TGAGTTTTTAAACAAAAATGTTGCTTATTTACAGTTTTTTGTGAACTTGCTTCCACATATCATGAGGATTTTAATGTAGAAAATACAATCAGCATCGTCATTTGAATGTCCACAGTCCGTGCTATTTTATGGCTGGTCTGTGTGTTATGCAAACGTCTGTTGAACATTTGCATTATTTCAGATTTTTCTGCTCCTTCTCTGATTCTGGGTCCCAGGGTGACTTTGTGGCTGATGCTGGAACCATTCTCTTTGGTTTGCTGGGTTCTCTGTGACTTGCAAGCATGATACATCTCCTGCTAGGGCCGTTGCAACTTGTAATAATAGCGCTTTGTGGTTTAACGAGAACAGGGCTCTATTAATCCCTCTTTGTCTGACCTCAGCCAACCTCGCCCTCAGTAGAAGCAGGATTCTTAGGCCCTTGGGACCCTATCGAGCTGTTGTCATAGTGATTGGTGCCAGGGGCAGGGTCACTGGGCCCGTGTTCCTAACCAGACCATCTCTGTCTTAATGACACCCGTAGATCATGGTTGTTCATTCCTAAGTGTGGCAAGTAAAGGGACTGACAGGCTACAAGGCCAGCGTTTGGTCCAACTGCACAGAGGCTGGGCTGTTGAAGCTTTCTGAGGCCTTGCATTACTCTCCCCAGGAAGGAAGCTTAGCTGATTTGGCCAAAGGGGCTCGCCTCTCAGGCCCCTTAGGGCTCGCATCTGGAATCAGCTCTCACTGCTGTAACTAAGGCTCCCGAGGAACAAAGGCAGACAGACTGCCTGTGACTTCACAGAGTGGAGCTTCTTGTCACTTGATGGCAGGGCTGGAAGAAACTTGGAGATTATCAGGCCTGTCTCCCTGGGGAACAGATGGGGAAACTGAGGCATGAGGAGCTGGACCTGATGCCGGCATATCAAGGGCACAGTGCTAATCAGGCAGTCCCTCCCCACCTCCACCTCTGAAGAAGAACATGTTTGGAGTCTCTTGTAAAACAATTGTTATTTTTACTGTAAGCTTTTAAAGTCAGATCTTTAAAAAAAACAAAGACAGAGAGAGAGAGAGAGAGTGTGTGTGTGTGTGTATTATACAAAAGTCCATGAATACATTTTCCTTGAAAATAAAATGGAACACGGCAGATAAGGCTCAAAGCCCCTTTGACCTCTGTCCACAATCCCAGCCTGTCTCCAGAGATAGCATCCCGGTTTGGTGTGTATCCAAATCTGATTTTAAAATACCTAAAGCTCGTTTGCCTGCCTTGGGTGGCCTGGACAATTGGGGTGACACAGGCCACATCCCTAACTGGGCATGAGCCCAGGCAGCTTGCTGGGACAGCGGGCATCCATTGGCTGCCTGTGGCTGGCAAGACTGCCAACATGGGATGTACTTCCCTGCTCCAGGGCAGGGGGAGGGAGGAAGAGTGGGACTTGTGGGTACTGCTGTGTCCTCACTCACCCCGGGGCCAGGACAGCTCCTCCATCTTCTTGCCCCAGTTCCTGTTCCAGAATCCCAACAGCACCAGTTACTGGCCCCGATTGGTTGCCGGGAGTCTGAAAAGAACAGACACATATCCACCAGGGTTTAGCAGTATCTCCAGCAGGCCACAGGCCCCCAGGGGCAGTGCTGAGGCTGTGGGCTCCTGTGCTTGTCTCTGGTTTCCACCGACCTCACCCCATTCCCCCCACCCCCCACCACCCTCCCTAGCATCTGTCCCTTCCCTCCCAGGACCCCTTGCCAGGGAGAAGTTCAGCTGACCATCTCAGTACTCTGGAGACGAAAGGGGGACGTTTACAAGAAGAATATAAAGAGCACAATTATATATTCAAAGAAGTAAATCTCACATGATAGAAATTCTCACATTGACCTCAAGTCATGGGGAGGAAAGAGGCTTTCCTGGCATACCAAGTAGGGGGGTCCCCACCCCTGGACCACGGACCAGTACCGGTCCCTGGCCTGTTAGGAACTGGGCTGCATAGCAGAAGGTGAGCAGCAGGCCAGCAAAGCTTCATGTGTATTTACAGCCACTCCCCATTGCTGGCACTACTGCCTGAGCTTTGCCTCCTGTCAGATCAGCAGCAGCATTAGAATCTCACAGGAGTGCGAGCCCCGTTGTGCATGCGAGCCCTTGCTCATGCAGGAGATCTTGGTCGTGTGCTCCTTATGAGAATCTAATGCCTGACGATCTGTCACTGTCTCTCATCCCCCGAAGGTGGGACCGTCTAGTTTCAGGCAAACAAGCTCAGGCTCCCACTGAGTCTACATTATGGTGAGTTAGATCATTATTTCATGATATATTACAACATAATAGTAATAGAAATAAAGTGCACCAGAAATGCCTGAATCATCCCGAAACCATCCCTCCATCTCCAGTTTGTGGAAAAATTGTCTTCCGATTTTTGTCTTCCCTGATGCCAAGAAGGTTAGGGGTCGCTGAAGTAGGGGACCTGACTCCTGACTTTTAGCTGCCTGACCTACCCAGCCAAGATTGTCCCTCCTCACCAGGGCTGAGCCTGGCTCTAGGCACTGAGGCAGAAGGCAGCTGGCTCCCCTGCCAGGCCTCTCATCACAACCCAGGAAGGATCATAAGAATCATGAAAACAACAGCAAGGGTTTACGGGCTGGGAAACAGGAAGCAGATCTTCTTTCCTTGAATCCTCCTAGTCCCATTCTATGAGAAATATCTATGATTTCAGTGCAAGCTGTCTAGATTTCCACAATAAATGCGCAGATATCATATTCAGCACTTTTTGGGGTTGTTTTTCTTTAATCAGCAAAAATCTTTTTTTTTTCCTCAAGCAAAAAAATCTTCCCCAGAGCTTTGACATACATGGCATATAAAATCAGTAAGAGGGGAGGCTTCTCCATGTGGAGAATTCTGCTTGGCAGAGGTACTTTAATGTTCTATGGAATTGCTGAGGTTTCTACCACACAGTTTGATCACCTCTCATGGAAATCAACTTCCTTTTCATAATGCTGAGAACGCCAAGGCGGAACGTGAAGGCTTGCTGAAACTCCCAGCAAGTCGGTGGTAGAACAAGGAAGGCCCAGGTCGTCTGGAGCTCCGTCCAGGGCTCTAAAACCAATACAAGACCTTCCTTAGCCTGAAATGATAAATTTAGACAAAATCAGAGCTATGAGGACACTTTACTAGTCCGAGGCTGTCAGGGGAATGGTGTTGCCGTGGTTACCCTGGTCCAGGAAGTGACCTTTTGCTCCAAAGTCCTGGAACAGAGGCCTGCTTCCTGCGGGGCTCAGGGAGAGGGTCAATGAGGGGATGGCCAGGACTGTGTCCAAGGGCCTCATGCTGCTCGTGGCCTGTAAACTCCATGTTCTGAGGCCATGTCATAAACACGGTGGGGACCCTGGGGTCCTGGGGTGGGGGCCTGTGTCTTCCCTGGGCCTCCCTTTGAAGGGATGACTTCAACTCAGCCCTTTTATGTGGCCTCAGTGGGAGCCATGGCTGGATCCTAAACACATTCAAGTTGCCCAAATCACACCCACAGAGTCCAGGGAGCCATGGCACCTACTGGCTGCCTCGGGTCTGCAATGAGCGGTTCTGATGGGGCACCTATGAGGGTCCAGACCAGGAAACGCAGAGGAGGAACACCACCAGGCCCTGAAGGAGCTGAGACTTGTGTGTGGGACAAACAGGGAAACGGGTGCTTCAGACACAGCAGAAGGAAGGCTGTGATGGGGAGGAGGACAGAGTACAGCACAGAAAGGGGAAGAAGGGACCACTGCCCATGTATGTGGGTGGGGGGAAGAGGTCAAAGTAATTCTCTTAGTCCTTTCAGGCTGCTATAAAAACTGTCATAGAATGGGTGATTATAAACTACAGAAACATGTAGCTGGCAGTTCTGGAGGCTGGTAAGTTCCAGGTCAAGGCATCAGTTGATTTGGTGCCTGGTGAGGGCCTGCTGTCTGCTTCTTGCCACGTCCTCACATGGTGAAAGTGGCAAGGCAGCTCCCTGGAGCCTCTTTTATAAGGTCACTAATCCTATTCATGACAGCTTCACCCTCATGACCTAATCCCTGCTCTAAGGCCTCACCTCCTAATACCAGAGCCTTGGGGGTTTAGGTTTGAGCAGATGAATAGAATCTTGGAGGAGCATAAATATTCAGATCGTAGCAATAAGCTTCCTGGAGGAGGCAGTATCTTAGCGGGGCTCTTGAAGGAGTTTTGACAAAGCAGCTAGTATCAAAATACTAAAGGGCCAAGGCAGGAGCAGGAGGTATCTGGTACACCCAGAGGTGGGATTGGAGCAGTGTCACGGAGAAGGAGGGGAGAGTTGTGAGAGCTTTAGAAGTTTGAGTCACATCCTGTGGGTCAGTGGTTTTCAAGCTACTGTGCCCTAAGGAGCTCTAGGTTTGGTGTAAAGGCCTCAGGGCAGGAGTAAGCCCTGGACCACTCTGCTTTATATTCCAGGACTCCACATAGGATCACCTTTGAACTAAGGTCCCAGTGATTAAGAAAGAACCTAGGAAACTGTCATCAGCCATGCGGGAAGCTCTTGTTGGTTAGTCTAAGGCTCTGCCTCCTGGCTATGATCTTTTTTTGGCCACTTGGAGGTGTCAGTGGCCCCAAGAGGCCTCCTCCCCTGATGGGCCATGACAGATGGACATGACCATCACCTCTGCCCACTTCCCTGCCCAGCAGGGGACTGTGGAGACAACTCCAGCCAGCGGCTTCCTTGGCTTTGAGGCTAGTTGTCTGTGGTCTCATTTGCATTTATGTCCCAGAAGAGTCAGCAGGAACCAAATATAGACCTAGGGAAGAAACCAACCATGTCGAGGAAGGGCTGCAGCACAGAGCAGGCTGCAATCCCTTTGTGGGGAGTCAGGCAGGCAGGCATGGGATGTGGCCAGAATCATCGGTTGCTACAGGATGGGCAAGGCTCAGCCCAAATCCTCCCTCCTCCAGGAAGCCCTCCTGCTGCCTCAGGGAAACGTCTCCCTCTTTCTGTGCCTACGTGCCTTTCTGTGCCTATGTGCCTCTGTTAGAGCAGGAGTCACTGTGAGGATGACGATAACAGCGATAATAGCGTTCTGCTCCTGGTGAGTGCCTGGTGAGTTTTCTATGCATGACCTGGATCCCCAGGGCACCTTTGTGTGGATTAGAAAAGGATCCCCCTTCCTGTGGGTAGACACAGCTCTGCCCCAGGGTAGACACAGCTCTGTCCCAGGGCCATGGCATTTCTGCAGGTTGCAGCCATCTGTCCAGCCTGAAAAGGAGACAGCTGCTGTGATCTCTGCCCACAGCTGGGAAACTGAGGCCCATGTCACATTAGGGCACCTTCTCCCAAGGCTGCCGAGGCTCTCACTCCCTGATCCAGCTGTGCTAGCTACAAGAATGTCTCCCTTGTTCAGGTAAGTGGCGTGCCAGACTGTGTCTATCCCAAGAAGATGCTACGGTCTGAGTGTTTTTGTACCCCCGACAACGTGTATGTTGAAATCCTCACCAGCAAGGTGAGGGTATGGGAGGTGGGGTCTTTGGAACAGACTGGGGCATGGGGCAGAGCCCTGCTGATTGGGAGTCACGCCCTTATAAAGGAGGCCTGAGGAAAACCCCCGGCCCCTTCCATCACATGAAGATGAAGCAAGACAGCCACATCCAGGAAGCAGAGAGCCACCCCTCCCAGACACTGGAGCTGCTGACACCTTGATCTGGGACTTTCAGCCTCCAGAACTGTGAGAAATATGTGTCTACCATTTCTAAGCCACCCCATCCATGGTATTTTGTTGTAGCAGCCTGAATGGATTGAGACAGGGGACCTCACTTCCAGTGAGTCTCAGAGCGCACTTGGTTAGGCCCAGCTAGAGGGTGGCCTTGTTGCTGCAAATCCTGAACCAGAGGACAGCCTCCATCACCAAGCACTATGGCCAGCTGAGAGACAAAACACAGAGCAGGGTCCTCGCCTAACTGCCCTGTGACTTCAACCCCAGCGTAGGGAAGGAGCCATCTCTCCATTGGGTCATTGATGCCTTCCCAGCAGGAAGGCCATACCAGCTGCCTCAGATGCACCAAAGTAAACTCAAAAAGGATTTGTGATGCCATCAGCCACTCATTTCAGACTCATCCACCTCCTCCAGGATCTTCTACCATCAGGCGTCCATAGACTCACGTGGATGTATTGCCCAAAGCCCACTCACAAAGCGTCTAACCCAGCCTTAGCACACCTGGGCCACTCTCCCCTACACCCATGGCAGATGTCACTAATGGATCACCACACTTGTTTCCTGTTAAGCCTGGATTGAACCTCAGAATCCTTCTCAACCCAGTGCCACCGCCAGAGCCATCTGAGTTGGAATGTGTCAGATGCAACCTATTGTAGCCATCCCCGAGGGGATCAATGCCCAGATTTGAGATGACAAAACTGGGGACCAGCAACAGGAGGGAAATGGTGCCAGTCACAGAGCCCAGTGGCAGCAGAGACATGGCAAGAAGGCCGTGTCCCTCTTCTGAAATGGAGGCCGTGGAATCAGGGAAGTTTTGGGAAACTCCTCACAGTTAGTGTTGCAGGCCCTGGGGCAACTCTTGTACATTCCTTCAATGCTTGCCCTGGGGGCCCATATCCCAGGCTTGAGTGCAGCAAAAGGACCCACGCTTCCATCCCCCTGGCGGCTCCAGGGACCAGCAGGGGCGGCAGGGCAGGCCTGACCTTCATACACAGTTCCCTGCACACACTTGGCCAAATGTGACCAGGGTGAGAGCGGGCGCAGTGGGGAGGGATGTGGGAGGAAGGGTCAAGGGCCTCTGGTGACTCATGATGTGGGCTCAGGGAGTGTTTGCTGAGCCAACATGTCAGGCTCGAAAAGAGGATCACCAGAGGCTGAAGTGCGGGGGCCTCATGAGAATCGAGGTACACCAGGAGCTCAGAGGTGGGTCCAGCATGTTCTGGGGGTGTCTACGAAGGCTTCCAGCAGCTCAGAGTTCAGCCTGAGCAAACTCTTGCTCATTCATTCACTCATTCATTCAGCCAAGGCCGACTAGCGTCAAGCATTGTTCTAGCCGCTGGGACACAGCAGTGAACAAAACTGACAAAACAAGCCTGCGGCCTAGGGGAGGGGGGACAATGAACGACGTAAATGAGAAGGCTGGAATGTGTGATGGTGACGAGTGTTAGGGAAGAGAGAAGGCAGGTGAGGAAGAGCAAGTGTTCCGGGAAGGTTGCAAGTTTACACAACGTGGCCAGGGAGGGCCTAGCCATACAAAACAATCGGCTAAATCTGATGACAGTGATGGAGGAAGCCTGTGGATCTTGGGGGAAAGGCCAGCACCTGCCAAGGCCCCGAAGCAGGAACATGGTGTGCTAGGGAGACGGGGGCGGTGGACAGGGCTGGAGGTCAGGGGTGGTGGGGTAGACAGCGGGAGGTCAGAGGTCAGGGATGAGGCCAGATCCTGAAGGGCTTCGAAGCACAGAGTAATGACGGGATTTTCCTTAGGGAGGTAGTATCTGGTTGAATTATTCCCCCCAAAAAAGCCATGTTCACATCCTAACCCCTGGAATGTGTGAATGTGACCTTATTTGGAAAAGGAATCTGTAGATGAAATTAAATTAAGGATTTCAAGATGAGATAATCCTGTGTTATCCAGGTGGGCCTTAAATCCAGTCACAGGTGTTTCTGTAAGAGACACACAGTGGAGAAGAGAAGGCCACGTGAAGGCTGAGGCAGGGATAGGCGTGGTGCTGCCACCAGCGGGGGAACGTCAGGAACGGAAAGAGGCAAAGAAGGACCCTCCTAGGGAGCGGGGTCCTGCTGACACCTCGACTTCAGACTTCTGGTCTCCAGGGCTGTGAGAGGAGACTTTTCAAGCCACCCAGTTTGTGGTCATTTGCTATGACTGCCCTGGGAAACTGATCCTGATGGTGAGCCTTGGAAGCTCTTGAGCGGAGGAGGGACATGCTGTCCTGAGCTTACTCCTGGCTGTGTAGGGAAGTCTGAGCCGGGCAGGGACAGAGCAGCCAGGGAGTCACTGCAGTGATGCAGGTGAGTGACGGCTAGAAGAGCGATGGATGGAGGAGGTCAGAAGAGAGGGAAAAGTCTGAAAGGGGAAGTAGGAATGGGTGGGGTGGGGCAGGGGAGGTGGATGGCCAGACGGGGAATCCCTTGAGGAAACCCAGGGGTTGTGATGGATTTTGTGATGCAACCTCTGCCTCCCAGGTTCAAGCGATTCTAGTGCCTCAGCCTCCCAAAAAGCTGGGATTACAGACATGCGTCACCACACCCGGCTAATTTTTGTAGCCCTCTGGGGGTTGTGGATCTGTGCACGTATGCTAGAGGGGTGCTTGGGAGAACAGTGTGACCAAAGGAGGTGTCCTCTGGAAACCTTCACCCCAGCCTAGAGGCACAGGATAGGAACCAACTTCCTCCAGGACCAGCTTTCTGGCCTCAATGCTGGGGCTGTTCTGTCCTTGGACCATCCATGGGACGTGATGTTGAACCGTCCCCCTAGGACCCGCTAGCTGCTGTCAGATTTTACAGCCTCCCCCATGCAGCCACCTGGGGTGTTCACTGCTCAGAAACTCTCAGAAGGATCACACAGGGTCAGGTGCAGTGACTCAGGCCTGTAATCCCAGCACTTTGGGAGGCAGAGGTGGGCAGATTGCTTGAGGCCAGGAATTCAAGTCTGGCCTGACCAACATGATGAAACCACGTCTCTACTAAAAATACAAAAATTAACTGGGCATGGTGGCACATGTCTGCATTTTTGGGAGGCTGAGGCATGAGAATCACTTGAACACAGGAGGCAGAGGTTGCAGTGAGCCGAGATCGCGCCACTGTACTCCAGCCTGGGTGACAGAGCAAGACCCTGTCTCAAAACAAACAAACACAGTGGTCATCCAGAGCTCCAAAGGCACAGAAAGTGTCAGCAACATGTGTGGCCGGCCAGAACGCTGACAATAAACACCTGGCCTTGGTACCACGGGCAACTTCCAAGTCTCAGGGCTTCCGGAATCCGAGTGCTTGTGGCTCTCTGGGGCTGGTAGCCACACCCATATTTGAGGCTTTTTGTGGTCTGGTGGTACACAGCTTCAAGCAAGACTCAATCCTGTTTCCATGAAGCAGGAGAGAGGCCTTGGAGTGTGCAGGGAGTGAGTGCCACGGGATGGCTGTTCTTGCCTGGGAAGATGACAAAAGGGCTCTTTCCTTGGCAGCTCCCATGGAGGAAAGGGCTGGCGGCACCTTTCCTTCAGCCAGGGCTGGCGGCACCTTTCCTCCAGGCACAGATGGAGGAGTCCCTCTCCAGTGGCTGGGGTGGGCTCTGATTCCGCCTCCTGCATTTGGAGCAGCTGTAAGCTATCAGGGCCTGGCTGGCTGGTTCCAGGCCTCCCAACGTGACCAGCCTGCCCGGCTATCCTGGCCTGAGGCTGGCATTCCTCCCATGGGCTCCGCAGCACTCATCATCAGGGCTCCTGCAGCAGCATGGGGACCTGGGCAGCCTGATGGACAAATGCTGGGCCAGGAAGTAGGGAGATGCAGTTTCCTGGATTCCCTTCCCTTTATTGAGTAGGAATCTTTGCACCTAAACAAGTCTGTATAGAGTCCAGATTGTGCTCTTTGTCCTTGGTCCAGGAGGTCCATCTCTTTGAGCATCAGTTTCCTCTAATGCCAAGGAGAGACAATAAATTGCACTTTCCAGGATCCCAACAAGGATTGCCAAAGTTGGCGTCCTTGGGTGTCTAGCCTAGCTCAGGTGCCCAGGTGTTTGATAAGTTCTCACTGGATCCACACCAGGTTGACTCTGGATTTGTGGAAATTCATAGGGGCCCAGCTATCCAGCCTGGCCCAGCCACACGTCCAGTTCTGCCTATGAGAGAACCTGTCAGATGGGCCAGGCCAGGCCATGAGGAAGAGATGGAGTATGGGGACGTGACCTGATGAGGTTGACAGAGCAACGACTGGAACAAGAGATCACCAAGGGGAGCGAGGCCAGGTGGCTGCTCCAGGATGAGGGGGTGAGGCAGGGCCCACAGGCATCGGGTCCTATCATCCTTCTACAGAGAAGGACAGCCCTGAGAAGCTATGACAGCCTGTGATAGAAGGTGGCTCCAGCCTCAGCAAAGAGCAAGCAGAGGATGCCCCTCACACACCACTGGTCTCTCCTGAGACCCTGGAAGTTTGGGTAGAGGTGGAGCTCACAGCTGACTCAGAAGCGAGGAAGACATGGGGAATGAGGATTAGGCTCAAGTCTGGGGCCCCAACTGCACCAAAGAACACACACAGATCCCTGGGTTGCAAACCACTCAGACAGGAAAACCAGGGCCAAATACCTCCAGCCTCTACCTCAGCAACCCCATCTGCCTGCCTGGAGGGCGGGGTGACTCCAGCACAGGCAGCCTGAGAGCTGCTGAGACCTGGGTGGTCTCTGACGTGCTACCCTCCTTCATTCATTCACTCTCCAGATGTTAATTGAGCATTAACTCTTCACCAGACTCCTGGACACAGCAATGAACTGAGAGCTGCTGGGACCCATTGGTCCAGGGGGAGCTACTGGGGGATCCAGGACCCCCAGGAATCTCAGTCATCTCTCTCTTCATGTGAGGCAGGGAAACCCTCAACTGCTCCCACCCCAATTCCCCCAAAATCCCGCCCCCCCCCCCCCCCCCGCCCCAAGCTGTGAGGAGTCTCCCGCCACCAGCTGTGAAGAGTCTGGGTCCTACAGCTGCAAGTCCTCCAGTTCTGGAAGCAGCCCTGTTCAGGAAGGGCATGGTCCGGTCCATGCCTCACTACCTTAGGATTTGAGCCACTTAGAATTCTCTATCCTCTGAATCTCAGGGTTGGGCATGCTTATCACCCTAGAACTTGGTGTTTTCAGATCTGCAAGAGACCTTAGAGCTAACACAGGCCATCCTCGCCCTTGGAAGTTGTCCAGCCTCAGTGACTAGCTGCTGCTTATGGGGATCTCGTTCCCCAGTTGATTTTCAGAGTCAACCAATGCCAGATCTGATCTCTTCACCAGCAGCCTGTAGCAGTGCCTACCCAGCATGCAGGGGAGCAGAGCTCATTGACAGGGAACATGTGAGGAGCCCCAGGAAAACTCGGCCTCTAGGTCATGTTCCATAGAGGTTTAGTGTCAAGAGTGCGGGAGGTTGGAGGTCTTGCCCATGTCAGAGCCCCCTAACAGCACAGTTTCAGAGAGACATTGGCACCCTGCAGGGTGCTCAGATGAGGATGTGTTGGACGGTGAGGGTCCTGGTAGTGACCATGAGGAGTGGCTGAACTTGGGATGGGCTATCCTGAGAAGTGAAGGCTCAGACTGGGGATGTACTCATTGCTGACAAATCTATGTACCCATCCATGCAAAGCAGGGCTAATGGTTCATTCTGTGGCCCCCAGGGCAAGGCTAAGGCTGAAGAGGGAGCAGAAAGGACAGAGAGTTTGATGCCCGGATGGAAGAGATGGAGAGACAGGTGCTGGTTTAGTGGTGACTTTGGGCCTAGCCCTGCCGCCTCAGTGGTCAGCATCTGGTCCCCTCTGGAGATCATGAGACAAGCATGAACACCCTAGACTTCTTCCACCTGGCAGCCCTCCCCCTGGGGAAGTCAGGCTCTCAGAATGCTGAGCCTGCCTCAGCCTGGGACCTTGGGGACAGGCCTCTGTGAGGTTAAGGGGACCTCAAGCAAACCCTCTGAGTAGAGATGTCCTGTGCCTTCGCCTCACATGGCTTTAGAGAGCTTGCTTTTTGAGATGGTACTGACAGGCCAGAGAGGAGGGCAGAGGGGCTGCAAGCTGCCACGTGGGCTGACGTGAGCTCCAAGGAGGGAGCTGGAACCCTGGGGCGTTGTGAGCTGCCAGCAGAAAAATCAGCTTGGAAGGCCGGGTGTGGTGGCTCACCCGTGTAATCCCAGAAAAATCGGCTTTGGGAGGCCAAGGCAGTCGGATCACTTCAGGTCAGGAATTCGAGACCAACCTGGCCCACATGGTGAAACCCCATCTCTACTAAAAATACAAAAAAAATTAGCCGGACGTGGTGGCAGGCGCCTGTAATCCAGCTACTGCAGAGGCTGAGGCAGGAGAATTGTTTGAACGCAGGAGGCAAAGATTGCAGTGAGCTGACATGATGCCACTGCAATCCAGCCTAAACGACAGAGCAAGACTGCATATTAAAAAAAAAAAAAAAAAATTGGCTTGGAATAATTCAGAAGACACTGTTTCTTGGTATGAGATAAAAGCATGTGTATTATTTCAAAAGCAACCCTTATTGTTTGTTCCAATTGTAGAAGTAATACATGCTTGGTATAGACACTTAAGAAAATATAGAAAAGCATAGACAATTAACATCACTTTTAATCCTGTCGCCTATTGTAAACTATATTCTGGTCTTTTTTTTTTTTTTTTTTTTTTTTTTAACATCTTGGAGAGACAGGTCCACTTCCCTTGGTGACCAGCTTGGGGTGCCCTAGTGTTCACAGGCCGGTCCCCGAGGACTGGATGAGAGTGCCTCCTATCCCCACCCCAAGGTGTCCTATGTCCTGGGGTGGGGATAGAAGTCCATGTCCTGGGTGGAGGAGACTGTGGAACGGCCAGATGGTTGGTGGAAGGGGCCTGGATGTTCAGGCAGGGAGAAGCTTTCTTTCCCAGAACACAGCTGCCCGCGCATGACATCCCCTCTGCCAAGGCACTGGGCTCGGTGGTCAGGCTCCCGACAGCTCCTGGCTACTTGGATTGTACCCCTCACAGTAGTCTGATTCTTTTTTTTTCCTTTGAGACAGAGTCTCTCTCTGTTGCCCAGGCTGGAGTGCAGTGGTGCGATCTTGGCTCACTGCAAGCTCCGGCTCCTGGGTTCAAGCTCCGCCTCCCGGGTTCACGCCATTCTCCTGCCTCAGCCTCCCAAGTGCACAGTGGTCTGATTCTTAATCCATGGTTTCTGATACTTTCTGGGCTACTGACCTACCATGGGACCATGACCACTGTCATTGGTGGACCAAACATCCTGCTCTCCTGCCCTCTCCCCGTCAACCTTTCGCCAGGCTCCTCCCAGGTTCCCAGCCTCACCTCTACCCTCTGAAACATTCAATGGGCTCGTGGTATCCCTACCATCCTCAGGAGAGCAGGGGATGGTGTCAGGGTCTTGCTCTCCCTGCCACAGATGGGCGTGGTTGATGGCCATTATGTTTCTATGTGGCCATGTCATTCATTCATCTACACATGCTTTCTAAGAGTGGGCTCGTACTCTTTGCAGCCTACATTTTTTTTTTTTTTTTGAGACAGAGTCTCGCTCTGTTGCCCAGGCTGGAGTGTAGTGGGTGATCTCCGCTCACTGCAAGCTCCACCTCCTGGGTTCACACCATTCTCCTGCCTCAGCCTCCTGAGTAGCTGGGACTATAGGCGCCCGCCACCACACCCAGCTAAGTTTTTTGTATTTTTAGTAGAGACAGGGTTTCACCATGTTACCCAGGATGGTCTCCATCTCCTGACCTCATGATCCACCTGCCTCAGCCTCCCAAAGTACTGGGATTACAGGTGTGAGCCACCACGCCCAGCTGCAGACTACTTTTTTCACTTTCGTTTCTTTTCCTTTGCATAAACACTCTTCGAAAAGACCATTTTAAATGACTGTGTCCTATGATCATACAGACATATCATAATGCATTTATTCACCTATTGTAGAATATCTGGGCTTCCATGTTTTACTATTCAATACCCCCTTTATCAATCATCTTTGTATATAATTTTTTGGTCTGAATTTCTCAATGTTTCCTCAGAGAAAATTTCAAGACATTTACATTTTGTAGTAAAATATCCTTGATATGTGTAGACAAAATGTTTCCAAAAGAGTTGCCTCTGACTTATATGCCAGCCTCAGCCCAGGTTTGAGAGGGCTGGTGTTATGGTCTACACCAGCTTATGGTAACACCAACAAAGCCAGTCTCATTATCTGAAAGGGAAATAATGGTATTTCAAAACTATAATTTATATGATTATTAATGAAATGCAAATGTTCATACTTATTAAGCCATTTAAAACTTTCTTGGTTGATTATCCATTTTCTTTGCCTGTTTTCCTAACAAGGTTTTGTTGGATTTATTTAAAAATCATTTGATGAGCTCTCTGTATGTTGTCATTTTGATATCTGTTGCATATACGTGTTGCTTAATTTTTGCTTTTGGAGGCTTTGAATGTACCAAAGCTTTATATTATTATATTGTCAAAGCTATTAGCTTTTCTTTTTGTGACATTGTTTGGTAGAAAGTTCTTCCTGGGAAATGACTGTTTAAATGGGTCAAGAGGTTGCCTTTTCCTCTTTTGGGGCTCTCTATTTTTGGTAAATTCTAAACAAACATCCTTTTCCCGAATACCATTTTCCCGGGAACATCTGGAATGCGCTTGCTTTTATTTCTTCCTCCCCAGAGGCCGGTGTGTTGGAGTGGGAAGAGGCTGTCACACTGAGATGATCTCTGGGCAGAGAAACTGGACGGAGAAGGCCTGAGCTTCAGAAACAGCCCCTTCCCCAGCTTCAAGGTGGCCATGCTCTGTTCTGAAAGATGTCTGATCTTTCCCGCCAAAGAAATAAAAACATTGTCGAAAACCCTCTTAAATGTGATGTGTGTGGATTGCGAAGACATTTTGAGAACTGGCCTCAGACCCCCTCAAAGGGCAGGATGGTGCAGGCTCCTTGGAGGAGGAGGTATCTTGAGGGCCTGTGAGTCCACACACATGGGTTTAGCCACTTACATCTTGCTGTGGGGACACTGGAAGCTCAGAGCCTGTGACTGGGCCTTGGCAGCGTGGCCACTGTGTATGGCACTGCAGAGTGTTTGCTAGGCTCAAAGCCGGGATCTGCGAGTTCTAGCCCCAGCCCTGCCTCCTCCCAGCTGTGTGACTTCTAGGGGTCTCCTTTCCACGAAAGGAGAAGCAACACCCACCATACAGGATTGTGTCGGGGTCAGATGACATGTGCCATGTCTGGCACACAGTAGGTACCGTGTCTGGCACACAGTAGGCACGATGGTGTGTATTCATCCCATGACGGGGCTGCTGCTGCAAGCGAACAGTATTGTGCACTCTGTCACTTGGGAAAGGAATGAGGCTAAATGGCCAAGCATGGGGCTGGGAGGAGAGCTGGGATCACTGCAGGACGTTAATGGTTATTTTTCTAGTATTCGGAGATATCAGCTTCTCAGTCCTTCAAAGCATCAAGCAATGGATTTTAGAACAGGAAATCTGATGTTGTGGCAAAGCAAAGAGGCTTTGAAGTCAAATGCTGAGTTCTTATGTTTCCGGGTCTGTCATTTGCTAATCGTGTGACCTTGGGCAAGTTACTAATCTTCTCTGAACCTCTGTTTCTTCATCAGAAAATGATGCTATTAGCAGTGCTCTTCTTGTAGTGCATTGTAGGGATTAAATTATGCTTGTAGAGTTAAGACAAATATACAGTTATCTTCCAGACCGGGAAACTCTTGAGAGTAAAAGGAGGCACTGTTGATTATTGTACTGGTAACCCGGGATTCTCCCAGGCAAATGGTGGCATAGCACTGAGCTCTGAATAAACCCTCAGTGATGTGGGCCATGCCTGTGAACTCTCTCCACAGCTGCAGAGGCCCACATTGGACCTAGATGAGAACCATCAACTTGCCAACAGAGAGCTCTGGACAGAGTGGGAGGAGGAGCTGAGCTCCACAGCCACGGCTCTGAGGCGGCAGCGACAGCCTCACCAAGCTATGCCCTTTTGGAGGTTGTCGTTGGTGGGAGGAGGTGATGAGGGAGCAAGTACCTTTCCCAAGGTCACTGCAGGGGACGTCCTGCTTGGACTGCCCCTCTCTATTTTCTGTCCCTTGGGAACAAGTTAAAGCCAATTCTACACAAGCCAAAGGCTTTGGTTCCGGCCTGAGTCTGGCCCTCCCTTCATTTGCTCCTTTGTGGCCCACATACTGCAGCATCTCAGCAACTCCAAAGAGGTCACCACCTCATCCCTCTTATCCTTGAGAAGAACCCTCATCCCTTCCAAATCCCGAGTGAGCAGACACGTGGTATGTGTGTCCCTCCAGCCACATAAGCATATAAACACATTCCTGAGCCTGAGCAGGACCCAGGAATGACTCAGGCTTCAGGAATGTGCAATCGGATCCCGTCACTTGGGGGGCAAATTCCTAAGGTGAGCAGTTAGCAGGCCAAGCCAAGAAGCCCTGGATCAGCCTCTGCATCTCTCAAGGAGAGTCAGGGGTCAGGACCCGCTCCAGCAGAAACCACCTCTCTTGCCACTGCCACCTCTTGGTTCCGCTCCTCCTCTGCTGACCCGCAGAGCCTTATGCAGTCGGGGGGATGGTGGTGCAGGGGCAGAAGGAGTGCACAATGGCCCCCATTCCATGTGCAGGTTCAGTGCTCAGAGAGCTGGAGCAGGCAGGCTGAGTCAGCAAGGGCAGGAGGCTAGAGCAGAACTGTGACAGGGACCAGCACACCCCAGTCCTTCCCCAGCCCATTCCCTGAGCAGTGGGAGGAAGAGATGCCTCTAGATTTAGGGTGAAGAGAACATCTCTCTCCTGCCAGCATGGCTGGGCCATGGTGCCCTAGCCTACTGGTCTCCCCAGCACAGCCTCTGGGACACTAGCTGCTTTCTAGAAGCAGCACCAGGAAGGGTGCAGCTCCACGTTATCTACACTCCACCTGGCCCAGCCTAGGCCAGGGAGTCTCTGGGGACACAGCCCTGTGTCCTCGCTCAGTGCCACAAAGCAATTTAAAAAGGAATCTCTTACAATCATAGAGGAAATCCCACATCTAATGGCTCTGAGGGTGGCCTTGTTGCTGGAGGGTTAAAACACTAATTGTGGCCGAGTCTGTGAGCCTGGCACCAAATATAGTGACATTCAGAAACCCGGAGCCATGGGACACAGATAGGAAATGCCATCTCCATATATTTGACAGTGCACAGGTGCTGTGCTGGCCAGGTCCCAGGAGTGACCTGCCTTCCGGGTGATCTCAGACCAGTCAGGGAGACCATGACCCTGACAGCATGGTCCACTGAGCACTGGCAGGACCGAGCCCCAGGTGTCATGATGAGAGGCTCCCCTGGGGTTTGGGGGCCACACTGAGGCCCAACATCTGAATACCCTTCCTCTACTGGGGGACTCACAGAGACGGAGCAGAGCCCACGTCCTCCTACCATGAGAGATGATGTGGGCTGGTGCCTCTTCCCCACTCCTTGACCACAGTGATAAGACATGGACTTGACCCACTGGCCCCTTCTCTCTGGACTTTGAATCTGGAAGGAGTGGTGCCAGGCTTCAGGGAGAGGCACTGAGAATTGGTTGGGCTGCAAGAGCTCAAGAATCCAGCAGCACCTCTCCAGGGGTGGCAGGTCCAGGTACACCGCCCTCGTGGTGAGATCCAGCTACACCCCTCCCTGTTTCCTGCCTGGCTCTCCAGCCTTCCTGATAACCCAGTAAGCCACCCCATATCCTTTCATTACAATCCTTTTCTATGTGAGTTAGCCAAAGCTGGTTTCTGTGGATGGCATCGGAAGGTGAAGTGCAATGGGACAACCTGTGCCCAGGCTGGGGGCCTGAGAAACCCAGCTCAGGACAGCTCACAGGGGTTGTTCAGAAGTGAGGGACCACAGCGCATGGCACATGCCTGTTCCACCACCCCTCCTTGCTCAGGACCTGAGCAGAGGCTGGGGGTGGCTAAGGGTCTTGGTTCTGGGTGGAGGGTGGGCTTGGGCTCTCAGGTTAGGCTGAGTAGCAGGTAGGCCCAGGGTGTGAGGAGGGTATGCAGGCAGGCCCAGGGCCTGGTAAGTGGCACAGGGTTGGGACTCCTCTTGGCCTGGCTGGAGCAGGCAGGCTTGTAGGCACTGAAGGCTCTGACCCTGCCAAGAGGGTCCCTGCCTGGGTCTGAACCCCTCAGGGAAGAGGAGACCCAGCACAGTGGGTGTTTGTTCCTCTGTGACACTGTCCTTCCCTGGAGCAGGATGAGCTGAGCCCAGTGAGCTGAGGTCACGTCTGCCCCATGACAATCCTCCCACTGTCCCTCAGTTGGGACATACAGCGCCATTCCAGCTGCCCCTTAGCTGATCTCCTAGATGCCTGTGAAACCCGAGTGGAAAGAGGGTGGGTGGGGTCCCCTGATGCCAATGATGGGGGTGCAGAGCAAGGGACCATGATGTAATGGGCTGACATGAGAGGGAGGGGTCCCTGTCTCTGGGGACCTCTCAGCTGGAAATGGAGGAATTCAATGATTTTCTCCCCATACCAGACATCTGCAGGGCACTCTCAGAGCCTGCTACCCCCACCCCTCCCTCACTTATCTGTGCTGCCTGAGAGGCCTACCCTCCCCCGAGGACATCTCTTTCCTACCAATCTCTCTCAGCCACCCCCTGCACACCTCCTGTAGACCAGTCCACAGCTCCATCCATGTCAGTCCTCCTTCCAGAGGCTCTGAGCCCTGGAAGGCTGTGCTGAGCTTCCAGAGGCTCTGAACACAGGAGGCTGTGTCTCAAGGCTGTTCTACACTGCCTGGGGCTTCAGTTTCTTTCAGTGGAATGGAAGCCTTCACTTCCAGGAAGGCAGCCTACAGTGTGGTGGTCACACCTTATATAAATCCTCCCCTTGGTATGGGGGCACCAGTGACTTATTTCTAACCAACAGAATCTGGCAAAGGTGAAGGGATTTTGCAAATGTAATTGAGGCCCCAAATCAGTTGACTTTCAGTTAATAAAAACAGACTATTTTGTACAGGCCTGGCTCAATCAGGTGAAAACCCTTGTAACAGGGACTGGGCTCGTCCTGAGTAGAGTCCCTCTCCCTGCAGGCTTGATGGAGTAAGCAGCTAACTCATGAAAGCCCACCTGGTAAAGGCCAGAGGCAGCCTCTACGAATAGCAGCAGAAAAGCTAGGATCCCCATCACACAGCTGCAAGGAAGTGCATAGGTGGAAACAGATTCTTCCCCACTTGAGCCTCCAGATGAGATCACAGCCAAATTGACACCTTCATTACAGTCCTGTGAGACCCTGAGCAGAGGATCCAGGTAGGCTGTGCTCAGACAACTCAACCACAGAAACTGTGAGATAATAAAGGTGTGTTGGCTCACACCTGTAATCCCAGCACTTTGGGAGGTCGAGGCAGGCAGATCACCTGAGGTCTGGAGTTTTTGAAACCAGCCTGGGCAACATGGCGAAACTCCATCTCTACCAAAAATACAAAAATTAGCCAGGCGTGGTGGTGCACGCCTGTAATCCCAGCTACTTGGGGGGATGAGGCAGAAGAATTGCTTGAACCTGGGAGGCAGAGGTTGCAGTGAGCCGAGATCACACCACTGCACTCCAGCCTGGGCGACAGAGCAAGACTCTGTCTCAAAAAAAAAAAAAAAAGAAAAAGAAAAAGAAATAAATAAATATGTGTTGTTTTAAACTGCTAAGTTCGTGGTAATTTTTAATGCAACAATAGAACACTAATACGGACAGTGAAATAAATGGAAGGTTTCGGAATATCACGCTGGAGCTTGGAGAGGGAGTGGATGTCCTGACTTCTCCAAGATCAGAACCCTGATCCAAAGCCCCCATCAGGCCAGAGGCAGCCGCTGGACAGTGGGCAGGCTCTGAGACTGAGGACTGGAGCTAGGCTGGGTGTGAGAGCCTGCACTGGGGCCTGTTTTCCACCTTTTGCTGAAGAGAGTCTGCTCTTTGGGAAGGGTGTTGCCTGGAGTGCATGCCTGACAAGCTGGCATCTGCATGGGACACTAACCTGGGGCTGTGCCTTCAGCAGTGGTATCCTTGGGTCAGGGCCAATATCCATGGGGTGAGCTCAGCAGGCATGGGAGTCTTGTTCACACGGTCTGTGCACACTGAATTTATATATTGATTTTCAAGAATAACTTTCAGGTTGCTCATCACTTGTCTGCCTGGGTGTTTACTTCCACCAGCAGCTCCTGAGGGTTTCTTTTACCCCCCCCCTTCCTTGTTAGCGCTTGATATTATCTGACTTTGTAATTTTTGCCAATCTCATGAGTATAAAGGAGTCTCTCACTGTTTTAATTTTCATTTCTCTTATAACTAGCAAGGCTGACAACCTCCTCATGAACTTGTTAGTCATATAGATTTCCCTTTCTGTGAATTCTTTTTATAACCTTTGATTCCTTTTAACAAATTAACTTTTGCTTCCCCCTCTCCCTGCCGGAAGTTTCTTTTCTTTTTCCTTTTTTTTTCTTTTTGGAGACAGAGTCTCTCTCTGTCACCCAGGCTGGAGTGCAGTGGCACAATCTTGGCTCACTGAACCTCTGCCTCCTGGGTTCAAGCAATTCTCCTGCCTCAACCTCCTGAGTAGCTGGGATTACAGGTGCACGCTGCCATGCCTGGCTAATTTTTTGTATTTTAGTACAGACGGGGTTTCACTGTGTTGCCCAGGCTGGTCTCGAACTCCTGAGCTCAGGCAATCCACCCGCCTCGGCCTCCCAAAGTGCTAGAATTACACCGTGCCCAGCCTCCCCGCTTGGAAGTTTCTAAAGGCCTCCAGCTTGTTTGAAACCCAGGGGCAGGCCCTCAGCCTTGCCTTGCTTATTTTTGCATCTCTGCCCAGCTCAGCCACCAGGCTCTGTGCCCCCTGCTCCAGTCCTTGCCCCCTTGGGGCTGTGTTCCTGGGTGTGAGCCAAATTCTGGGTAGACTGTGGGTGTGAGTTCAGGGAGTTTCTGCCCTGGATAAGGATCTGTAGATTAGGATAGAAACAGATCCACAAACAAAACATTTTTACTTACATTTTAAAGCCAGGAGGAAGAGAGAAGTGAGAAGGAAAGATCACATGCAGAAGCTTTGTAGGTACAAGGCCTGAGCCTGGAACTTTATGTGCCTTACCTTAGGTCATCCTCACAATAGCCTTGTCTTTTTTTAATGATTTGCTCCATTTGAAAAATGAAGACACAACGATCAGTGAGTCTTGGAGATTTAAACCATGGCTTAGAACCCAGGTTTTCCGCTTCCCAGCCAGGGTCCTGGTCCTGGATGGAGGGGATTCCCATGGGACTTGTGGGTGGGTGACTTGGTATTGGTTTTCCTCTTGTCACAGGGTCCCAGAGAGCTCAGTGGGCCCCCACCTCCCAGAAAGAGTATGGGTTATGGAGGACTAGGGAGAAAACACAAATTACCCCCATTGAGCCTGGTGTGCCGGGGGGCTTCCAAGGCAGACAATGGTTCTCTGTGTCTGGTTTCTCTGAGGGCCGGAAGGCTCCAGTGCGTGGCCGACCAATGAGTCATGCAGGATATCTCCTGGGCCCAGCTTTGTTGTGCCGGAGGATCTTTCAGCCCAGCCTGAAATGGCAGATGATCTCATCAAGCTGGATCTGGGGAAGCCCTGTCTCTCGAAGCCCGGGTAGGCTCACCGCCCACTAACAGCCAGGAGGCTGGATGCTCTGGCCTTGAGACAGTTCCCGGAGGCACCCTATAGATTCTGGGCAGCTGCCCTCAAACCTCAGCCAGCTCGGATGGAGCCAGCCTGGAGGAAAGGGCTCTTGTGCTCATGGAACCTAGGGAAACCCCCACTTTGTTCTCTCTGGACACAGCACGTGTCTGGTGACCGCCCAGCCTCAGCTGTGTCCTGTGGGGTTTCCTGGACTCAACAGAAGCCCCCAGATGAGTACATTAGGAGTGTCCCAGGGAGGACTGACCTGAGACCGGAAGGAAGTCAAGGGCTTCAGTGGCCACCAAACCTGGCTCAGCCTGTGAGGCTTGGGAGGGGACACGGCCCGACTTTCCACTCAGCTGGCTTTGACAAAGGTTTCAGAAAGAGTAAGCCTTGTAGTACTGAGGCTATTTTTAATGTTTTGAAGCTGGACATTGCTGTTATTGCTGATGTTTCATGTATACCCCACAGGTTGATACAGAGCATGGCTCCAGAATCACAGCCACACACTCAGGGACTCTGGCCTTGAGCAAATTACTTTCCCATTCTGAGCCTCAGTTTCCTCCCCTGTGGAGTGCCGGTGGCAATACTGCTCCCAGGGCCATTGTGAGCACGTAGGAGATTGCCTATGGCCAGTGCCTCACTCACGGCTAGCCCTCAGTGAATGGTGGTCCTCTCTCTTGAAGAGTTTCTTGGCTGGGCATCTATTCTTATTTACCTCCCAGAGGCTCTGGCCTTAACATGTTCCTTGGGAACGCCCACCTTTCCTCGGGGATACAGGTGGTATGTGGGACTGCCTGCAAGAGCCTCCCGGCAAGAACTGCCCCAGTCGTCCAAGGGCCAAAGATGGTGTCATTACTGCCCTCAGCTGGGGCTCTACTTCTCGTTGGTTGCCATGGTGAGCAACTTCTCAGAGGAAAGCCCAGAGAGACATGCTAGGGTAGAGCCTCAGGGCCCAGGTAATAGGTGTGGGGCTGTGCCCTGAAAACCATGGAGACCAAGGCCCCTCCTGTGAAGACTGCATCCCATTCCGCCTCTGAGGGCAGCCCTGGAGCCACTGAGAAGCCACAGGTAGGACTCTAGGTACTGGTCAAGAGAAGCCGTTCCCACCCCCACCCTGTGCCGCTCTCCTGAGCCCTGATTCAAGGGCACTGCCACGTGAGACTGCTTCCTGCATCCCTTGCCAGGGATCAACAAGTTGCCTGAGGGGAAGTGATGCAGCTTGAAGTGTTCCATGCCAGAGGCCCCCAGCAGGCTGGATCATGATGAGACATCAGGCACGTTACTCAGTTTTTGCAGATCCATGGCCCCCAGCCACAACCTACTCAGCTGTGAAGGGAGTTGAAGTCATGCTGGACAGGCTTGAGGAAGGAATGCCCTGGGGCAGGCCTGGAAATGTGTTTGCAGGTGGTTCTGATACATCAGCATATGAATCACTGATCTGATCAGTGTAACAGAACCCTGGAAGCCCAATCCCCACCCAGCCCCAGTGCTGGGGAGTGTAGCTTAGATAATACCCCCTCATACTATAATCTACTGCTCCAAGAATGCAATCTAGCCTGAGGGTCAGAGGCCTGGCAATTCCAGCTCAGGCACCAGGCCTGAGTTGGTGGTCTGGCCTCTGCTTGCCTCCATCTCTGAACACTCTCTTCCTCCCAGGCTCAAGCCACAGAGAGGCACTCTTATGCTCCCAGATGGCAGTGCTGAGAGGTGCCTCTCACTTTGGACCCGGAGGCTGTTTCTTGGTGGAGCTGGGGGGACACCTACAAGCCACTACATGTCACAGGAAATGTAGGGAGACAGGAAGATTGCTGGTCTAGAACTTCTCTTTGGGAGATCATCACACCTGGTTCAAAGGAAGCCCTGGACAAGGCCTTTGGGGTAAAAGTGAGAGCCCCAAGAATCATGCTCTGCCCCAGCCAATGGTTGGGAAGCTTTTTAAGGAGTCCAGGCCTGCTAGCCTTGGGTCTTTCTGAAGGTGTTTGGGATGGGGCTGAACCTCCTGGGTCCATCAGGAGGGTCCCCCTTTCCCACCCTCTCCTCACTTAGCTCCCAGGCCCTCCCTCATACAGAAATATTGACTCAATTGTACATGAAGATCAATGTGTCATACCCCCAGTCCTTAATCTCCCTGGAACTCCATGTCCTTCACTTGCCCTGGGCCACCCCACATCTCCATCTAGGCCCAGTGACAAGCCCTCGTTTACTCTGAAAACGCAACTCAAAAGGCAGTTCCCTTGCAAATTCTCTTGTAAATTTCCTTGTAAATACTCTTCCCAAGTAAATTCCCAGGGCATTCCCAGGAACCAACCATCCTAGACATCCCAATGGGAAAAGATTTGTAAGTGGGAATTCTGTTCCCCATCATTTGTTTGCCACTGACCAAAAGGATATGACTAGGTGTCCTTCAATTCTTAGAAAGTAACTGCTTCTATACGTAACCGAAACAGAAACAGAAACTTCAGCCTGGACTGTCCCTCTGGTTGTAAGTTCAGCTTCCAGGAGGTGGACAAGATCCAAGAAACAGTGTAGACTCAGTATGACAGATCAGCTTCCATTTCTGTTGTGGAATAAAAAGTCCCCAGACTGTGGGCCCCATTGAGGGTACCATTCAAGGCCTCCGTCTCTCATAGACCTTCTGGGGGTAGCAGTATTTGTTGGCACCTGCCATATGCCAGGCACTTTACAGTACAGTGAGGGAGGTGATCCTATTCTCACTTTAGAGAGAAGGTCTTATAGCTAGAATGTGGCAGATGCCATCCTTACTCTTATGTTTTCAGGTTCTAGGCTAGAGCCTCAGGGAGGTCTCAGGCCAGTGAGGAGATAAGACTGCAAAGCATGGCAAATGGGACGCCTGATATGCCCTCAGTGGCAGGAGGAGCTGTACTGGGCAGGCTTCTCAGAGGAGGTGAGTTTCCAGCTGGTTCTCGGAGGACAGGAAAAGAGGAGGAACACGTAGAGTCCATATGAAGGAAACAACTTGAGCAAAGATTGAGCAGAAAGAAACCTCACATCGCTGGGTGCAATGGCTCACATCTATAATCCCAGCACACTTTGGAAGCCGAGGTAGGAGGATCACTTGAGCCTAGGAGTTCAAGACCAGCCTGGACAACATAGTGAGATCCTATCTCTACAAAAACTAAAAGAAAATTAACTAGTCATGGTGACATATACCTGTAATCCCAGCTACTTGGGAGGCTAAAACAGGAGGATCGGGAGATCGAGGTTGCAGTGAGCTGCAATCGTGCCACTGCACTCCAGCCTGGGAGAGAATAAGACCCTGTCAAAAAACAAAGCAAAACAAAAAAAAGATGGAAATGGGTGGTACAGGTTTTTCAGGTCGCCCTCCCCAGCCTCCTCCCCCCATAGCCTGTCAGGAACTTCTCAAGCATTCATTTTTATAAATAGCTACCTTTTATTTTTATTATTATTATTTTTTTTTTTTGAGACGGAGTCTCGCTCTGTCGCCCAGGCTGGAGTACAGTTGCCGGATCTCGGCTAACTGCAAGCTCTGCCTCCCAGGTTTATGCCATTCTCCTGCCTCAGCCTCCCGAGTAGCTGGGACTACAGGCGCCCGCCACCTCGCCCGGCTAGTTTTTTTGCATTTTTTAGTAGAGATGGGGTTTCACTGTGTTAGCCAGGATGGTCTCGATCTCCTGACCTCGTGATCTGCCCGTCTCGGCCTCCCAAAGTGCTGGGATTACAGGCTTGAGCCACCGCGCCCGGCTATAGCTACCTTTTAAAAAGCAACTCCTTATGTGTGGGCATCAGGGCCTAATAGTCACTCACATTTTAAATTAACTTTCCAGCTGCTCCTGTTTTCCCTGGCTGGGGTAGCCTGAAGGGGTGGGGTGGAACCACGGAGACAGAGGAGGACTGCCCCCGTGTGGAACAGCCCAGGCGCATGGGCCAAGCCTGTGGATAAGGAATGCCGGGACTTGAGGCACAAACCTGGAGAGGGGAGGAGGCAGGAGGCACACTGTAGCTTTCTCCCCAGTGCCTGGCCCCTCACCTGGCTCATGGTGGGACCTCCAGGGATGCTGAAAGAGGGACTTACTACCCTTTAGGAGCCTAAAATATATGGGTAGAGTGTTGCTGGGCAGCCAGGGAACTGGGCTGCATGTTGAAACCAAACAGCATCTTGGAGTGTCAGAGCTAGAGAGGAAGGGGTCAGCCCTTTTTGGTATTTTCTGATTGTCAAAGTCAGCTGATGGGTTGAAATAAGACCAGAAGATTTTGGACTAGGGCTTCCAGGCTCAGGGGTTGATGCTATGCGTCTCTGGGCTTCCTGTCCCTAGCCCTGCCTGTCTGGGCTGCGGCCCTGATTCGGGTAAATGTCCCACCAGTCTCCTCACCCTTGGAATGAGGCCTAGAGCTCAGCAAATGCTTCCCTTGAGGGTGTGAATGGCCACAGAATACAACTCCAGAGCCCATTGTTCCAAAAGTTCCACAGAAATCCAAACAAATGCCCAACAACAATATGGGGGTGAGTAGCGAGTGCAGAAAAGTCCCGGGCTTTGTCCTTAGGCATCCAGACGTTACGTTGTCCACGTTAATGAGCTAGGAAGTGGTTCTTTTTATGCCAGTAACAACAACCACTCCTGTGTTCTCATTTAATCCCGGCAAAAACCAAGCAAGACCAACATTATCATCCCAGTCGTACAGAGGAGGGATTGAGGCTCCAAGAGGACCCCTGATTTCCCCACAGTTCCACGGTTAGTAGATAACCATGCTGGGACTTGAACCCAGGGTCCCGACTTCTCTCCTAGCTCAGTTCAGTAGACCTGCTGCCCTCATCTAGGGACAGGATTGGCTCCCAATGTGGACACAGCAGATAAGGAAGCAGACCCCTGTGAGATGTCCAGGAGGCCAGCCTCGCCCAGCACTGCCTACCTCGGGGCTGCTGGGGGAAGCCAGGTGCCCACTGAGTGGAGCTGGCCAGGTCACTGTCATCTCATCCACCCAGGCTGACAATGCTTTCTGCTGTATAGTCACTCATTTTTCCTGGTCATGCAGCACTCATTCCTTCCCAGTGATCCCCGGGCCCTTCAGGGCTCTAAAATGAGGTATGCCCCGTGTCTTCCTCTCCCAGTCCAGCTCAACCCTGCTTGCCAAGCCTAGGGCCCTATGCAGTGGTGGGAAAAAGGAGGCAGCCATGGAAAAGACACTTGCAGAAAGTTAGCAATTGACTAAATCTCCTCAAACACTACAAGATTTTCATGGGCTAATATCTTTAGCAGAAAAAGAAAAATTGCTGAACTCATAAATTGTGATTTTGCATGCTCATCTATTTCCAGAGCGCCTTGCTAGATAACTAAGAACTTGTTCTTTGATTATGGCCATTTAGTAAATGGGATCTAACAGGCTTGTTTTGAATCTCATGAGCCTTGCAGTTTGCACCAAGAAGCTGTCTGTTCCATTGCTTCCATCTGGCAGATGGCCTCACTGCGATGCACTCAGAAGTCAGGAGAACCGCAGCATCAACAGAAGCACAATTAATCAGTGCAATTGTTTTCCCTGCTGTGAACATGACACTTCCCTGTGTTTCTGAAGGCAACCCACACAGGAAGGACCTAGTTTTGCATTATCTGTAGCATTCAAAACCATGTTGAGTGTCCAAGATGCTTTTGTTTCTGACATTGGTCTTCCTGCTCATTCTCTATTTCCCTGAAAACACTGCTGCAGCCACAACCAGGCCACGATGCAGGGCAGCAAAGCCCTTGGCCCTCCTTGCCCTGGTGGGGATGGTGGTGGTGTGTCTCAAAAGGAGCCTGAAGTTGCCTCGAGGTCAGCACCGATGAATGGTCCTGACCGGAGGCTGTCTGGATTCCGGGCTTTGCTAATTGTTATTTTTATGAGAAAATTACTTGTTTTTGTTCCTTGCAGACCAGAAGAAGGAAAACAACTTAAACTAGTAGCCAAACAGGAAGGGGAAGCCCATAGCTCCCTAATGAGTTATCGGTTGAGAGCTGTGGATTTGTGGAGCCTCTGGAAGCAAAGGCCCCATAGGCCGTGACTCCTTCAGAGCTGTTGACCCAGCCCGAGCCAGGCCTTTTTTGGGAACCTGTGAATCTTAGGTTTTCAGTTTGCAAAATGGCAACTCAGAACCTGCTGAATTATGTGAACCTCAGGATTAAAAGTGATCAGGGGCTTGGGGGCTCTCCCTGGGAAAAACAAGTAACAAAGAGACCCAAAATACCATGGGTTGGGGTGGAGACAGAGGACCCCACGGTTAAAGAGGAGAGGGTGGTTTAAACACAGAAATTTATTCTCTCACACTTCCGGAGGCCTGAAGTTCAAAATCAAGGTGTCGGCAGGCCCATGCTTCCTCTGAAGGCTCTCAGGGAGAATGCTTTGCCCCCTCTAGCTTCTAGAGGCTCTAGGCATATAGACTTACCCTAAATCCAGGAGAGTCTCATCCCAAGACCTTCAGCTTAATTATATCAGCAAAGACTGTATTTCCAGATAAGCTCTGATTCCCAGGTACCAGGGGTTAGAACTTGGATGTATCTTTTGGGTGGACACAATTCAACCCACTACAGTGACATTTATAGATTCCAGGGATTAGAGTCTGTTATCTTGGGAGTACTTTTGGTAGTATTCTGCCTACCACATTCTCTATGTTGTGGTGGCTACCAGTAGGCTGTGGCCCTGGGGACCACAGAGTGATGGGCTATGCTGGAAGACAGGAAGGCTGCCCAGGCACCTCTGCTCCCATGGGGCTTGGCAAGGAGCAGTTAGAAGTGCAAGGAGCATAGCTGCAGCCCTGGAGTAGGGGCCACCTGTGCGCCTGTCCACAGATTCCTGAGCAGGCCCAGTGATCCCCAAACAGATGGGAAGGACAGGCTGGGAGCTGATCCCGGGGCTCCAGTACCCTGAAGAGACAGGAGGAAGGAGTCTCTGAAGGTTATAATAATCACTGTCATTTATTGAAGACCTTCCATGTTCGAGGTACTTTTCTTCATTATGTAACTTAATCCTTATATTAATTCTAACCGTTTTACAGACAAGGATACTGAGGCTCAAAGAGCTTTCATAACCTGATGGAGATCTCACAGTTAAGTGAAAAAAAAAAAAAAAAAAGAACTCAGGTTGGTTGGAGGACAAGGTCCTTGGTTTTTCACGACATCATGCTGTCTCTCTGTGTAACAAACTCCAAGTTCTAAATCGCCAGCATAGGGTGGAGTAGGGTATGGGGAGATGACTCCAGAGTCCTGGGGCCACACGAGACCTGAGTCAGAAGTCTCTGTAGCCCCATAGCCTGTGTTGTCAGGGATGGAGGAAGTGTTCTGATGGGAACAGAGGAAAAATGGCCCCAACCTAGAAATCTTAGTGCTCTGAGCTGGAAGGAGGCAGCAGAGCCTGGAAAGAGCCTGAGCAGAACCACATGAGGAGCTGGCAGCAGAGCCAGAGACCTGAGCCCTGCTTCCCAGCCTCTCCCCTGGGCCTGCCCTGCCCCTTCAAGGAAAGATTTCAGAACCGAGCCAGCTCTTGAGCCATCAGAAAGGAAAGAGTGTACGGGGTAAAACCAGAAGCCTAGGTCTCAGTCCCAGCCCTGGCTCTTAGCTCTGTGACTAAGGCAAGAGGGGAGCAGGGCCACAGGAATCTGAGAGAAGGGGGAATCTCCAGTCCTGGCCTCAGTGCTCTGGCCTGCTGGAGAAGAGCAGGCAGGACCATGTCACCTGAGTGGCCTGCATTCTGGCCCAGCCCTTTGGGAGTGACACTGAGGAGGTGGCAGGCTCCATTTCGAGCTCGTGAAGTGGCACCTGATGTGAGCAGGTGGACCCGGGGCACTCAGCAGGCTCTAGGGGAAGACTCCTGGGGGAAGTTCTGGTGAGCATGGGCCCAAGGCAGGGGTACAGAAGTACCCGTGGGCCAGGATGAGGGTCCCAGTGGGTCCAGGAGGCTGCAGGGAGTAAGCAGTGAAAAGGTCTGTCTCTGCTGCTTTCCCTTCTCCTCAGGAGGAGCAATCCGAGGCATCCAAGGCTGTTTTTCCAACCCATGGTGCCAGTCTGTTTGGCCAATGACCTTCGGAGGGAACCAGGGCAATAAAGTTGGAAATGCGGAGGCACAGGAAAAAGGACACAACGGCGAACAATGTGGGGAGTGTTTGGCAGGAAGAGAGGGGACAGGCCCAGGCTGCCTCGCAGGCCTCTGGCTCCAAGAGTCTGGAGGTGCATGGGGTGTCCCTGGGGCTCAGGCTGTGCTGTGAGGGAGGGTCTCTGCTAGGGCTAGGTCCCCAGCCTAGAGCTTGCTCCCCAGCCTAGGCCTGGGTGGAGAAACGCAGAAGGAGCAAGGCTGGGAGAAAGGCCTGACAGAATGGAGCGTAGCCTAAGGAAGGGGATGCTGGGGTACCGTCAAGCAGTAGCCATCTTCAGACTCAGGCCTTCAGTTTTGTCTTTTCCTTTAAGGGCAAAATCTAGCAAACACTAAGCCTCAAGGCCTCGGCTATGTCTCAGAGCAGCAGAAGGAGATGGGGACCCTGTCCCAGAAGCTGGACCCTCCCCAGTGTCCTCACTGCCCCATGTTAGGTCTTCCTCATCTCTCTCCCTGAGGTCTGCAATCCTTCCCAGCACTCCCCTGGCTCTCTAGTGCCTTTAGGATAAAATTCAAGCTCCCAGTTGGCATTCGAGGCCTTCCATGACCCTGCCCAGGGCATTCTGGCCTCAGCCCTAGAGAAGCAAGCCAAACAGCGACGCTTTATGCAACGGACTCCTGGAAGTCACACCTCCAAACTCCTCCAGCTCAGAGAGCCACTTGCTCCAAGCCTCCAGGCCTTGTTGGCTTGCTCCCCTTTCTGAGACACCGTTTCTTCTCTTCCTCCCCTAGCAGAATCCTACTAACACCTGGGAACTCACTTGGGCAATTCTTGGGAACCACCCTCGCTCTGTCAGCCTAGGTAGCCCCAGATGTCTTCCATGGCCATCCTGGAATTATCATAAGGCAGTTAGACATTTACCCATCTCTCTCCCACCATCCTGAGCTCTTGGGGCTGCAATGGAGGCTCCCTTTTGTCTTTATACCCATGGCCAAGTTCAGCTGCACAGAAAGCAGGTGCCCAGGGAGCATTTGTGCGATGCATGAGCCCAAGAGGTCAAGTTCAGCAACCTGGTGGCAATTTGAAGGCCACAGAATGGAAGGAAGGTGTTTTCCCTGCTCTAGGGTTCTATAAAGTTGGAAAAATGTTTACCCCAGGAGTCATGAGACAGTGCTTTAAAACAGAAGCAGGACTCCATATTCTGCTGTCCCAGCCTGAAAGAAGGGGGAAAAAAACTCCCTTTTCAAGCATTTCCATGAGAAGAGGGTGCTGGGGATGAGAGGAGTAGGCTCTGGGGTGTCAAAAGCCCCAGAATTGCTTGTGATCAGGGTTAAGGGAGTGGACTGATTTAAGTGGGGGCCAAGTGGAGCCCACTGCATAAAAGATCAGTGTTTGGCTTGCTTCTCTCGGACTGAGGCCAGAAAGCCCTGGGCAGGGCTGGGGGCAGCCCAGAGGGACTCCTATGAAAGACCAGGTGGAAGGTCCTGATCCCAAGGAGGGATCTGGGGGGGATCAGTAGGGGGCCGAGGAGCAGCACCTGCCTGCCTTTTCCGGAAAGTAGAGAGAGGTGGGGGGCAAATGGAAAGCAGGGCAAGGTTCAGGGAATGTGTGAGGCTTGCGCTTCCTGGAAACTCCAGAGCTTAGCCCACAGCCTGGCCTGTGACTCAAGGTCCCCTGTGCCCGACTCCAAGGGCACAGGCCAATGGTTGGGAGATTCACTGGGGTCAATGGAGTTGGAGGATCAGGAGGACACTGGGAACCAATGGGACTGGTGACCAAGAGAGGCATGGCCAGTGGGCTTGTTGGTGGACTTAGGGGAAGGGTTGCCAAGTAAAATACTGGTTACATTTGAATTTCAGATCAATGGATTTTTCTTTAGCCTGAGTATGTTTCAAATATTGCCTGGGAAATACTTAGACTAAAATAAGAATTTATTGTTCATCTGAAACTCGAATTTAGTTGGGTGTCTGATATTTTTATTTGTCAAATTTGGCCACCCTATGTAGGAGTCAGCCTGTTCTGAGAGGCAGCCAGTCTGTCCACAGGCCCAATTACAGTAGATGTTTCTAAAACAACAAAAGCCCCAGCAGCTTGCACAGAAAAACAAAATACGTAACTTCCTGAGGACACGTTATTGTCTGAAGGTGGAAGTCTGCGATTTTGAAGGAAAAAACAAAAAGTTTTCTTCTAAGGAAGAGTGAGTCACAGACAGGCTGAACATGTTTCTCTGGCTTTTGGGGGTGGTGGGACATGGGCCTCCCTTTCTCTGTCTCTCTCCTGCCTCCATTCTTTCGGCTACCCTGGGGCAAGGCCCAGGTGGGCTGGGCTGGGCTGGGCTGCGGCTGAGCCGTAGGGCCACTGTCATCCCTGCTGATCATGTCATTCCTAGCTACCAGGCTCACTGGTGCCCGACGTTGCCCAGTCTCTGCTTACCCGAGAGAGTCTCTAGCCCACTGGGGCCTCAAGCCACAGACCAGGCTGTGGGCTAAACTTTAGAGTGACCAAGATGGCCTCGAGGGCAATCTCCTTGCCAGCAGTAGAGAGGGTGCTGGCGCGTCCCTTGGGAGGTTCCAACTGAGCTCTGGGACTCAGAGCTAGGAGAGGCTGCCTGTCCCTCATCAGGTGAGAAGTCTTCCAGATAAGAACCATGTCTTATGGTTCTCCATAAGCAGCTGCCCAGCCCCGGGCCCTGAGCTCCTTCCAGGAGCTGCTGCCACAGGCAGGCAGATGTGTCAGCATGGCTGGGCCACGGCAGGCCTGGGAGGCTCCTGATTTGGTTCCTGTCACCTCCTTCCTCACCTCCTATCTAGTCCCCAGACAAAGGGCCCAGTTACAAGTCACAAGTCTGATCCTGTTGTTCCTCTGCTTAAAACCCAGCAGGGCTTCCATCTCACCTAGAGTGAATGCTGAAGCCTGGCGATGACCCAGGCTTGGCCCCTTCCTCCATTACTTGCCCGGCTCTAGCTCCTAGGAACCCCCACCACAGGCTGACCCTGCTCTTCTGGCTGTTCCCTGAACAGACTGAGGTTTCTGCACCTGCTGCTCCTTTTTCCTAGAATGTTTTTTCCCAGGTAGCCAGGGGACTCCTTTCCACCCTCCTCCTAGTCGTTCCTGACCACGTGAGACTGCAGCCCCCCACCCCCCACCCCCGGCACCACCTTTCTCCTCGTCTGAGGCTCTTCTTCCTGCTAGGACTGACTTGGGTTTGTGCCTTGTCCGTCTCCAGCTAGAATGGCCCTGAGTATAGGGATTCATTTCTCTTTTGTTCTAGGCTCTTAGCTTCTAGGACAGTCTGGGCAGTCAGCAGGTCGCGGGGTGGTCCTAAGGCACTGAACGAGCCCAGCCCTGGAGGAGCAGGTGAGGAGGGGGCTGGAGCTGCCCTCCTAGGAGACTGACTGTTCAGTGACCTCCAGAGAGCCCCTGGTGAGGCTGAGTTCCCCCTCAGTGCGGGGGGCCAGCTGTGGGAACTGCATCTGCATCCATTGGAACTCCTCTCCTCTCTCCTGAAGCTGCTGCAAACATGGGGCCAGGCACGGAAGGGACAAGGGACACTGCAGGGCCTAAGGAGGGAAGCCCAGCCACTCCCAGGGATTGGGTGAAAGGGCAAGGTCACAGGTCAGGGAGTGACCTTTCTAGCCTACCGTCAGTCCTCTGGGCACAAAGGCAGCCTCTCCTCTGTCTGCAGGAGCCTGGAGACTGTCTGGCCCCACGACATTCCAGGCATTCTTTGGGGTCCTAGTGGCTGGGGACTGTGTCTGGGGGGGAAGTAGGTCTTTATGCCGGTGAGGAAGTGTCTGGCTGACCGCAGACCCCTTTGTTTGGCTGCCAGCACCACGTGCCTTCCTCAGGCCTCTCTGTCTGAATTAACTGACCAGCAGGGGTGAGGGTGGGGGTGGGGACGGGGATACCTGGGGCCGGGCCCTCCTGTGGCCCTGCAAGCAGAGCCCCTTGACTCCCCAGCGTCTGGCTGGCCTGGCCTCAGGCAGTCCAGTACGAATCAGTGTGTGAGGGCAAGGCCGAGATGCCCCCAGCCTCTGCCCCCTTGTTCTAGAAGCAGCACCTTACAGGGAATGTGGCTTGGCCAGTGGAAGGAACTTGAGTCCAGGGGTCGCCCATATTGATGTGAGACCTGTGCTGCTGCCACTTACTAAGGATGTGACCTTTTCTCAGTAACGTCAAGTCAACTCCCAAGTCTCAGTGTTGTCGTCTGTAAAAGGAACTAGTAATATTCATCAGATCATGTTACTGACAGATTAGATGAATCTGTGTGATGGCAAGCAGGATGGCTTCCAGCACGTGCAGGCACCCAGTACCCATGACTTCCATGGTGTCAGGAGATTCTGAGAGGGGGACGGAGTGGGAGAAACTCAATCCTTATTCTCAGGGGTTCAGGGGCTAGAAGGGTAGTGAAGGGACCTCCAGGAATGGGAAAAGAGAACCTGTCCGGGGCTAGGCACGGTGGCTCACGCCTGTGATCCCAGCACTTTGGGAGGCTGAGACAAGCATATCACCTGAGGTCAGGAGTTTGAGACCAGGCTGGCCAACATGGTGAAACCCTGTCCCTACTAAAAATACAAAAATTAGCTGGGCGTGGTAGCAAGTGCCTGTAATCCCAGCTACTCGAGAGGCTGAGGCAGGAGAATCGCTTGAGTCCAGGAGGCAGGGGTTGCAGTGAGCTGAGATCGTGCCATTGCACTCCAGCCTGGGCGACAGAGCGAGACTCCGTCTCAAAAAAAAAAAAAAAAAAATGAAAAACAAAACCTGCGACAAACTCCGTCCCTGGTCTCCCAGCTGCCTGTGGCTGCAGCCAAGAGAGAGGCGCCTAGATCTACAGCCAGAGTGCAGGTGGCCAGAGTGAGCAAGTGATGCCTGCTCCTCCTTGTCTTCCTTGACCAGAGAGCCAGGCAGCAGGAGACCCAGTGTGACTCTAAGGGCTTCGGACACACAGGTGCTCAGGCCACTGGGGTGAAATGCTGAAAGCTGGGAGTCACCCGACCCGGACCCACATACTACAGATCCCTGGGCAGGTCAGAGGCTCCACTGGGAAAGAGGTCAGCCCAAGCAGAGTCTGCGACTCCCTTAGAGCTGTACCCCAGCACAGACGGGTGTGACTAGGGCAGTTATAGGAGAAACATCTTGAACTCGACTGCAGGAGAATAAGTCTGGCTGCCATAGGAAGGGCTCCCCGTGGAGTGAGCTCCCCATCAGTGCCGGGATGGGGCGGAGCTGGTGAGTGTGGCAGGAGCTGTAGAACCTCCTGGGCTGCTGCTGTCCCACTGTATCCCGAGAAGAATGACAAAACCCTGCTCTGACCTGCCTGGTGGCTTTGGCTTGGCCCTGGAGAGCCCCGCTCCCTGCTGGTGGAGCAAGGTCAGAGGTTCCACATTCATCTTCCAGTGGGATGAGTGCAGCTGTTATTAGATGTACCCCAGCTGCAGGGTGTGCTGACTGTCCCATGGGACAGGGTTGGCCTGCCCAGGAGAGGCTGTGCCCACCTCTGCCCTTTCCTAGTTTGTGGGAGGCTACAGATGCCTGCCAGGGTCAAGCTCCAGAGGAGATCTCCTGGGTACCCCTGGGTCAGGGTGTAGCAGGTGGCAGGGAGACCCACTCTGTCAAGATCATTAATTGTGGAGAGGGTCTGGCGGGGGGCGGGGGGCGGGGGATGGCATTCAGAGTGGTCCCTAGGCTACATGGGAAATAGACAGCAGGGTCAGGAAGCAGGGGCCATGGAAGTGCCTGGTCCATCTGGTGGAGGAGCCACAGTCTTGGGTGAGAGCAGGCTGTTGGGACAGGGGGGCTGCTGAATTGCACCCTGGGTATGGCCTCACCCCAATTTAACCCCTGTACACAGCCTGGCACTGAGCTGGGGGCTAGCTCTGCTTTGGGCCTCCCAGTCTTAGGTCTTTGCTGGCTAACTGAGCCAAGTAGGACAGGCCTGTCTTCCCCGTGGTGTGAAGGCTCGGAGGAGAGTGCCTGGCTGCCACCATTCTGTGTCTTCCCACAGAGACTGTTGGACCTGCTGCTGGGAAGATGTGGGTAACCTGCTCTCGAGCTCCAGCGTTTGGTAGGTTAAGGCCATGATGCCAGTCTGGGCCATTGCTAATGTCCCTCTCCACTTCCTGAGCCCCCAAAGAACAGGGTGGAGCCTGCAGCGCAATGCCTACTTGTCTGCGATGCAGGAGGAAGTGGTCAAGGGAGGCCAGTGCCACCCTCTGAGTCCTGGTGGTAGAAGTTCTGCCTCTGTAGATGCCTCTTCCACACCGTGTGGCAGTACCTCCATTCTCAGTGAGGGGGGGGCCATAAAATGACTCTCCAAATGCAAACAGAAAGACTATTTCTGGGCCAGGCATGGTGGCTCACACCTGTAATGCCAGCACTTTGGGAGGCTGAGGCGGGCAGATCACCTGAGATCAGGAATTCGAGACCAGCCTGGCCAACACGGTGAAACTCCGCCTCTACTAAAAATACGAAACTAAGCCAGGCGTGGAGGTACATGCCTGTAGTCCCAGCTATTCAGGTGGCTAAGGCATGAGAATCACTTGAATCTGGGAGGTGGAAGTTGCAGTCAGCCAAGATTGTGCTGCTGCACTCCAACCTGGGCGACAAGAGTGAAACTCCATCTCAAAACAAAACAAAATAAAACACCAGAAAGACTATTTCTGGAACCAGAAAAAGAATAAAGTGACAAGGAGTAAAGAAAAGAGAAGGAGTGAAAGTAGACAAGGAACTGGCTGGTCACCCGCAGCCCTGAGGGAGCCCAGAGTTGGAGGGCGGGCCCGCTGGGGCCACTGAGGCAGCTTCTGTTCCACGTGATGGAGGCTCTGTCGGAGCCACAGCTGTCCACCCTGCAATGGACCGCCTGAGAGGTGGTGAGCTGCCCATCATGATGGGAGCCCAAGCTGGGACTGGAAAGCACCTGTTAGAGAGACTGGAGAAGTTTCTAGCCTGAGGAAGAGGAAAGAAGTGGACTAATTCTCACAGGCTCTGTTTGCTCCAAATTCACTCCTTCTAGGAGCCTCCAGAGGGGCTGAGCAGCAGTTCCCACGTTCACTCTGGACTTGCCGTCCTAGGATCCTAGGAGCCCTCCTTTTCCTATTCCAGTCTCCTGGCTCTCCTCCCAGCTGATTAATAATATTATGCATGTGCAACTCATCGCGTGTGTCACTGCTGGGTGAGACCACGCTAAGTGGTTCCATTGGCCCTTGCTTCTCAAACTCTAACAGCAGAAAACCCCTTGGGGTCTGATTCAGCAGGTCTGGGGTGGAGCCTGAGATTCTGCATTTCCAACCAGCTCTCAGGGGACGTCGACGCCACTGGTCCATGAACCACACTTTGAAAAACAAAGCTGTAGCTGCCAGTGAGAGCCTTCTGGATTCTACTGCCGGGGTGGAGGGGTGGGCAAGTGTGAAGAAGCCCCCTGTGTGGGAACGGCAGGAATGGACTCAGTACTGGTGAGCTTTGTGAAGCAGAACGAAGTCCAAATCTGCCACTCTCCATCTCAGGGACCATTCCTCATCCTCCCTGCTTGAGAAGCATAAGCCTGTGATAGGAGGGCAGCTCCACCATGGTGGACATCCCCCTGCCCCTCCACACCTGGCCCCAGGAAACTGCTTTTGCCTGTAGAAGCTCCTTGTTGAGTCCGCGGACCAGTATGGCCCCATCAGACCACAGCTCGTTGCAGGGGCCAGGCTGGGCCCTCATAGCTGGGGCTCTAACCTGAGGAGTCCCTCCTCCGCACCCCTGTTTGGCTGCTGACCACAGAAGCAACACTTGCAGTGCCCTGCACTGGGAACCAAGGACCTGTGGCTCTTCCCTCTCCGGGCATCAGTTTCCCCATCTGTAATGTGTGGGTGCACTGGAGGCTGTCTTAGAGAGATCTGGCTCTGCACCCACTGGTTCAGCCCTCTGGGGTTCAGAGCAGGCGAGGACACAAGGACATGGGGGAGAGGTGGGCATGAGGAGTTGCCCCGATGGCCCGAGCAGGGCAGGCTGTCTCCATTAGGATGCACACACGCCTTCACAGTCTCTCTCTGCACTGAGGGTTCTCAGATATTTTTAGGAAGGTTGGAGCCTCCTGGGCTGTGATTCATTAACGCAGCTGACAAAGATCAGTATCTTTGGAAATTGCAGTGGGAAGTTGAGAAGATTCCCGGGTGCTGGTGTCGCATACTGGGGAGGGGGGAGGTTGGTGTTGAGGGAAAGTGAGGATAGGTGTACGGGAGTGGGTATTAGGGACAGAGAAAACCAAAATGTTTTTCTTCCTGTCACACACAGCTCAACACAACACTTCCGACACCAGACAGTGTGTGAGTTGTTTTCCCACCACCAAGGAACTCTCCATCAGACACCA
Source organism: Rhinopithecus roxellana (assembly GCF_007565055.1). NCBI lineage: Eukaryota > Metazoa > Chordata > Mammalia > Primates > Cercopithecidae > Rhinopithecus > Rhinopithecus roxellana. The sequence goes on from NC_044565.1 coordinate 66,896,287, forward strand.
GCTGCCTGTCCTCACTTTGAATTCAATTCTGACACTATCCACCTGGAGACAGCTTCTAATCCCACTGGTTAAGGGCTCAGTCGCACAAAACTGCCCTCTGCTTCAGAGGCCAATCATGCAAGCCTGCATTGTGGCTTTCGCTTCTGATTGGCTGGCTGTCAATCATGGGTTCCTTTGACCACCTCCGCAGGTTCCATTAATTTGCTAGAGCAGCTCAAAGGACTCAGAAACACTTATGTTTACCCATTAATTATATTTTCCTTTTATGTTATTTTTAGTTTTTAGACACAGGGTCTCAATCTGTCACCCAAGCTAAAGTACAGTGGCGCAATCATAGCTCACTACAGCCTCGAACTCCTGGGCTCAAGTGATCACCCTGCCTCAACCTCCCAAGTAGCTGGGACTATAGGCACACGCCACCACACCTGGCTAATTTTTTTTTTAGAGGTGGGGCCTTGCTATGTTGCCCAGGCTGGTGTCAAACTCCTAGCTTCAAGTATTCTTCCCACCTCAGCCTCCCAAAGTACTGGGGTTACAGGTGTGGGCCACAGTGCCTGACCTACCCATTTATTATAAAGGATGTCACAGAGGAGTCCAGTGAACAGTCAGAGATGGAAGAGATGCCTAGGGTGAGGCATGGGGAAAGGGGCATGGAGCCTCCACGCCCTGTCAGGGCGCGTTCCCTCCCAGCACCTCCACGTGGTTAGCAATCCGGAAGTTCCCCAAACCTAGTCCTTTGGGGTTTTTATGGAGGCTTTATTACTTCAGTATGATTGATTAAACCATTGGCCATCGTTGATCAGCTCAACCTTCAGCCTCTCTTCCACCCCGGGAGGTTGGGGGCTAGGGTTAAAAGTCCCAACCTTCTAATCATGTCTTGTTCTTTCTGGTGATCAGTCCTCACCCTGAAGCTATGCAGGGGCCCCCAAGTCATGAGTCATGTCATCTCATTAGCATAAGAAAGGTACTCATCACTCTGGCAATTCCAAGAGTTTTAAGGAGCAGTGTGCCAGAAACCAAGAAGACAAAATATATATTTCTTATGACACCACAGTATCACAGCAGGGTTCCTGGGAGTGTGCATTTTGAGAGGGAGGGGCTTGGTGCTCAGGCAGGACCATTTGGCCACAACAAAATGTTCCAAATGTTCTGGAAGAATGCTCGTGCGTGCATATGCATACATGTGGGGGCGTGTGGGTATGCGTGTGCATGTGTGTGCGGGGGAGAGGGGTTGTATGTGTGTGATGGAGGGAAGTTAACAGAGACATTGTGGCATCATGGACCAGCCTCTAGGCCTCTTTTGCTCTAGCCCAATAAATATCTGTTAAGGCCATACTCTTGTCAGGCATTGTGGGACCCATTTATTTACTGCTCTTTTGTCTATTAACCCATTTATTCTGCAAATGTGTATTGCGCAGCTATTCTCTGCAGGCCCTGAGTCAGCTGCTGGGAACGGAGAGGATCCAGACACAGTGCCTGCCCTCAGGGCTCTGCATACAGTGGGAGAAAGGGATCCCATGTGCCAGCTCTGAGCTGCAGGATAGCGAGGGCACCACAGGAGAGGACTGGGGAACATCCCCAAGGAGTGGGCACTGGGCAGGACCTGCAGGTGTCACAGACAATAGGCAAAACAACGGGCAAAGGCACAGAGTCATGATGAGGCAGGGCATGTTTGGAGAGATGGCACGGAGGAGTCCGTGCAAGTCCAGACCTGGAGAGACCTGGGATGCCAGCTGGGGGTGGGGTGTTCTGGCTGCTCTCTCTGAATTCACTGCCGCCCTCTGTCCCTTGTGGGGACTGAGGAGGCTCCTGTTGCCCCAGTGTCATTCCCAGACCCTGCTTTCCCTTCCTCTTCTTTCTCATCACCATCACACCCGCTCCCTTCATTGCTGCTGCCACCCACAGTCCCCAGGGAGGCGTCAGTTTCAGGGGAGAGAACAGCGTTCTCAGCCACTCTAGGAGCACCACCGCTTTGGGACCTGCCTGCAGTCGTAGGCTGTAGGGATGAAGGCAGGAGCTGGGCCTGGGAGTTGGAAGGCCTAGCTCTGCATCTGACTCCAGTATTTTCTGCCATGTGACCTTGGGTGAATCCCTTCTCTCTGGGCCTCAGTTTCCTCCTCTGTCAAATGAGAAAACTGTCTACACAGGTGTGTGTAGACAATCATTTATTTCCTACTTGCCTCAATGCTAACATAGGAGAGGTCAAGTCATTTGATAAACACCAAAACGCATATCTGTTCTTATTCCTGCAGGACACTGGCTCATAAGGGATTTCAGCATGCACAGAGCAACTGCCACCTTGCCTCCCCACAGATTTCATTACAGCAATCTAGGAGGACCACAGCAGCTTTGTCTGGCCTTCCCCTTCCCCCACGGGTCTGGGCTGGGGTGGAGGAGGAGGCACCACTGCAGTTCCAGTATGGGGAGAGGTGAGAAAGCTGTTCCCCAGGCCTGGGTGCTGCCCCAGGTTCTGCCACCTGCCCACCGAAAAATGAGATAGTGGGCCTGGTCATGTCCTGGTCCTCAGGCCTGGGACATGCACCTTCTACCAGCCCTGGAAGCACCTTCCCCATTGCCTTTTGCTGGCCTGTGCTTAGAGTTTGCAAATCTATCCGTGACAGTCAGCCTGGCTGTGCCAAGGTACGATAGCAGCCAAACGTCCATGGGGTCTGTGCCTCCCCAGCCCTGTTTGTATGTGCTGAGCTGCCAGATGACAGCAGGTATTGTGTCATGGGTGGCTTCACCGGGGTGCAAGCTGACTTAGAAACAGGTCACCTGGTATTCCTGCTGGCAAGGATTTAGAGACTCTGGGTGCGACATTTCTCTTTCCCAGAACAAACTCCAAGCTGCCTTGTGACCTTTCAGGAGCTTACTCACACATAAAAATCGCAAGTGGTGCACAGCGCAGGTATGAGGGAAACCCAGAGCAGGTCCCCCTAGGCAGAGTGAGAAAGGTTGATGAGGGCCAGTGCAGTGCCTGGATGCAGAGGGGCTGGAGACAATGTCTGCCATCCATCCCTCCATTCACCCATCCATCTGCCCACCCACCCATCCATCTACCCATCTATTCAGCCATCCATCCATCCATGCATCCATCCATCCATCCATCCCTCCACCTATCCATCCATCCATCCATCCATCCATCCATCCATCCATCCATCCATCCACTCATCCATTCATCCATCCATCCATTCATCCACCCATCCATTCATCCACCTATCCATCCATGCATCCATCCATCCACCCATACACTCACCCATCCATCCATTCATCCAATCATCCATCCATCCATCCATCCATTCATCTATCCACCCATCCATCTATCCACCTATCCATCCACACACCCAACAAACACTCACTGAATTCTTCTACTAGCACTGCGAGACCCTGTAGAGAAGACCCAACCCTACCCTTGAGGTGCTTGGGAACAGACAGATGCAACTGACAGCAGGAGTCAGATCAGGCCTCATGGGAGCTGGTGAGGGGAGCATTGTCAAGGGGTTACAACTCCAACCAGCCTCAAGGATTAGTTTGGGTCCCAAAGGAGAAGGCTTTTGAGCTGGCCCTGAGGGGAAGTGGGGCTTTGAGGGGTGAGCTGTGCAAGAAGCATGGCAGCCCTCTCCCTCTCTGGCCCCAGTTCCTACATTGACAAAGAAGTTGGACTAGAGGCACTCCAGGGCCCACCGAGATCCGCACAGATACAGCAGAGTTTCCTTCCTGTGTGCACGCTCCTCATGACATGAGTCCTCATGACACAGAGCAGAGCGAGCCCTGCTCTGTGGCCAGTCCGACTTGCGATGCAGCACATCTGGGTCACACAGCAGCCTTAGGCACTTCTGCAGACCCTGTGTGTATCTCAATGCAGCCTCATGCTCCCACATTGCCTCAGACCTGCCCCTGAGATGTGAGCCCAGCAGCGCCCACCCAGCCAGGCCCTGCCTCCTCTGTGGTCATGGGCCCCCCAGCAGAGTAGCCCTCCCCTCCCTCAGGCCTGGAGGGCCGAGTCTGTCTCTGGGGCCCTGTAACCACCTTGCTCCAGTGTCTCTACCACTGCAGGGGCATTTGCTTCCCATGCTGGAAGTCAGCCAAGTCTCCTCTGTGCCGCTGGGCCCTGTTCCGGTGTCTTCTCTGTCCCTGTGGGTTTGCCTCACCCTTGAAGGTAGAATTCAGAGTTCTCCATCCCACCCTCTTCGTGCCAGCCCAATGCCTGACACATCCCCTCGGTCAGTTTCTGAAGAGGGAAACTGGGTAGGGAAACTGGGCGGCAGAGGCGTCTCTGGGCCCCTTGCCCAAGGCTGTCAGCTACCTTGCAGCCCAGAACTGAGACGGAGGCATGATACCCCACTTACCTCAAAGATGCTTAATAAGAGAGGGTGCAGATGGATGAGAAATGAGGAAATGGAGGCACAAAGGTACCAGGTGTCCAAATAGGAGGCAGAGAGGGGCCACAAGTGGTTCAGCCTCCCTGGAACCCAAGTAGGTGGTCCAAGTTCTTCCCCTCACATCTGGCGACCTCTTCCATTACCTTCCCCACCCACCCTCAATGCTGCTGCCTGGAGCCCTTCACTGCTATTCCCTCTCCCATCTGTTCTCCTTCAGAACTGTCCTACACTTCCAAATTATCTCATCTCCCTTCTGCACCCCCATCCCCGGCTGCTGGTGTCAAGAGGAAAGCAACCAGCTCAACTAAATCACGTGGATACAGAGAGCATGAGGAATGTCCAAGTGGGTCCTTGAAAAGTAGCCTCCATCCGTGGATGCTAAGTCTGGAGGGAGAGGGAGGTGCTCTTTTGAGGGGCAGCCAGCAGCCTGGTGCCCTCTGCTTTGCAGAGCTTGGGATAAGGCAGAAACCCTGCTGGGTCAACCCACGGCTCCTCAAGAGCCCTGGGGCTCACTTGCCCTCCTCAAGGCTTTGAGGACCCCTTGGGCAGCTGCCTCTCCTCTTGTTGCCCTAAACCCACACCATCTTGGCACCTGGCCCCTGCGGGGTTCTGCATTCCTGAACCAGGAGAGAGCCATGTTCAAGAATGCAGGCTAACTTCTCAGCAGCTCTGCATCCATCACAAATAGCTGATGCTCTCCGAAGGCCTCTAGAAACCTGCACAGCAACCTCCTTGCCTTTCTCTGTGTCTTTCCAGCTTTCTCAGAAGGACCCAAAGACTTCCAGAGGGGAGCTTTCCATTCCAGATAGTAGATAAAGGATGGCTTCTCTATCCCACCCAAATGCTATAGAAATGTGCACGTGTGGAAATCCCTATCAACAAGAGCTCATCAGGGTCAGAGATTTGTGTTGGAAAATGGGAAGAGGATTATACTGAACTAATGACTAAACCAAATCAAAGAAGTCACAACCTAAAAGTGGTCCAGCAGAGATCAACAGCAGAATCTCCATAGAAGGTCAAGCCAGGAGGCCCAGCCCTCATCATTCAGAGTTCTAGAAAGAGAAAATCGAGAACATGGAGAAAATAACCACTGTTGGAAAATGCAGGTCTTTGTCTGGAAGGCAGGACATCCTAAAATATCCTATGAAATTTCGGAAGGCCAGTGATAAGAAGATCTTGGCTTCCAGAAAATAAAAAAAATAGGTCACTTGCAAGAAAAGGGAATCGCATTAGCATCAGAATTTGCATTTGCATCAGAATTTACAACAGCATAGATGCTAGAGGTCAATGGGATCAGAGAGAAAATGATTTTGAACCTTCAATTCTACAGCTAGGCAAACTATCAATTAAATACCCTTTCAGACAAAGATTGTTTGAGGACATATTACATGCAAAATTAGAAAGGAATCTGAAAGACAGGAAGGCATGGGGTAGAACAAACAGTGGAATTAGCGCAGTGTGATGCCCTGAAAGGAAATCCCAGCTGGGGGCTGCACAGGAACCAGAAAGCCAATTCAAAACCTTCCCCACTGATTACAAATCTGGGTGATTTTAAGGACATGGAAAAGAAGAGTGTGTTTCTTCTTTGGATAAGGAATGAAAGGCAGAACAAGAGCGAGCCAGGAAAAAGAACAAACTGAACACGGCAGTCATGGCCCAAATATGTACAAGTTAAACTAAAATGCCGCAATGGGTGGGCTTGAGAAGCTGATGGCGTGTGCAGTAAGAGAATCCCTCTGACCCCAAGACTTGTGTCTTCTTCAAGCAGCCTACGTTTAGTGACTTGAGAATACAGTTCCTTCTCTGAGGGGCCAACCTGGCACTGTTTTGTAATCGTAGTAATATAAGAGCTATGTTGAAATCGACCTATAGACAAAGCCCAGAAGTCATAGCTTAGAAATGCGGTAACCTTGATCATACAAAAGAAGTTAATAAAGTAAAAGAACTTGATAATATATTTGATGAAGTTAAAGGGTCTGATGATGTAAAATAAGTCAGAACATAAACTCGGATTGATGAGAAGTGGAGGCAGAAACCATTTTCCTCTTACAGAGTAGACAGAACACATTTTGCAAAACTGATGGAACGAAACGACACCGAGGTTTAAGCAAATTACCTAATGTTATAAGGATGACTAAAAGAACTAAAAACAGTATAACAAAACCAGGAGATGAGTGAAAGCAAAGCGGGGAAGAAGTACACTAAATGTATCAGTTCTCACAGCAGGAAGTCAATAGAAACTGTCCAAAGTTAACAAACCGTGAAAAAAAGATCTAAGCATATTCAGAAGTATGGTACTAGTAAACAGAGTTGCAAATAGAAACAGTCAAATGGCTTCTTCTGGGTAGTGAGATGGGCATAATCCAGACTTACTTTTGATTTATTATCATTCTCTTCTCTTTGCACCTGTCTATAGTACTTCTACCTTCACACATAGGCTCAATATATTGTGAAGTCTTACAGAGGAAGAACTGAGGGAAGGGGAAGGGTCTGGATGGGTGGTCAGGTATATATGCAGAGGTGGGGTGGGGAAGGGGAGTGAGAATTGGGATTCCATTTCTCTCCTGTGGGTGTGTCTGGGAGTTTCTGAGATCAAGAAGCCCATTGCGTTATACCAAGGTCAGTGTTCACAGCAGGTGCCCAAAGAATTTTCGTAAGTGGATACAAGGAAAAGAGCTAAGCTCTTCCCACACACAGAAAGAAGAAAGGAAGAGGGAAGGAGGAAGGGAAAAAGAAGAGAGGGAGGAAGGAAGAGGCAGGAAGGTGGGGAGCAAGGACGGAAGGCAGCTCACCATATGGAAACCCAAAGGCTCTATTGGGCCACTTGCTCCTCCCTCTGGGCCTCTCATCTTCATGGGGTGCTCAGGGTATGTGAAGGTACCTGATGTTACCACCTCCCCATGTGGCTACCCCTACAGTAAGGGCTGGCTTCATGGGTGTGTGACCTGTGCTGTCACCCAGGGCCTTACTCTGAGAAAGGCCACATATTGGCTTAATGCTCTGCTGTCACCAACTTGTCATTCTTAATCATTTCTAAACAAGGGACCCCACATTTTCATTCTTCCCTGGGCCCCATAAGCTAGGCAGCCAGAACTGCCTACAGTCCTATAGCTGGTCTGATAACAGCCACCTGGCATCTTAAGCTGTGGACCCTGTCCACCTTGGGCTCTGAAAGATTAAGTGGGGATGATACCACAGTGAGCTTAGTGAGACAATGGTGTAAACATGGATTGCGAGGGAAGCACAGAGCGCTGCAGGCCCATGACTAATGCCTGTTCCATTTCAGGCTGAGACAGGGAAAGGGTGAGTGAATGCACGGGAAAGCCAAGCTCCCGCATGGCAGAAGGGCAGGGTGCTGGGCCAGGAGGAGCTGGAAAGGAGGCCACAGTGGGGCTAGGACCAGGCTAGAACACTGGAGCTCTGTCCTGAAGGCAGTGGGTTTTAAGTAGGGGGTGGATGCAGGGATCATATTTCTGTATGCAAAGAATCACTCTAAGGTAAATGTAGCAAATAGATAGAAGTGGAGACTCAAGCTAAGCCTTCTCAGTTCATCAGTTCATACAGGGAAGACAAGGCACTGTCCCAGACCCTGTCTGAGTGCTTCTTTTTTTATTTTTATTTTTATTTTATTTTTTTTTTTTTTGAGGTGGAGTTTCACTCTTGTTGCTCAGACTTGAGTGTAATTGCAACCTCTGCCTCCTGGGTTCAAGCGATTCTCCTGCCTCAGCCTCCCAAGTAGCTGGGATTACAGGCACCCACCACCACGCCCAGACAATTTTTATAGTTTTAGTAGAAACGGGGTTTCACCATGTTGGCCAGGCTGGTCTCGAACTCCTGACCTGAGGTGATCCGCCTGCCTCGGCCTCCCAAAGTGCTGGGATTACAGGCATGAGCCACCACGTCTGGCCCCTGAGTGCTTCTCAAGCTTTGTGCATGTTTGTCAGACAGTGAGGCATGTTGTCTGTACTCACTGAGGAGTGTTCATATGCTGCATGAGTGTGTGGTATGAGCATGTGTCAGGCTACTGGGATGCATGACCAGTGACCTCAATGTTAGCAGATCGTTCTCCACGGATCTCTTGTGTTTCTGCACATCTTACAGGTGAGGCACTGACTGCCTTTTGTTCTGGACTATCTTTTCAAAAGTGTTGTATAATAAACAGCCTTGGTAGATAGAATTAGTCTCTTCCTCCCGAGAGAAGGCAGGCATATTTCCTGCTTATTATAAGACTTGGGAGTCCTAAGCTCAGAGTTCTTCCTCCCCTATAGTGTAACATAGATGTCATCTAATTCTCTTGACATCACTCTGTGGGAATTAGGGTTCAGGGGCCAGGCACCAAAATGCTGATACTCTGATTCCTGGTATTTCTGTGAATACTAAACTGTCCTTCCTCCCTGACGCAGGAATCTCATGTCTTCTACCAGAATCCTCAAAACCACAGCACGTCAATTTGCTATCTTGCACAAAAGGTAAGATCAGACTGTTCAGCGTTCTTGACACTATGTTTATAAATACGTGTGTTTCAGTGAATCTGGCTTTGACCACATTTGTATGTACACGGCAGGATGATAGGGCTGTGGTTGCTGTGGGGAAGGTTGTTTCAGAGTTTGTACATATTGGGAAATCAGATCCAGGATGTTCGACTCTATATGAGAAAAAAATGACTGTGTATTTGATATGGGACTATACCAGCTACACTCATTGAAAGATAGGAAAGAGGTGGGAGATGGGGTCTGCTTTGGCTTAAATGTGCTTCCCAAAGTTCATGCGTTGGAAGAATTCCCAGTGCAACCGTGTTGGGAGATGGGACGTTTAAGAGGTGATCAGGTTATGAGAGCTCTGCCGTCATAGATGGATTCACGCTGTCATTGTGTAGCAGGTTAGTTATCAAGGGAATAGGTTAGCGATGGTGGCAGCGGGCTCCTGATAAAAGGGTAAGTTTGGGGCCTGGCATGGTGGCTCATACCTCTAATCCCAGCACTTTGGGAGGCTGAGGTGGGAGGATCGCTTTAGCCTAGGAGTTTGAGAGCAGCCTGGGCAACATGGTGAAACCCCGTGTCTACAAAAAACACAAAAATTAACTGGGCATGGTGGCACGTGCCATAGTCCCAGCTACTCGGGAGACTGAGAGGTAGAAGGATCACTGGAGCCCAGGAGGTTGAAGCTGCAGTGAGCCATGATGGTGCCACAAACTGCCGCCTGGGTGACAGGACAAGACACTGTCAAAAAAAAAAAGGTAAGTTTGGCTCTCTTCTTGTCTCTGTCTCACACACCCACTCACTTGCCCTTCTGCTTCCTGCCATGGGATGATGCAACAAGACAGCCTTCACCAGATGCTGAGCAGGTGCTGGGCCCATGCCCTTGGACTTCCCACCCTCCAGACCATGAGTCAAATAAATTCCTTTCCTTTATAAATTATCTAGTCTGTGGCACTCTGTTATGGCAACATAAAATATACTAAGATAAGGACTAAAAACATGGAGAGACAGATTTCCCCCACCATACATGCACCTGCCACCTGGAGCACTGGATTGAACTAGATTGATGGTAGTGAGCACAGGAAGAGACCTATGGGGACCATCAGAGGTATAATACAAGGCTGGACTCTTGTAAAGGGGCCTTGCTTTATGGGATAAGATCTTCTTTTCCACCCATCTGAAACCTCTGTCAACACCTGGCCTACTGGTATCAGACTCTGGGACGTCAGTCCCAGCTCTGGTTTTTGTTTTGTTTTTTAAATTATTCTTGATATCTTTTCTCTAGGAGCTAAGCTTGAAAATCACCCTTCTGAAGTACCTATTACCCTTTCCAGCCAAGATAATGGCATAGGACACTCATAAATTAACTATCTTATTGAGAGGTTAGAACAGGAGCCTAAGCCCATGCCCCAGGGATAGCATTTCAGCCTCCTCCAATTTCCAGTTACATATTTTGCTCACATCTCTTGATCCAGTCGACTTGGTGGAAGGAGGGGTTGGGTAGAAAAGAAACAACACCCAAGTACTAACTGTCCTGAGCACAGTGCTGTGTGCTTTACCTGCATTCTCTCTTCTGACTCTTCAAAATCATGCTCTGTAGTCGATGCTACTGTCCCTGTTTGAGAGGAGAAAGCTGAGGACTAGAGTTTGGCCATCGGTCCAAGCGCTTACACAGGCAGAGCCCAGCAAGAGTGGGGGAAGAGGGTGGCAAGAAGAGCCAAGACAGGAAGTGAGAAGAGAATTCTTGCTGTCAGAAGGTGCTGACAAAGCCACAGAGAAATTGCAAGGGCACCAGAAGGCTTTTCAGAGGAGGTCGAGGCACAGGCAAGGGGGAGTCTGCAGGAGGAGAGGGAGTGAGTGTTTTGAGAGGTCAGCAGTTGGAGTCCCAAACCTTGCAACTGGATTGAGCTGGAAGCCCCTTAAGGCTGCAATTACAGCTACACAGAAACATCCCCCTGCATCAGGCCCATAGGCTAGACATCACACTGCCCCCATTCCCACACTACCCCCGAAATCCATAGATGGGTCCACTGTGGCAGGTCAGCCGTGGAAGCCTCCCAGGCAGACAATGGCCTTGTTGCCTCCTCCCCGGCTTCTCTCAGCCTCTGTTATTAACATTCAGGCAGCTCTTTACACCATTCATCGAAGGCCACAGAGGAGCTGAGATCTGATCTAGCCTGGCTGAGCTGCATTAAAATCAATTAAAAATGAGAGATAAGCCTCTTCTTTCCAATGGAAAAATCCACAGGAGCAAGAGAAAGACACACACAGCCCCATCAATCATTCCAGGCTCTGCTTTCCTTGGGCTTTTCTTCCCCACTAAACAGCTGCAGGATGAGTTGGCTGAGCAGAAAGGTCTTCTTGCCATGGGGCTGTGGCTGGCGGCTCCCAGACTGGGCCTCAGCTGCCAACAGGATGTGCCTGCTATTCCGTTGCCAGCCTGACTGCCTGGCAGTCTGACTGCAGCTGGGATGAGCAGAGAGCAAGCAGGGAGAAGACCAGAAGCCTATCCTTTGGGCCATCTCATGAGGCCTGATGCCACCTCCCCTTTCTCTTCTGGGCCCAGAATTTAGGCCTCCGGGAAACCTTGTATTCCAGGCTTATCTTAGCTGTCTCTGAAGATCTGAGCAGAATTAGACTTCTCTTATTCCTCTTTGGAGAATTTTTACTGCTGTGATGATTCCCGTGAAACTGCGTTTCCTGATTTTTTCTAAGGAAGAATGGGGGTGTGTGTATATGTTTTATGCACTGGGACCTGCACCCACACAGGGCATAGCACTAAGTAAACATTCGTCAAATGAATAAGAAAAAACAAGACCAACATGCATCTGCCATCCAACAGCCGTAACCAATCTAGCAGACAGCATTTGATGCCGGTTAAGGTATTTTCTTTCTTTTCTTTTTCTTTTTTATTTTTGAGGCAGAGTCTCACTCTGTTGCCCAGGCTGGAGTGCAGTGGCGTGATCTCAGCTCACTGCAAGCTGTGCCTCCCAGGTTCATGCCATTCTCCTGCCTCAGCCTCCTGAGTAGCTGGGACTACAGGTGTCTGCCACCACGCCCAGCTAATTCTTTGTATTTTTAGTGGAGACGGGGGTTTCACCGTGTTAGCCATGATGGTCTCGATCTCCTGACCTCGTGATCTGCCCACCTCAGCCTCCCAGTTTAGGTATTTTCTATTGCAACCTGAAGTAATCCATTTAACAGTTTATTTATTTAACTGGTGGCCACATCTTTGATTGTCCTCTTGACACACTGAGAAAGTGTTCATTCTTTTAAAAAAAAAAAAATAGAGATAAGGGTCTCCCTCTGCTGACCGGGCTGGTCTCGAACTTCTGGCCTAAGGCAGTCCTCTTGCCTCAGCCTCCCAAAATGCTGAGATTACAGACCTGAGCCACCATGCCTGGCCAAAAGTGTTCATTCATATAGATGCACCCAGCCCCAGCACAGTGTCATGCCCAGGATGGCAGGCTTCCTGGAAGAGGTGGGCTTGACCTCAGCCTGTAAAGGTGAGTGGATTTGGCTGGGCAAGACTACAGGGGAGAGCTTAAAATATTAAAATTGCCAGGGAAAGGAGTCTAGACTTGCTCTGTGTGAGCCACTCCTGTTTATACTACAGATGGCCTACCCTCACCCAAATGACTATTTTATACCCTCTCCTGAGTCAAGATGACCCTAGAGAGTAGGCTTAATGGACAATGAGAAAGAGTATCTTGATCCAGAGCCACTGGGATTTTCTTGGGTGTTCCAACATGCAGGCACTGATTGGATCGGATTTGAAATACAATTCTTCCTGGTAATTTATGGAAGGATATTGACTCAAATGCATAATTGTTTCAAGTAATCAGAGCACTTTGCAATCCATTCAGTTAAGAGCTTAACCTGTCATGTGAGTTGTTAAATCACAATTGCAAAGACTGAGGCTTCAGTAATGCTCCCGCTGGACCAAGGATATCATGGACATAACCAAATACCATTGGGGGAAGGGTGTACTCTGCTTCTCATGGTTCGGGTGTGTGAAGAGGCAGCCAGTTGGAAAGAGATTGTCAGTTGAAAGAGTTCAAGCCTTGATTATTTACTATTGTGTAATTCAGAGAAAACTATTAATTAGCTGAGGTGCTTAGACCTCTAGGCAGTGCAGGCTGTTTCCAGTGCATGGCTGGTGATAAAGAAGGGCCTTACTCACCAGCTCTGAAATCAGGGGTTCGTAAAGCAACTCACTTTGTGGCTGTGTTCATTGATTCATTCACAGCACTTGTTCATTTACTCATTCAACAATATTTATGGAGTGCTTTCTTTCAAGGCCTTTGGAAGGGGTGGATTTCTAAAATTAACAACTAGAATGGCCTGGGCAAGAAGCAATTAGAATAAGAAGCTGACGGATCAGAACAGACACTACCTGTAAACGACCAACATACTCTGATTTGCACAGGTGTGATCTCAACCCTGGGGCTGATGATGCAGTAGTGAGCCTGAACGACAGCTTACGTTCTGGTGGCCTTGTTGGGAGAGGTCAGTGGGGGCTTCCCAGAAGGGATGCTTCTATGATGAATCCTGCAGGAGCAGAGGGACAAGAAAGGAAGCAGGCACCACTGGGATTCGGGGTGGGCATCATACATACAAAGTCCCGTAAGCAAGAAAGCCTGCTGGGACTTCGGGAGCCTTCCAGTAGCTGGACGAGGCTAGAAGGTGGTGATGAGGCTGGGAGGGACCAACTCATGAAGGACCTGGCATGACTTAATGATGATTTGAGACGTAATACCTCAAGCTGATTTGGAGAAGCTGGAGGATTTCTAATCAAGAAACGATTATATCAAACTATCTTTCCAGTGTTTTTGGAACCACAAAGCCCAGATCTGAGCATGCCGTCCATCGTTAAGACGCTTTGGTGGCTCCCATTGCACTTAGGCTGAATAGCAATAGATTCCTTCTGCATTTCCAGCCCCACCTGCATGCCTCTCCCTCCCTGCACTTCAGCTCCTCCTTGCTTATGTCCTGCACCTGGGTTGGCTCATCTTATGTCTACTTCTTTCTACATAGACACAGTAACAGTCTGATCTCTCTTTCTTTTCCCCACACATGAATAACACCTGGTTCTGAACACCGCATTCCTCTACTGGGCTCCTGTGACAGCCCCCTTTACCCTCACATCGCCAAATCATGCTCCACAGAACTAAGGAAGCTTTGAAAGCCCAGATCCGAGCATGCTGTCCATCGTTAAGATACTTTGGTGGCTCCCATTGCACTTAGGCTGAATAGCAATAGATTCCTTCTGCATTTCCAGCCCCACCTGTATGCCTCTCCCTCCCCACACTTCAGCTCCCCCTTGCTTACCTCCTGTGCCTGGGTTGGCTCCTCCCAACCCAGGGCCTTGGCTCAAGCTGCTCCCCAATCTGAATACTCTTTCCCACCTTCTTCTACTTCCACCTCAGATTGGCATTACTCTCTCTGGGAATCCTTTCGTAACCTCTCTGACTAGGTCAGTTCCTCCCAATAGAGCCATTTATAGCAATTTTCATAGTTGCAATGTTATAGCTATTGGTGTGATTTTTAAAATCCATAACTAATTTTCCAGCAGACTGATACTCCCTGAATTCCTGTGTATTAGCTACATATTGTTTTGTAACAAATTACTCCAAAACATAGCAGCTTAAAACAACAAACATTTATTATCTCACAGCTTCTGTTGGTCAGGAATTTGAGGGCAGCTTTGCTGAGTGATTCTGGGACAGGATCACTCATGAGGCTGCAGTCAAGATGTTGGCCAGGGCTACAGTCATCTGAAGGCTTGACTGGGGCTGGAAGATCCACTTCCAAGATGGTCACATGGGCTTCTCCATAGGGCTGCTCACAACATGGCCACTGGCTTCCCCAGAAAACCAGAACTCACAATGTCTCTAATGACCTCACTTCAGACATACTACTTCATCATTCCAGAATATTCTCTTGATTACAAAGGTCAACCTAATTCAATGTGGAAAGGGGCTATGTAAGTGCATGAATACAAGGAGAAAGGGATCATCCATGGCCATCTCAAAGGGTGCAAATCCCATCTGTCCTTGTTCACTGCTGTATCTTCAGTGCCTCACTCAGGGCCCAGCACACTGTAGACATTCAAATAACAATTTTGATAAATGAAAATGGTTTGATTAGATTATTCCATTCAAACAGTGAGGATGGGCACAGTGAGCCTCCCCACCCCTTTTACCATTTCCAGCAAAGTCTCAGCAATAACTAAGTCCCATCTTTTGCCTTGCTTCTCATGGCCCCAAAGACTGAATATCAGAGTCCTACTCAGAGGATGAAGGGAACACCGTCAGGCCACAGCCCTGGCTGCAGTCAGCTCTGGCCCCACGTGCAACCTTGTCACTGAGTGTGCATTTCCTGAGGATGCTCCCTGGGCAGCTGTTCATGCCTCAGACATTTGGATCAGAGGAACACCAATTGAGGGAACTGGAAAGCAGTGGCTTCACCTTATTTGCTTGTTCCACGTCAGCTGACTTCCAATGAGGGTGTGTTGAGCTGCACAGACAGCTCTGTCAGGGGCCTGTTTTTGGTGGCCCTGCCGGATTACAAGGCTCCATCACTGAGGAGTGAGGGAAGCAGCTGACACTCCAGCCTACACTCCGGATGTCTCTCTGTATGTGTCTGCCACTGAAAACTGGCTCTTCAATAATGCATGGAGCTATTAGCACCAAGCTGAGGATGACTTGCTCCCTCCCAGCGATCAAAGCTGCCGCTGGGAGCCCAGTCGATGATCAGATTTCATGGGTTCCTTGTAACTGTTGCCCCTTCATATGAGATTAGAATGGACTGTTTCATGTCCAAGGATGAAAGCAGCAAGGATTTGGGAGAAAATCCGGCTTCCCTGATAAATCAAAATGCTTCCATTTCATTACAAATGAATGCATGACACAGCTAATAGGTCCTGTGAGAGGGAACGCTGCGGGACCAGCTGTCTCCACCAGCTTCTCTCAGAGGCTGGGTAAAATGTATAAGATGCTGGACCAGGGAAGCCCCTTGATTTCCTTATGTCCAGGGAAGCCCCTTGATTTCCTTATGTCTATGGCATCTTCCAGACCATAGAGGCCTGCCACAAATCCCTGGGAAATTCACCTTTATTCTGCAGCATTAGCAAAGTTAAGAGCAATCCCCTCAGAGGCGATTGGGGGACTTGGAGCCAGGACTGCTGGGGAGGAGGCGGCTGCGGCTGGCAGCTGACATAACATTAATACCTCCTCACCACTGTGCATGCTCACATGTCCAGTACTTTGCGTACAGTAAGTACCTCTAATCCTTGCAGCAACTGCAGTGTATTATTAGATCTTGCTACAGTGAAGAAACTGAAGATCAGAGAGCTGAAGTGATCTTGTCAGGGCCTCCCAGCTAAGGAGTGCTGGAGCCCAGAGTGAAAGCCCTGGGCTGTGCTCATGCCTCTGTACCAGCTGCTCCCTCAAGTCCCTCCAGAAGCAAAGACAAATCTAGAAGCAAAAGGGAGAGTCCCTGGAGGAGCCGGCCATTTCAGGTACAGGAGAGGGGTGGGGTGTGTAGTCGACACCACTACGAGAACCCCCTGGTCTGACTTCAGAGGCTTCCCACAGTCAGGCCCAGTCGGCGTCACAGCCGCCTTTAGTGTCTTCTCCAGGGAGCTCTCTCCTTTCTCGGCTGAGATGCTGATTTCTTCTGGCTGCTGGCTCTGAGCCCCCGGGTGGATCATCTATCCTCTCTGGCCTTGCTTCCATCATCTGTGAATTGGAGGTAATGACGCCACCTTAGTGGCAAGACAGCCCAGGAGCTGCTTGGGCCGTGTAGCACAATGGGATTCTCCTGGCTCATATATCCCAGCGAGTGCCCACCTCAGCCCACCTGCCATGCCCTTCCTTCCTCTGCAGTAGCTTCCCCGCTTCATCTGTGCCCCACAGTCTGGGACACTCGGGTCCAAACTCCTCCTCCTTTTGAAAGACCTTCCCTATGTGGGCTTCCCACCAGCCTGCAGCCTGGATGGGCGGGATCTCCTCGTCTCTAGTGTTGTGAGATAAGGTCACATATCACCAGCTTGGCCAGGAGCCACGAGGAGCAGGGTATGGGTCTCTCCACTTCCACCTCCCATCTGTGCCCCCAGATCCCCTATATCTTCCTGGGCATCCAGCCTGAGGCAGGCTGCAGCAGGACTGATGGTGATTTTGTAGACCTGGCTTCAGAGGGTTGGGTGGTCTCCGAGTCAAAGTACAATCCCCCCACCCATCTCTCTGCCCCAGTGGATGGAAGGACACCTCCTGCAGAACAAGCACAGGCCAAGGAGTCAGAGGCAGGTGCCAGTGGCACCCTCAGAGAAGGGTCCTCCCTGTCCGCCTCCCCTGTCCAGGTTTGGACACATCCATGTCCCCTGGCGTGTCCCTGATAGACCCAGAGGTCATGCCATAGGGAGGCTGACCCTCCCAACTGACCCTCCGACCAGATCAGAGCCCTCGAGGGTGGACTATGTCTGGCTCATGCCCACGTGCCCAGGGCCAGCATCGTATCTGCACAGGGAGATGCCTCACGTGTGGGGAGTGATAGACTCAGTCAGGGGTGAGGGGACCAGGCCTGGTGACATGGTGGGTGGGTTTCTCAGGCAAACTCAGAGACAGGAAAAGCTGGGTTGGCAAGGTGGAAGGGGCTCAGTGATCAGGCTCTGACCAGGGCACTTATAAATACGTGTTTGCAAATCACCGATCTTCGATCCCCCCACCTCAAATTCAGAGACAGCTTGATGTATGCTGTGTGGAGGAGCCATGGCCTAGAGACAGTGCCATCACTAACGCCCGGGGATTTCACGTGCACGGCCTCTCCCTGGGACTCGGTTTCCTCACTCGCGCCGGGAGCTGGAGTAGAGGTTCTCTGCAGCTCCCCATCAGCTCCCACGGAACGGCTGTTGTGAAATTCCCTGCACTGTGCCCAAACCCCTAACCACAGGCAGTGGAGGCCCCAGGCCTCAGTGTGCTGTCAGCCTGACGAAAGGTGGCTTTATCCTGGCATAATTCCCTCCCTCAGTTCTTGCCACCACTCCTGGCTCCTTGTCCACCTGCTAGGCAGTCCTATACCTGGGCCTGTCAGGAAGAAGGCCTGCCCGGGCCAGCGGCTGTGCAGAGATCAGGAAGGAATTACCTGCAAGAACCCATCTGTTTGTGCCTCTGCTTTGGAAGCTACTTGTGCATTGAAGTAAAAGCTTTGGCTCTGTTGTCAGGGACAGTGAAGGACATCTGTGTCCTTTGATGCTGCGCATATAGGAGCTGGCACCCTGGGACTCTTCAGTGTCCCCTTTGGACAGGGCAGAAGGCCTGATTGAGCAAGTGGCTCTTAGGAGAAAAATCTAAACAGACATTGAATGAATGTGAATTTTTCCTCTTGAGGCACATATGGGCTCCAGTTTGCCTTCAGCCAGGACACAGGAAGGAATCTTTGCCAGGAAGGTGACTGGAGCAGGGATTAGGAGGGCCGAGCCTGCTCTGGTGAGCTCCGTGAGCCTGGGCATGGCCTCCGCCTTTTCACACCCGGGAAGGTTTGCACATGCTGCTCTCTGGGATCTGGGTTGATGGCTGCATCCACTGACAGATACTAACAGTTCTAGTCACCCGCCATGGGGAAGAGGCACGATGGCCATCTCTTCCTAGGAGAGCGTTTCAGAGATCATGCTGTGTGGAGCGTATTTGATGTCTCATGATCCCCTTAGACCGGTGAGGTTGGGCTACCTGCATCTGCCTGCCAGGTGATCACTAGCTTCAGGCTTAAGTAAGCATTACTTCAGCACTGCCTGTGGGTTCCATGGCAGGTCAGGCATCTTCACACAGTGTTTCATGATATCCTCACAGTCCTCATATCTCCCAATGACCCAGGTCCTGCTCGACACAGTCCAGGGCTCCCTGCTCCACCTCTGCAGCTGCTGCATCGGCCAGGGACTTCACTCAGCCTGCTGCTCTTTCAGTGTTCAAGATAGAAATGCCAGGTGTGGCAATCTCGTCAGTTCTTCAAGTATCAGCCAAATGCCCCTTCCTCCAGGAAGCCTGCCAAACTTTTCTCTCCCTGTCATGCATGCCTGTGCTTGCATCCTGGCCATGCCCTTGTCACGCTGTGGAGTTATTTGTACACCTGACTTTGCCCCCTGGAGCTCCCCGGGGCATCAACGCTGAGTCTTTC
This sequence comes from Rhinopithecus roxellana, assembly GCF_007565055.1. Classification (NCBI taxonomy): domain Eukaryota; kingdom Metazoa; phylum Chordata; class Mammalia; order Primates; family Cercopithecidae; genus Rhinopithecus; species Rhinopithecus roxellana. The sequence goes on from NC_044565.1 coordinate 66,915,320, forward strand.
ATTCCCTGGCGACACTCCCTTCCCCTCGGGTACTTGCTAAGTGAATGGGTGAGCGGGGTTGTGGTCTGGCTGGCAACTTCCTCGACACCCAAGACAAGGCATGAAGGGTTAGAGACTTCAAAGTGATCCTTTTAGCCTGCAAGGAGACCGCAGCAGGGGATATGCTAGATGAAATTACTTAAACCATGAGGAGAGCACAGGGCACAGGAGTGCTTCTCAAGAAAGGGGTTCTGAGGCAGGAGCAGAAGCCAGTGGCAGGGACAAGGGCCATGGGCCACTGAAATGCTCCCTGCCAGCCCCAGTGCCCGCAGATGGCACCTGCAGCCTGGGGGAAGCCCTGCCTGCCTCCTCAGGCCGCCTGTAAACTGCTCGCGGCCCAGGGACCTCAAGGTTTCTCCAGCGGGCACCCTTTGTGTCTTGCGAGAGCCCCGTTTCTAAGGGAGAGGCAGCCGACAGCTTGCTGGGAGATTTCTAGAAGAAAGCTGCTGGGGGTGGCTACTGCTTTCTAGATTACTCAGTGTTTTACTGGAAGCACACTGGTCGTTTTGCACAGTCACAGCCAGCACAGCCTGCAGTCACAGAATGTTCTGGGCTCACCCTTTTCTCTGGCATGGGGAAGTGAGGCTCAGCGTAGAGGCTGTACCCAGAGGCACATGACAGTCTGGGCCCAGGCCAGGGCTCAATGAGGAGCCGGAGCGTCCCGGCCTGCCTGGACTCCAGCCGGGACCTCCCACACGAGGCTCATTCATCTACGCCCAGGATTCTCAAAGAACCCTGGCTCCAGCCTGCTCCCTGTTACGTGCTGAGCCCCAAGCTTACCCATGCCTCCTGCCATGGGGACCAGAGAATGTGAAGACCACCAGGGATACCCGCCCTGGAGACCATGGTGTGCTGCTGACTCAGGGTGAGGCGGTTCCCTGAGGAGGGAGCGAGCCCCAGCCACCCACAGGAGTGTCTTCCAAGGAAGTGGAGGTGTAGGGAGACCAAGGCAAGCCCTGAAGAGTACCAGGTGTGGAGAGGGACAGAGAGGAGAGTTCACATCCAGGCCTCTTCTGGGATGGGTGTGGTCTCTCCAGGGACAAAGCTGTGAGTGAGGAACCATGTAATGGAGTGTGGGAGAAGAGGCTCTAAGGAGGCTCAGCCAGTACGCCGGGGCTGCTGTCTTCCCAGCATGACTCACCGGGGCTTCTCCTCCTCCACCCAGCCCTGCCCCTCCATCTGTAGATCTTTGATCTCACAAACATACTCGGTGCCCTTCCAGAGAATGACATCACCAAGTGCGCCCTCTGTCCTGTCACTTGGAGCTCCTGGAAGCTCAGAATGTGCCTCAGTCTGGACACTGCCCCTGGCCTGGGGAGCTGGATGCGCCCCACCTCCCCTTCTGCCCTAGTGCGGAGGAAAGAAGACCAAATCTGGAGTCAGCAGACATAGGAGTCTAAACCCCGGTTCTGACACATCTAGGCAGCCATTGCCATAGCCACTCTCAGCCTTAATCTCCTGATCTGCGAATTGGGGAGAACCACACTAACCTTGCAGTTTGTGGTGACTCAAGGAAACCCACGTGAGAAATGTCTGGCACTGTGCCTGGCATGTAGTAGGTGCTCACTAAATACTCGTTTACAGTTTTTTCCCCCTCCCTGTCCTAACCTTTTTTTCTCCAGTAAGTGACTGGGGACAGGAGTCCACTCTAAGAACCTCTGCCTGCCCTCAGATCTCCGTGGCAAGTGAGGGCTGCATGACCCCTTTGTGCTGCGAAGACGCATCTCAGGACACTGACCTGTATGTGCCCAGGCTCATGGTGTCGGCAGAGAAACTGTGGGTGAGACCTTTGTGAAAATGGAAACCCAGATGACCGGGAAGGGGAGGGGCCCCAGGAGGAGGGAGAACCAAAGGTCCTCACTGTTTGTTATTCCACCTATTTGTTTTCCCATAATCCCCAGCCCACAGGGAGCTGCCACACTTACCCTGACTTCCCCAGCGGGCCCACCTCAGGAGCAGAGGCCGAGCAACACAGGCTGATCAGGCCACCATCACAGTTGGCCTCTGTGCCCAGGGGGTCCCTGCAGCCACCATCAGGAAAGCTCCCACCCTGGGGACAGAGTCTCTCCTGCCTCCTGTTCTTCCTGGGGTAGGAGACTTGCTCCTGCTCAGGGGTAAGCAGGTGCATGGGCTGGTGCCACCAGCTCGGTGCAGTGGCTCCCCTCTGCTCCCATGAAGGGCCTGAGAGGTATTTCAGGGCTCTGAGCATGGACTCAGCCAAACACTTGGGCAGGAGGGATGGTATCTGGTTGCCTTCAGGGCTTGGCTGAGCCCAGAGTCGAAAGCATTTTCGTATAGATGCCTGCTAACACACCAAACATGTCACTCCTTAACAAGATCTGCCTTGTGCCAGGGCTTGAGCCGAACTCCATGGAGTCAGAGAAAGAGGACCTGACAGACCCATGGGAGACGAGCATGAAGACAAAGCAATGACCCCAGATAGGCCGGTCGCAAATGCCAGGAGAGATCCGGACCTTGGGGTTTCACCTGGACCTTGAGAGACAGAATTTGAATATTGTGGAGATTAACGAAACAAAACACCACAGGAGCAAAGGCCTGAGTGAGGCTGGCCCTTTGGGGCTGCTGTATCTGGCCAGCTGGTGGGCATGGAGGGCCCACCCCACGGGGGAAGCCAGGCAAAGAAAGAAGGCTGGAGGCGGCCGGAAAAGAAGCAGGTGTCAGGCGACGTTTGAATTGATTTTCAGCACTAGGGAGCCAGCTCCGATCAGGGAGTGGTGTGAGCAGAACTGCCTTCTGGAGAAGGCCTTGAAACCACCTTTGCAAAAATGGTATCAGTGAGAAAATTATGACAGTGAAAGAGATCTCAGCTAACCTACCCCCAATCTTCCCTTTCCCTTAGTTATTCCTGGGCTATTGGGCCGAGCGAACTTTGGAAGACATGTAGGCTGTAGTTTAAATGATAACAGGCCTTGTCCCCAAAACTCAGCCACTTTTGTAAAGCTATTGGGAGGCCATCAGGCTTGGGGGAGGAGAGGACCCTGACTCCTGCTAAGGGGCAAGACTGTCAGCCATGATGCTGGAGGTCAGAAGACATGCGACTTCCCTAATTACTCCTGCAAATAACACCAGTGTTGTGAACCTAAGGTTGACCTTCTGAGATACCTTTTCAGGCTTTGTGCATGTCTGATGCCCATGGCTCCACCCCACGTGGACCCACCAGCCTTGCCCCTGTGGCCCCACCCAGAAGTGATTCAGCACCCAGGAGGACAGCTTCGACCCCCTAAGATTTCATCTCCGCCCAACCAGTCAACAGCAAGCACCTGTTACCTGGCCACCCCCAACCCTTCCCCCAAACTGTCTTTGAAAAACCCCTAACCTACAAGCTTTGAAGATGATTTCAGTACTAACTCTGTCTCCCACATGGTGTGGCGGGCCTCGGGTCTGTTAAATTCTTTCTTTACTACAATTCCACGACCTTCATTCATGCAGTGGGCAGGAAGAACTCCTCCAGTGATTACAGCCTGGGGTGCAGGCTCTGGATGGACGGAGCAGCACCTGGAGAGGACCGTTAACCCTCTGTCATCCACGTGTGGCTAGGTGAGGGATGCAGCCAGACCCACGGCCTTATCTGCCTACAGGACCCGCCTGAGCCCTCAGCCACAGACACAGGTTTCTAAGCCAACCCAGAGGGGATGCAGAGCCCTCCCTTTGGAGAGCCGAGATCCTGCTGAACCTGGGAAGGTACTGAAACACCAGCAGAGAGCTCACGGAGCAGCCACAGCCAGGGCTCAGGCACTGCCTGAGGCCCACCCTGGAGCTCCCACGCCCACCTGTCTCATCTTTCCAGAACTGGCCCATCTCTGCAGAGTTGGCAGCAGCTCCTCCTGCCAGCTGAGAGCCAGCTCCAGGCCTCCTTGGATTTTCCCAGGCAGAGCCCAAGGCCCAGGTGCCAAGTCCGAGTCCCAGTTCTTTTTGGCAGGCCCAGCCCCTGTTCGTCTTTGGGTTTTTTAACTTTTTATTTTGGAATGATTACAGACAAGTTCCAACGATAGTACAGAGAGTTCGTTCCCATGTACCCTCACCCAGCTTCCACCAATGTTAACGTCTTACATAACCATGGTACACTTGTAAAAGCAAAGAAATTAACATTGGAACAATACTATTAATTGAACTACAGCTTTTATTTGGATTTTACCAATGTTTCCTTAAGGGACATTACATTGTCATTTTTCTTGTCTAGGTCCAATCCCGGTTGCCACATTGTATTTAGTTGTCACTGCCTTTGGTCTCCTTTCACCTGGGACAGCTTCTCAGGGTTTCCTTGCTTCTTATGACCTTGACAATTTTTTTTAAAAATTATGATAAAAAAGATACATAACATGAAAGTTGCTATTTTAACCATCTTTAAGTGTATAATTAAGTGGCAGTAATTGCATTCACAATGTTGTGAAACCATCATCACTGTTTCCAAAAGAGAAACTCTGCCCATTAACCAGTAACTCTCTACTCCCCTCCTCCCAGGTACCTCTTTTTTTTTTTTTTTTTTTTTTTGAGACAGAGTCTTGCTCTGTTGCCCAGGCTACAATGATCTTGCAATGTTGGCTCACTGCAACCTCCACTTCCCGGGTTCAAGCAATTCTCCTGCCTCAGCCTCCTGAGTAGCTGGGATTACACGTGCCTGCCAACATGCCCAGCTAGTTTTTTATATTTTTAGTAGAGACGGGGTTTTGCCATGTTGGCCAGACTGGTCTCAAACTCCTGACCTCAGGTGATCCACCCACCTTGGCCTCCCAAAATGCTGGGATTATAGGTGTGAGCCACTGTGCCCAGTCCCAGGTACCCCTTAAGAGGCTTAGAGGAGCCCCCACCCCAGCCTCATGCCCAAGAAAGAGGTCTTGTTGTTTCTGGCCAGAATTGGTCCTTCTAGACCCCAGAGCTACACAAAGAAGCCTGCAGGAGTCGCTCCCTTCCTTGTGGTGTCCATGGTGGGCACCAATCCTTGATCCTTAGCAAAATGCATACTCACTAAGGGTAGAGAGAAGTCGAAAACCCCCATCCTGCCCCCTTCTCCTGTGTTGGCTTTTTTTTTGTTTGTTGGTTTGTCTTCTGAGACAGGCTCTTGCTCTGTCAGGGCTGGAATGCAGTAGAGCAATCACGGTTCACTGTAGCCTCCACCACCCCCTCACCCAGGCTCAAGTGATCGTTAGGCCTCAGCCTCTTGAGTAGCTTATGCACAACCACACCCAGCTAAGTTTTAATTTTTTTTATAGAGACTTGGTGTCCCTGTGTTGCCCAGGCTGGTCCTGTACTGGCTTTTTAACAAAAGTTGAGACACCTTAGACATAGCTTCTGACAGCTCCCTGGCTAAAGTTCGAACACCCAGCACTAGCATTTCTCTTTGTGGGGTCAATGTGGGGCTCTCAGGGGACTTTACTCAGGCAGCGCATCCTAAACAGAGGTGCCCACTGCCCACCGGCCCCAGCTCTTATCACCATCATGGTAGTCATGCAGACGAGAGTATCGCTCTGCATAACTGCAGTCCCACATTGGGGATGCCGTCCTCAACAGGCTGTCTCCAAGGGCACACTGGACACAGAATGACCTCAAAGCCAGGGGTATGAGCCCAGAGCCCACGCCATGCGGGCCTCTGCCACCTTGTAACAGGCATGGGACAGCAATGTGACTGGCTTGCTGACCCCAGGGCCACAGCCTTCTGGCCAACATCAGCAGGCTTAGCCCTGCCACAGATCCGGGCACTCAGGACCCGGGCGCCCATTGCCAGACTTCTGTCATCGGTCTCCAGCCACCTGTCCAGACACTCGTGCACCCCGACAGGACATCCGTACTTGCTGCTTCCCCCCCTTTCCCTTACAAAATATCCTTCTATAACTCTTCATGGCAGCAAACCTTTTATCAGTCTATGCAGAGCCTGTTTTTCTCTGAATCCAGTTTAGCTTTCCCAGTAACCAGGATGGTTGGTCACTCTATTTCCCAGCCTCTGCACCTACTGATCCCCACCAGGAAAGCCCAGATTATTCACACCTCCATGTAGCCATCCCTCCTGACCTCTAGCCTTCACAAATGCTGTTCCCGCCACCTGAATGCCCTTCCTCATCTTTGACTATCAAAAGCCAATGCAGTGTTCAAGTCCGGCTTCTCTGTGAGAGCTTCCCCATCCCCGCCTTGGAGTCAGAGCTCCCTCCTCCCTCCCCCTGGGCTCACTTTGAAGCTCCAAAGGGAAGGGCCTCAGGGCTGGGGCAAGGCATGGATCCCCCTGAATGTGCAAAGTGTCAGAATCAGTAACTGGCACAGCTCCAGCTGCCTCCCTCTCCTCACCCAATAGTGAGCAACACGAGGGCAGACACAGCTGGTTTTACCCTGTTACACATCAGATGCTCATTAATGCTGTATTCCCAACCTCAGTCCAGCGGTGTTTGCCGGCCCCTCGGGCCTCATGTTGTCGCTCTGGCACCCTGGGGGCTCAGGTGGAGCCACAGCCAGGACAGACCTCACCATTGACAAGGGCACTCAAGCTCCCAGGTGGACTCCCGCCCTGTCCAGGCACTACAGCCAAGGGTAAGAGGCCTGGACTGGGGCCGACCTGCTTCCAACGACCCACAGTCGCTCCCTGCCTTACCTTATCCATAGGAGCCATTTGACAAGCTCTTGTTGAACAAATGCTACAAATGAGCGCATGGGCTGTGTCCTGAAGGTGATTAATGGTTTCCTAGAGGTGTGGGAGAGTGGATGTATGCAATGGGAGACTGGGCTAGGTGGTTGCGGGCAAGAAAGGTGCCCTCTAGCACCCTGGACACAAGAGCAGACTGCAGACAATTGGTGGAAATGGTAGCAGGAGGAGAAGTTCCCAGGTGAGTCTTTGGGGCCCTGCTCAAGTGGGGAGGCCCACAGGCTCTCAGGAAGGAGCTCTCTCAGCCCCAGAGGGCTACTAGTAGCAAGAGTTAAGAACCACTCCTTGGCTGGGCGTGGTGGCTCACGCCTGTAATCTGAGCACTTGGGGAGGCCGAAGCAGGCGGACTACCTGAGCTCAGGAGTTCACGACCAGCCTGGGCAACACAGTGAAACCCAGTCTCTACTAAACTACAAAAAAATTAGCCGGGCATGGTGGCATGTGCCTGTAGCCTCAGCTACTTGAGAGGCTAAGGCAGGAGAATTGCTTGAACTCAGGAGGCAGAGGTTGCAGTGAGCCGAGATCATGCCACCGCACTCCAGCCTGGGCAACAGAGAGAGGCTCCGTCTCAAATAAAAAAGAAAAAATAAAATAAAGAAAGAAAGAACCACTCCTCAAGCAGCCAGCTTGGGACAGGTAGCGGGAGTGGCCAGCCAGAGGCCAGGAATGGGTCCCACACATTCCTAAGTCAGCAATTTCGCTTTAGGGGAGAAGGCGTGGTGCAGTGCAGAGGAAGGGCGGGAGAAACAGATGCATGAGGGAAACTCCTGTCCCAAGCCAGAAGGGGCAGCTGCAGCCCACATCCCAGCAGGACAGGGAGGGGTAGACAAGGCTGGGTCCGGCTGGCGCTGCAGAGAGCCAGTGGCATTGAGGTGGCCCCACCCTAGGGCAGGGAGACAATACCAGGCAGGGCAGGGCAGGGCAGGGCAGCGGCGGGTGACCCCGGCTGAGGTCCAGATACCCCTGCTTCCTCTTGGGAGACAGCTTTCACAGCACGCCTCGGCATCTGGTGGGGCAAACAATGGAGGCTTCTGGCAGCCACAGAGAGCAGAGCGTGGTGAGAGGCATGGATAGCTCCCCACCAACCCCGTGAAGCTGAATTGGACGGGATACAGGGCTGGGGTGAGGTGAGGACCCCCTGAGAATGCAAAATGTCGGAGCCAGTAGCTGCCACTGAGGGCGATGGAGGTAGAGCTGGGGGCAGGGGTGTGGGGACTGATGGCAGCAGCCATTGATTCTATGGCAGTCCCTGAACTGTGCACTTCACTTGCATTCATTCAACAAACATTTACCGGAGGCAAACTGGGCACCAGGGATAGAACAATGAACAGCGTAAATATGACCCTTCTGTCTTCTCAGTTTTTCTCCCTTACCCTGGCACATGAGGCCAGAATTATTATCCTTACCTTAAAAATCATGGAATTGAAGCTCAGAGATATGGAGGTGGTGGGGACACTCAGCTGTGTGGCAGAGAGGTTTCCACCCCTGCCAGACTGTCCTGGGTGTGCCCTCACCTCCTATACCACAGGGTCTGTCAATTCCTCCCAGCTGCCAGGGATCCAGGGACCCTCCTCTGAAATTCTGAAACTGTCAAAGCCAGAAGGTGGCTGTTCCCTTGCAGTTTCTGGGAGGATGTGAATTGCAGCAAGCCTGTGACACAGGGACCTCCCAACACGTGTGCCACCCTCCTGGTATCTCCCCTAGACGCCCAGCACGGTTGCTCTTTGAGAATGTTTTATTATGTGTGGAAGTTAGAGGAGCTGTATTATACTTTTTCCTGGGGCATTTGTTGAGGGAGGAAGATCCATTTTACAGATGAAGAAAGTGAAGCCAGGAAGACAGATTAGTTAGCTCAGCCTCACACAAGCAGACAGAGCTTGGGCCAGAGCCTGGGACCCCTGCTCCCGGCCCAGGATTCTCTGCCAGACACCAGGCAACCAGCCAAGTGTGGCTGTGCCCTCTCTGCCCTTCTCCTGTTCCAGCCCCTCCAAGGCTCTGAAGGCCTGACCTACTTCAGATTCGATCCCCAACGGCTCGCTCTCACCTCTCTCCATAAGGGTTAGCAATGCTGCCTTCCCAGGGTTCCCTCCTGCTCTGGAGATGGGAGAGGGAGGCCTTGCTTCCTATAAAGAAAGAACTGTCCAGGATCGATGCCAAAGGCAGGCAGGTTCTGGGGCTCTGGCTCTTTTAGGCTCTCAGTTCCCCCAGGTGGGTGCAGGAAGCCACTCTCCAGGTTGTGCCTCAGCAGAGCACACTCCTGAGGGTGCCTGTCCCACCTCAACAGCCCCAGAGAAAGGGCCACACCACCCCACCTTCCCTGTTCTCACAACTCGGAAATGATAGGAAAAACCCTCCAGTTGGCATCCATTCTAAAAGCAGTTCTATTTTGTGCTCCTTTCCTGTTCAGAATAAATAGCAACATAACATTCGAACAGAAGGATGGGAGTGATTTCCACGTGAGCCCCTTACCCAGCAAGATAAGAAATAATTAATTGCTCAGATACCTTGAGGGGAGTGTCCCGGAGCCTCCTGCAGATGCCCTGACAGCGCCTGTACCTATTGTTGGCGCCATGTCCCAGGAATTGTGTCCTCCCTGTCCTCGTTGCCCGGTAGGTTCTTGGTGGGTAGAACACGATGCCTGTAGGGAGTAGGGAGGCCTCTGGTCCATCCCAAAGGTCTCCCCAGAACCCAGGGGCATAACAATCTCCAGACAGTTCCAGGCAAGAACGTCTGGTCATCCTGGCAATAACTGCCTTGCTGGCACCTACACTCTGCCCACAACCAGAGGGAGCGTCCTAAAAACATACACTTCATCAAGCCCTCTCTCTGTGAAACACTTCAGGAACCCATTCAGGGCTGGGCATGGTGACTTACACCTATAATCCCAGCACTTTGGGAGGCCGAAGCAGGCAGATCACTTGAGGTCAGGAGTTCGAGACCAACCTGGCCAACACAGAGAAACCCCGTCTTTACTAAAAATACAAAAATTAGCCAGGTGTAGTGGCACACACCTGTAGTTCCCAGCTACTCAGGAGGCAGAGGCATGAGAATCGCTTGAACCCAGGAGGCGGAGGTTGCAGTGAGCCGACATCATGCCACTGCCCTCCAGCCTGGATGACAGAGTGAGACTGTGTTTCCAACAAAGGAAATAGATCATGTTCAGATGGAAAGGTCTGGCTGGAGAGGCACTTCATGAGCCGGGTCCTGTTCAGCTTCCAGCCTCAATCCCAGCTCGGTTGCAGATGCCATTGTCTGTGCCCCAGTGCTGTCGTACAGGCTGCTCCCCTGCTAGGCTGACCTTATCGCCTATACTCATCTCCTTCCCAAGAGCTGTCCCTGCACCTGGGCTGTTCTAGAGACCTCTGCTAGGAGCTTCAAGGGTACTCTGTCACTTTGCAGCCACAAGACCTCATAAATGTACTATTTCACACAGTGACACAGCAGCTTCTCACAAGTAGTCCATTCGTGACTCCTGGAAGCTTCGCTGATGTACAAGAGCCATGACTTACTGAGGCCCACAAGTTTGGGCTTCTCTAAGGGAAAGGACATATTTGATGCCACTGTAGGTCCCTAGCACAGCACCAGGAACAAAGTAGGTGCTCAGTAAATGTTGATTGAGGCCAGGTGTGGTGGCTCACTCCTGTAAACGCAGCACTTTGGGAGACCAAGGTGGGCAGATCACTTGAGCTCAGGAGTTTGAGACCAGCCTGAGCAACATGGTGAAACCCTGTTTCTACAAAAATACAAAAAATAGCCAGACATACTGGCATGCACCTATGATCCCAGTTACTTGGGAGGCTGAGGCAGGAGGATTGCTTGAGCCTGGAAGGCGGAGGCCACAGTGAACCAAGACCGTGCTACTGCACTCCAGCCTGGGTGATGGAGTGTTTATTGAAAAAATAAAAGAATGTATGAACAAAAGTCCATACACTTGAGACATCAATCTCTTTTTCTCATGTTATAGCTAAATTCAGGAGTGGGATGGGCTCCATTTCCTAAGAAGCACTAAAATGTCACCAGAGTGTAAAGAGAGAGAGAGAAAAAAGTATATTCAACAGGCCCCTTTTTAAGGATGAAACTGCATATTTTGCAAGGAATACTTTAGTGAACTACTTGGGGTGGATCAAGATGCAAAAGATGGCTATTCCCTTGGCTTCTAAGGAGACTGAGCCCATTTAATTGGAAGGCTTTCGCTTTGCTGAGTGGAGTTTGTAGGTTCAGGCTTGGAGTCAGGATGCTCAAGATCACAGAGAAGACATGGGACCCTCTCCGCCCTTCCCCCACACCACCCTCAAACTGCCAGACCAAGACACCCTATGTCTAGCCATTGCCCCCAGCCAATTCCACCGGGTCATCAAGGCCCAACTCCCAGGCCACCTCCTCCACGAAGCCTTCCCTGATGTCTGGATGGAAATGTCTAAGTCTCCCTCCTTGCTTTCCCTTCTGGCTCTTATGCCAGGCTGTAGATGCCTCAGGCCTTGCATTGCTAGAAGGTAAGGCTGTCTCCTTCACCCCTCTGCCCACAGAGGAATAGCACAGGGCCTGGCAGAGATACCAAAGAGAGTGGGATTTACTGAAGGAATTGCTGTCTGTTTGAATGAACCACACAGTATGAGAGGTAGGGGGCTGGCAGGAAGTGGAGGTGCCCCCCGGGGGGACATGGTGGCTTGGTTCTGGGCCTGGCTTCAGTGAAGAGGACATGGGACAGAAGAGACCAGCATTTTTGTACTTCCTGCCTAAGGCTTATTAGATGTTACTTTTTAAAGAGATGTTCCATGGTTAAGTAAGTATGGGAGATACTGGGTTAAGTCAGGCTAACTAGGCACCTTTAGAATGGAACTACTCAGTGTGTATGCATTGTGGAGCTCTATGAGTGGACCAGGCTATGCAATTTTTCTCAAACTTAGTTGACTATGGAACCCCTGTTTCAAGCAATTCCTTGTTCCATGGAATACACTTTGGTAAATAGTGGAGAATACTGTCAAATCTAGGAGCATTTTAACAGTCTCCTTATTTTGCAGTGGGGGAGATAGGATCCAGAGGCGTGCTAGCAGAATCAGAGCAGAACCCAGGCTACCTCCATCTCACCTTGACCTCAAAAGATTGCCCAGGGTGACAGAGTCCTTCAGAGTCTTCAGGCCAAAAGGATTAAGATAGCGATGTGACCTTAGAAGAGTCTCAGCTCCACCTGCCCAGCCTATGGCATCCCTAGGCAAGACCGGGTTCACAATCTGAGTCCTAGATTGTGTGCCCAACCATCCCAGTTGGGTGCCCATTTGGAGGGCTGCAGGGGTTGGCATGGAGACTTCAGAAGTCTACTGCTCTTGGTTCATAGGATGGTGGCAGGAAATAAGACAATTCTCAGACCATTGCCTTGACCATCCTAGTAGAGCTGAAGAGGGGTGTGTGTGTATAGGGGGGTGTTGTGTGTCTTGGCCTTCCTGAAGTTCTCTTTCTCCCCAGGGCACTTGAGAGGCTGGACAGGGATAGACTGCTCTTCAGTGATAGGTTGGCATTTGTCTTTGCTGTGTTGTGACGTCTCTTGGCTATAATATCTGGTGGCCCCTTACGTTACCTTCTGTGAGAGAAGGGAGAGGGAAGACCTCACACCCACCCAGAAAACTCTCTAGGACCTATTCTAGAAAGCCTATTGAGGGCAGGATGTGAAGGTCTCCCGTGGGCAGTGTGGGCAGCCCAGAGGCCCCACAGCAGAAGGCGGTTGAGCCAATCATGACATTGACGCAATAGAATCCTAGGTAACCAGTGACAGGCTGCAACAGGGAAAAGGCAGCCCCCCACCAGGAAGCACAGCGAGATGGTTAAACATGCAGGTTCTGGCTAACGCTTGGCAGTGTGACCATAGGCAAATATTCAACCCCCTACTTCCTTAGTTTCCCCATGGAGACAAGCAGATGATAATGATGGTTCCTATGCTCAGGGTTGTTTGGCAGATTAAATCCATTCACTCCTCTGAACTGTGTCTGACATGTGGTAAGCGTCTTGCATGGCTGCCTCATGTATAGGTCCTGGAGCCTCAGGGCGGGCTAGGACCCCAGTCCTACCACTGTCTAGCTGAGCGGCCTTGCAGAAGTTGCATGATCTTCCCCATATCTTAGTTTCCTCAGCTAGAAAATGGGATGTTAGGCTTCGCTGAGTTAATTCTTGTAAAGTGCTTGGACCCATGCCCACAACACTATAAGCACTGTTATGATTTTATCAGTGACATAGGGAAATAAGGATACAAAATAATATGAAGTGAAAAAAAAATCATCAGAAGACAAAATAGCCCAGGCTCTGTTTCCCAGGCCACATGAGCTGATTCCAGAAGTCTCTGGAGTTGAGCCAAGGTGAGGCAGAGGGCAGGGTAGGCAGAGTCACCCTCGCAGGCCTTTAGCTTCAGTCCTGGGGAAAGCCACACATACTGGCACTCTGCTTACCAAGGGTGGTCACCACCCATCCGTTAAGCCACCACCTCCCCAGGCCTGGGGGCAGACTCCCAGTTGTAAACCACAGGGGTATGAGCACTGATTCCAAAGCACCTTTACCATGTTCCCCAGGGGTGCTGTGGGCTAGAAACTTCTGCCTTAATGTCTCAGAGTTCCCGGGGAGTATCAGATGAGCCCCCAGTCCAGTGAATTCAAACCTTCAAAGTATGGACTTTAATAAAGGACCAAAAGTCAGGTTAAAGGGATGTAGTTAGAGTCCCCTATTTATTGTTTTTTTTTTTTCTGTAAGGTTTCAAATCTCCCCTTTGTGATCTCTTGTTTTCTCTGTCCCCAGCTGGATGTGCAGTCTTGAAGGAATCCTACACTTCTTGAATGAGGATTTGACATCTGGCAGAGGTCTTTATGAGCACATTTATGATCATCCTTCAAAGTAACCACATGAAATGGGTCATGGGCTTGTTCTCTTTTAGCAGACAGACGAGTTGAGTCACCACAAGATGCTGATATGGTTTAAATGTGTGGATATATATATATACACACACACACATACACATGTATATATCAATCAAGCTATACTTATCCCCAGTAACAGAGAGGAAAAAGATATTATTAGAATAAGAGTTGCATATTTTGGAAAACTTACCATGTGCCAGAGACTATTCTAATTGTTTTATATAAACATGTCTCATGTGGTTTTCAAAACAACTATAGGAGATAACTATTATTATTACTTTTTAACAAATGAAAGCAAACCTCAGGTTAAGTGACTGGCCTAAGGTCACACAGCAAGCAGTGACAGAGCTAAGTTATGCTGGCTCTAAAGACCATGTGTTATCAATTACGTCCTCCTGCCTTCTTATGAAATGGAATCCATATCAAACCGCTAAGCTTTGTTTTTAGCAAATAACATGACTGTTTGGGCTGTGGGCTTAAGGAACAGTGGGTTCGGGGGCAAAGGTCATCCTCTAATAGTGCTTCGTAATATTTCTCCCAGAGAAAGACTCTGGAGCCAGGCAGATCTGGATCCAGATTCCAGGTTCTGCCACTTCCTAGCTGTGTCCTCTCACTGGGCTCTCAGAGGCCTCCCTGGCCCGCATGCTCAGTGGAGTGTCTGGATGGCCCCGCAGACCTTGTCCAGATCTGCTGGGTGACACAGTGCCTGGCTATGCCCTGCAGAGGCTTTCCTGTCCCTGGCTCCCGTGCTTCCTCTGAGGAGAGCAGGTGATGGATATCAGCTTACATGAGCCCTTTGGCTGCATGGATCAGGTGTAAAAGACAGAGCTGAAGAATTTAAACTGAGATGTCAATTGTGGGGCAGGATTACTCAGAGCAGCCATCGCCCATTAGGCCAGAACACCTTCGTTTAAGCAAACCAACATCCTGGGGGACAGTGCCTGTTGAATAAGCAGATGAGAGCCCTTCACAGGCCTGCTGGGGACACCCCACACCTGCCCCTGCAGGAGAGCAGCGTCCAGGAGCAGGCACCTCAGATCCATCCAAGTCACACAGGGAGGCCAGCAGGGCGGCGGGGACGCTGAATGCTCTCTGCATCCTGAGGTCCCTGACCTCATAGGCTGGAGGGGAGCATTTGCTTTGTCCTGTGGAAAGTCCCCAAGTGGACGGGCTAACAATTGATTCCAGTTGCACCCACGCTGCTAACTCTGGCCACGTTTCCTATACTTCCGTTCCTGTGATCCATCTCTTGCCCCTTCCAGATCAGACAGTGACCTCCCCGGCCTCCTGGGGATACAGTTGTCCTCCCTGCACTCAGATCTGGAGCTGCTGCTTCCTAGCGGGGGAGTCAGCCTGCCGAGCAGGGCTGTTGTCAAGCCCTTAGCCCTCCCCACCTCCGCCTCTGCCCGCTTTCCTGTCCCAGCTGTAGGCCTCTCTGGGGACTCATTTAAACTGAAGACAATTGCCTCAGATAAAGAACAACTGGCCTCCTCCCTATGTGGCTAAAATTATCAAAAACCGAACAGGGCGTTGCTGACCTCAGCCTTCCCCAGCCTTTCTCCCGCCCTAGTCCACTTGAATGTCCCTCTGGGAGCTTGTGACAGCTGCCTACGTGGGACCCCACACAGAAACGGGGCTGAAGAAGGCAGTCCTAGCCTCGCAAGGCATTCAGTCCCTGCAGTGTCTGCAGCCAAATCCCAAGATAGAGCCAGTCTGCGTGGTTCCCTGGCCCCAGGCTTCTCGGAGTTCCTCCGCCAGCCCAGGAGGCTGAGCTGCACTGCCTGCATTTCCTGGCTTCACATCACGTACACATTGAGCTTGGGGCCAGGGCAACCATGGCATGGAAGCCCAGACCACCTAAATTCTTCCTTAGGAACCAGTGCCATTGCCTCAGCCACAACCCCTTGAGACTCCTCTTGGACCAGCGTGGTGACTGGTCCCACAGCCATCTCCATGCCTGCTTCCTCTTCCCCATTCAAGCCTCTCAACATCTATCATTCTTGGTGTTAGATATATCCCAGCTCCTGTATTATTCCATTGCATCCAGAATGCCTTGAGGAAGGAATGTCATAGTCCCCTTTGTTTTAACCCCCTCTTCCCAGAGAGATGTGCTCAGGAGTAGGTGACCAACAACAAGTGTTTGATCGAGGGCTTATTTGTCCCTCCAGGAGATATTCAAGGAGAGCCCCATCCAGACCCCGAGAGAGAAGAGCTACCATGTCTCACAGGGCTCACAGCCTGTCACCCACATCATCCCACAGAGGGCGGGGATTATGCCCAGTTTGCAGAAGGGTTGGCAAAGGCCAGGGAGGGGAAGTGACTGGCTCCGCTTACATGGACCCAAGACTCACTCCAGGCCCCCTGACCTCCCGCTAAAGGCTCTTTGCACCAACTCTCCTGGCCCCAGCTGGTCCAGCTCACCAGAAATTAGGCCGGGATGGGAGGAGGCTGGCTGGGGGGACATAAAAGGCAAAAGTAGCAGTCCCCTCACATGGGACTGTCCCTCCAGGTCCTTTCCCTGGGACCCCTCCCTGGAGAGAGCTCTCCCTGCTCTCCCTGCCTTCCTTTCCATTCTGTCGACCCTAATAGCATAGGTTTTGGTGTCAGGCAGTCCTGGGTTGGAATCTCAGATTCCCAGGGACAGTCATGATTTATACCTGTTGTCCCGGTATACTAATACATCAAGGCTCCTTGTCACCCTCAAACATGCACATTAGGACCACCCATCATGTGTCCCCCTTACAAAGGCAGAAGGCAAGGTCTGAGGACAGCTGGAGGATGACCTAGCTAGGGAGCCTCTAGGAACCCATCTGGTTCTGCGATGGAGGGGAACAGAGAATGGGGTGTTTCCCTGATGGCCCTGCTGTGGAGGAGCTGGCTACATCTGCAGGGAGATTCTACAGCCCCAGAAGGAAGCCCTGGCCTTGTGTCTCAGGTTGCTTTGCAAAACAAGCACCAGGAAAGAAAAACAGCGTCTATATTTCCCCGAGGTGGGCCAGCATCCAGAGGCTGAAGACACCTGGGGATGGGGACGCCACATCACACACTTCGGGGGTGCCAATCACATCACGGTCTGAGTGAACGGTGACTCCTGGGAATGTACAGCTCCCAGCCTGCTCACTGCAAAGCAGGAACTGGTGAGCTGTGACTAGATGATGTCATAGAGCAAGAATAAGTAAGGACCAGGAAAGCTACAAAATATAGAAGCCTACATCTTTTTATTTATTTATTTATTTATTTATTTATTTATTATTTTTTTGAGACAGAGACTTTCTCTGTTGCTCAGGCTGGAGTGCAGTGGTGTGATCTCTGCTCACCTCAACCTCCACCTACCGGGTCAAGCAACTCTCCTGCCTCAGCCTTCTGAGTAGCTGGGATTACAGGCGCTCACCACCATGCCCAGCTAATTTTTGTATTTTTAGTAGAGACAGGGTTTCACCATGTTTGCCGGGCTGGTCTCTAACTCCTTACGTTGTGATCCACCTGCTTTGGCCTCCCAAAGTACTGGGATTACAGGCGTGAGCCACCATACCCAGCCAGAAGCCTACATCTTTAAGGAGAGGAATCATTCTGTCTGGGGAGGAACTCCTTTAAATCAATTCAACTCAATTCATATGAACAAATATTGATCATGCAATTACTGTGTGCTCTGCTGGGCAAGGCCATTATGGTGGGGGTGGGGGTGGGGTGATCAGGTACTGTCATTGAGAAGCTCATAGGACAGGAGAGGAATGCACAGGCCTGTCCCTTCCTCTTCCCAGGGACACACACACTGGGGCCCCTGAGTGGTTTGGGGGTAGGGGTACAGATATTCAGGGGTGATCATCTCAGCCACAGAGCCAGGGCTCTTGAGAGCTGGACTAACATCCAGGAATCCCAGTGTCTAGGAATCCAGCAACAGCCCATGGCCAGATAATAAAGAGTGCTGAGTTCCAGGCTGAGGAGTTTGGACTTGATTCGGGAGGCCATAAGGAGCCTTGCGCTGTTTCTGAGGAAAGGAGTGACTCGATCTAATTCTTGATTAGCTTGGGAGAACTGGGACCCCCGCTTATGTTGTTCCCCATGCCCTCCCCTCAGATGGCTGTCCCCTGCTCGTCCCTTTGTCAGTGAGATGGGGGCTTAAACCAGAAGTGACTCTGAGACTTGCACAGCACAAGTCATGGCAGAGTAGCTTCCAGGAGGAGAGAGCCTGTGGCCCAGGCTGAGGCAAGCCATCCCCGACCTGCAGTCTGCAGGAATTGCTCCATCCTAGCAGAGAGTGACTTCCTCAGGGAGGTGGCTCAAGGCCATTTGGACATGCTAACCAGGGCCAGCATCGAATGGGTAGAGACGAGCCTGGAACGAGCTAAGAGAATTGATGAACTTTTCCACTGCTGTTTGCTCCAGCAAGCAGGTGGAACTAAGGCGGGTGGAGATGCAGGGCGGGATGCAGGGACCATTTTATAGCAGTAAAAATACACTGAAATACATTGCACGGTGTGTTAGTAGCCTGCGGCTGCTGTGACAGACAACCACCAACCGAGTGGCTTAAAACAACACAAATTTATTCTCTCACAGCTCTGGAGGCCAGAAGTTCAAAATCAAGGTGCTGGGAGCATCTTACTCCCTCAGAGCTCCAGCAGAGACTCCTTCCTTGACTCTTGCAGCTTCCTGGTGGTACCAGGAGGTCTTCGGCTCACGGCTGCAGACCTCTAATATCACCTCTGTCTTCACATAACCTTCTCTTCTCTGTCTTTTTTTTTCTTCTGTCTAAGGACACTTGTCTTTAGATTTAGGATTCATCTGGATATTCCTAGATGACGTCATATCAAGATCCATGAGTTAATTACATCTGCAAAGACCCTTTTTCTTTTTTATTTGAGACAGGGTCTCACTCTGTTCCCCAGGCTGGAGTCCAGTGGTGCAGTCGTGGCCCACTGCAACCTCCACCTCCCAGGCTCAAGGGATCCTCCCATCTCAGCCTCTCGAGTATCTGGGGCCACAGGCATATGCCACCACGCCAGGCTATTCAGAGATGGGGTCTCAGCATGTTAGCCAGGCTGGTCTCGAACTTTGGAGCTCAAGCAATCTGCTCACTTCGGCCTCCCAAAGTGCTGGGATTATAGGTGTGAGTCATTGTGTCAGGCCTAAAGATTGTTTTTCTAAATAAGATTGTATTCGCAGGTTCTGGGACTTAGGAAAGGGATATATCTTCTTGGGACCACCATGCAACCCACCACATAGAGAGGCTTTGGAATCAGCGAGAGTCATGCTGAAAACTTGTCTTAACTACTTACTTGCTGGTCTTGGGCAAATTTAATAATCTCCCTGAACCTCCTTTATTTGTGCTTAAAATAGGAGTAAGATATCTATTCACACAGTTGCTATGAGAATTAAATGAGAGGTGGCTGCTTGGCATACAGTGCACACTCAGCGAAGGGTATCGATGACAATGATGACAATGACAATGATGATGACAAATTGACTCAGAGAAGTGAAGAGATTTGTACAAGGTGGCACAGCCCTTTAAATGGCAGAGCCAGAGTTGGAACTCAGATCTACCTCCTACCGAGGCCATCCTCTTCTCATATGACCAGTCTCCTTGCTATCTCCACAGTAGTTTCAGCCTTGCTATGTTGGCTTGTCCCTCAATGGCATGCCATGCTAGTCTGATGCCTCCCAGAGACTGTGGGGTGAACCACATCTTCCAGTGGAGTGAATAGTTGACTTTTGGCCCCAGATGGTGATATTAGGATCAGAACTTGGCCTTGAGTTGTTCCACAGGCAAGAGGGGACATCAGGCTCTGGTCTCCCCTTGGGTAGGAAGATACTGGTCACAGCATCACTGTCAGGGGGTCACTGGCCATTTGCCACGTGGCGGGCATGGGGTGCACTCTTTCCAAGTGCTGTCCCATCAAGCCTGTCCCATCCCTGTGGGAGAGGGACAGCAACCCATGTGGGGTTTAATGTAAGGAAACGAGGCTTTCTCTGCATTCAGGGCAGCAGCCTCATCTTGGAGTATACGGTGCCACTGGCCCACAGTGAAAGAACTGGTGTCTACAAAATAATGGCAGGATTAATTCCTCCATCTCTGAATCCTTTCGAAATCTGATCCACCCTTCCCCCAAAAAGGATCTAACTGACTTTGATCTTGAAAGCCCCTGCCACTCCAATTTCCTGTGCTGTCTGCATGGCTTTAACTGGAGGGCATTCTTGTTAGTGCAGTTGCTACTTACAGTGATGCTGGGCTTGTTCTGAACCCTGGGGAAGAGAAGACATGGGCTTGGGCTTCCATCTTTGGTGGGATAATGGCCTAACACATTCCGAGTCCCGGTGGAGGCTGCTGCTGATCCCCGGGGAGGGGTCTGGTCCTGGATTCTCCACGACAGTGCCTGAGGTGCCGAGGCGGCTGGATCCTGAGGAAGCTCATTGAGTAACAAATTTATTACCTAAAAAGAAAATTGGTGGAAGGGGTAAGGAGTGGAAAGGACAAGAATGTTTCTCTTCTAGTGAAACATGAAATAGTTCTGGCAGCAGGAAACGGGGAAAAAGCAAAGCTGGGTGAGTGGGCATCATAGCAGGAAGCGGGATGAGGAGGGAGGCAGAAGAGCTTCCCGCCAAGGTGACTTCCAGGTGCAAAGTCCTCCAGCCATAGGAGGTGCAGAGCTGTGACCTCTCCTCCAGGGGGCGTCTCAGAGACACAGGGCTTCAGTGGAGGGAGTGGGAGCCTGCCCTATCTCAGTCAGCAAACTTTCACCAGATGCCCTGTTTGTGGCCAGCATTGCACTACCCCAGGAGATAGCAATTGTCAACCCCCAGGCTCCACCCTCTAATACCCATTTTTCTTTGTCCATTCTCCTCTTCCTCACTTTCCATCCTGGCCAATTCCAAACTCAACCCAACTCAATGGCCAACCTGACAATGGTTCAAGAATGGGGACAGCTCCTTCTCCCTGGGCCTGCCCACATCTGAGACCGTTCTTGAGCCCTTCTCTGCTGAGATGGTATACTTGGCTGCAGCAGTCAACAAAGGGGGGCTCAGGCAGGGCTTCCTTTCTGTGGCAGCTGCTTACATGGCCCATCAACCAGGCTCTTCCACAGGCACTGGCCAGAATAGGGGTTCTCCTGCCATGGGGATCAGTAAGGATAAGGCATCTGTCTTAGTCTGTTCGTACTGTTTTAACAAAACACCTTAGACTGGGTAATGTGTAAAGAACAGAAATTTATTTCTTACAGTTCTGGAGGCTGGGAAGTCCAAGATCAAGGCACCAGCAGAGACGCGAGGAAGCTCTCTGTTTTCAAGATGGTGCCTTGTTGCTGTGTCCTCCCATGGTGGATGGTGGTGGAAGAGACTCCCTTCAACCTCAAGTCCTTTTACAAGGGTGTTAATGCCATTCATGAAGGCACAGCCTTCATGATTTAATTACCTCCTAGAGGCCACAAACCTTAATACTGTTAAATCAGGGATTAAGTGTCAGCATGAATTTTGGAGGAGATACCATTATTCAAATCGTAGCTGCATCCTTTGTCGTTGGACACTTATTGTCCAGCTTATGATCTGAGAAACATTTTCGTCTTTGGAGAAAGGGGACCATTGTTAATGTTGCTCCAAGGCAGAAGACCTAAGATTCCTTGTAAAATGTTGATCTCAGAAGTTCATTTCACTCTTAAATCATTTCAAAAGCTCCCATTCATCCCAGGGTAGCCTGGTCTTCTCAGTGTAGCTTACAAACCCCAGCACAATCCACCCTTTGCCGCTCCAACAGAACCCTGCCACTCCATGTGCTCCCTGTCCCCCCACAAGCTTGAATCAATTGCTGGATTCTGAGTAGGCCATGCTTGTTGGTTCTAATGCACCTCTGCACAAGCTGTTTCCTTCCCCAAAACACTCACATCCTTGTCTGTGTAAAAAATGTTTTTTTCATCTTCAAACACTCAACTCAAACTTTAGCCCTTCAATAATGTGGTAGAGGATGATCATGGATGGAGGCCTAGAATGGAGTGTCCCTTTGGAGCTTTGCATCTCAACTTCTGTGAAATTATTAGAGGTAATCAGGGAAATAAATATGCCAGGCACAGTGGTTTACGCCTTTAATCCCAACACTTTGGGAGGCCGAGGTGGGTGGATCGCCTGAGGTCAGGAGTTCAAGACCAGACTAGCCAACATGGTGAAACGCCGCCTCTAGTAAAAATGCAAAGAAAATTAGCCAGGTGTCATGGGGCATGCCTGTAGTCCCAGCTACTCAGGAGACTGAGGCAGGAAAACCGCTTGAAGGAGGCGGAGGTTGCAGTGAGACTAGATCACACCACTGTACTCCAGCCCGGGCAACAGAGTGAGACTTCGTCTCAAAACAATAAAAATAAATAAATAAATACATAAATAAATGAACCTGAGTGTGTTTAATTGTCCAAGTCCAAGGTGAGTGCTCCAAATGTACACATATTTTAGGTGTATTCAACTGTTAAAGGGATGGCATGCAGAGCACAGATGCTTGAGTCTCTCCATCCAAAAATACAAAAGAAGGAAAAGTAACAATTATTAAGGCATTTAAATAAAGTATCCCGTAAGCATGTGCCTAGGCTGTCCACTGATCCACCCCCATATAGGGGTGAGGAGGAGAGACTCAAATGTTTCTGGGGTGCTGGGACCATTCTGAAATCCACTGACCAGGATGTTCTAGGAAAATGAGTGGCTTCCACAGTCCCCTGCTTGATGTTTGCTTTATTGGGTGGGGTGAGGGCCTAGAAGCTGGTGGGAATGGGAGTGTTAACAGTGAAGGCCCCTCCTGAAGAAGGCAGAGGGTCTCTCTAGCTTCTTTCCCTCCAAACAGCACTCCCCACCCTCCAGCCATGCCCTGCCCTGCCCTGCCCTGCTGTTCCTGCCAGGCCCGCAATGAGCGGCTCATTGGCCTCCTTCTCTGGCTCTGCACAGAGCCAAGAAGGATGGGTCAGGCCTGCAGCTGAAGGGGAAACAAAAGCTGTTTTCATGAAAGACGGTATTGATTCTGTTTCCAAAAAGGACGAAACCCCACTTCTGAAATGAGTCACTGTGGGAAGGATTTGAAATGTGACATTTTCCTTTTCATCTCTTCTTTTCCTTCTGAAAATTCAAAGTTGAGCCTGGCAATGGAAGTAGGTAAAGATTTAACCAAGTAAGCCTGTAGAACATTGCTTCCCACTCCCCCTGCCCTTTATTCATTAACTCTCAAGAACCATGTGGCACAAACAAAAGTGCTTGGGGTCTGAGTGCCAAAAGACCTGGATTGAGGTCCAGGGTTCACACGACCTGGAGTCTTTCTTCCTCCATGGGGCACCTGCAGTATCTCTGGGGGTGCCCAGCCCTTCTGGGGTCTCCAGCAGGCACCCTGATTCTGACCCATGCAGGGGGCAGGCAGTGAGCAGGAGGACAGGCTTGTCTGGCTGGGGAGGCTGGCCCATGGCACCTGCTCATGCCAGGAGGCACATCTAAGACACCCTGCAGCTCCACAGACCATTCCAGCCAGCTGGGGATGCGGGGGAGAGCAGAGTGGCCTCCTACCCCGAGCTGTGTTTGTGGGGCTGTTTGATGTTTCCCTAAATAGGTATCAGATTGAACATTTTGAAAGATCCCACCTTATGTAAGTGTTACCCTTTAAAATAGAAACTCTACTTCATATTATTTTCAGCTTTCTATGAAATGAGCCTCGGATCCCTCCAAGAGCCCTTTGTCTAAGGAAGAGGGGCCTGGGGGTGGGAAGGCAGAGGGGCCTGGGGGTGGGAAGGCAGAGGTCCAGGGAGATTGAGGTTGTTTGTCTGTTTTTAGAATCACAGACTCCCCAGGCTGGGAGGAACCAAACAGTCATTTCCAACAGTCCTCTGGCTCCAGGAAGGACCATCCTTGAAACTGAGAAGGAGAAGGGCCTGCTCCCACTCTAGTAAGTTAGAGTTAGGTTCCCGTGGCCTAGGGGTGTACTGGCCTCTTTGTACACAACCAGCAGGGTTCTCGTTGCTATGGGCTGAGGGTGCACAGACTGTGCTCTCACCGTCTTCATCTGCACTGGGCTCGAGCTCTCTAACCTCACCACTGCCACCTCCTCATCCCTCTGCAGGGATGTGCTGGCACTTCCCTCTGCCCTGCTCCCACACTGTAAACCCACAATGCCAGGCAGATGGCAGGGGCTTAATCAATACTTGCTGGGCTGAATCAGCCCGTGCACTGACTAGCCTGCTCAGTTTCAAAGCCTCTCCGTGGCACTTCCCAGCGTGCCCACCTCCTCTGAACCCCCGTGCCTGGTTAGCACTTCTAACTGCTTCTAAGCTTTGTCCTGCCATCAAGCTTCCAAGAGCTTTGCCACCAGCCGAGCACAGAAGAAGCTTCAGAGCCCCCTAAAACCCAGTCAACTTCAAACAAGAAGAGCCTCCATCTGGTGCCCCTCTTGGAAGACATGAGACTTCTTACCTTTCTTGCCTGGCTCCAGGCAGAGGATACCTGGGGATACCTTCACACACCACCTCTCCCGCCCAACCCTGCCCATTTCTACTCCCAAGAGGTGGCCAGGTGTGTGCGCATCGGAGACACTTGCCTGCTCTTTTCCTCTCTGACTGTCGGGTGACCCCTTGACCTTGCCATCACAGGGTGTCTGACCCAGGGGGATTCTGGCTGCTGTGCTGTCATGCTGCTGTTAGGATTCACTGCAGGGCGTGTGAGTCACATGACCAGGGAGGGGAACAGCATAAAGGAGTCGACTGTGGTTTGTCTGTGTCCCCACCCAAATCTCATCTTGAATTGTAGCTCCCATAATCCCCACGTGTTGTGGAAGGGACCCGGTGAGAGACACCTGAAAACATGCAGTTTCCCCCATACTGTTCTCATGGTGGTGAATAAGTCTCTCAAGTTCTGATTGTTTTATAAGGAGTTTCCCCTTTCCTTCGGCTCTCATTCTCTTCTCTTATCTGCCGCCATGTGAGACGTGACTTTCGCCTTCTGCGATGATTGTGAGACCTCCCCAGCCACGTACAACTGTGAGTCCATTAAACCTCTTTTTGTTTATAAATTACCCAGTCGTGGGCTTTGTCAGTAGTGTGAAAACTAATACAGAGCCCTTACCTCACACTCAGTCAGGGCACTGCCCCAGCACCTGCCTTTCCTGACTATGAGTCAATGCAGGGAAATGTGCATCCCAGAGGGCTCGACAGGAAACCAGAGGGATGAAGACAGAAGCAGGAGGAGCTTCCAGTTTAACTCCCAGTCCTAGCCCCTGCCTGGCTGAGATACCCTGAAAACAATTTCAGCACTCCCCTGCCTCAGTTTCTCTGTCTGCAACAGGGGAGCACAGAGAACTTTTCAGATGGCTGAAGTATGGCTGGTTCATGCTGTCTTCTGTCCCCAGATTGACCCCAATTGGCCCATCATCTATGGGGAGGTCTGTGTAATGAGTTTTTTCCCTCCTAATAGGAATGCTCTCCCAACAGGACTATCTGTGCCCTTGAACTGCTCTTCCTGAGCCCTTTTTGGCAGTGCCATGCGATAGGTGTAGACCATCTTTCCCCTGGAGCATGTGCTCCATGAGGCCCCCAGTGTGTTCACGGCTCTGTTCACAGGACCTAGAAGAATGCCTCAGTGCACACTGGGTACTCAATACATATTTGTTAATGGAATAGGTGGGGCTTCCTGATGGAGCAGTCACCATCCTTGGGTTGGCTGGGGGCTGTCCTGATCACCCACCTCAAGCTCAACTATAGAGAAAACCAAACCAGCCCCAGTGAACTCAGGCCTCAAGGGGTTTCCAGCAGTGGGGCCAGACGACTACATGGAAAGCTAGAAAACAGGTGTCAGAGAGAGGTGCCTCAGCAGCAGCTCACAGCTCTCGGGAAACACGAAGCAAGGTGTCAGGAAGGAGGTGGAAAGGGACCGGATGTGGAGGAAGGTCAGGCTGTGTTCAGGCGACACGTTTGTGGGTGGTGTCCAGGTGCCAGGCTCCATGTGCCCTGTGGCTGCCACAAAAAACCACCATAAACTTGGTGGCTTGCAGCAACAGAAAGGCGCAGCCTCATAGTTCTGGAGGCCAGAAGTCCAAAGGCAATGTGTCATCCGGCCCAGTCCTTTCTGGAGGGTCTGGGGGAACACCTGCTTCGTGTCCCTCTCCTTGCTTCTGGAGCTTTCTGGCAGCCCTTGGTGTCCTTGGCTTGAGGACATCTCCCCAGCCTCGGCCTCTGTTGTCACATGACCTTCTCCCTGTGTGTCTCTGGGTCCCTGTGTCTTTACATGGCCTTCTTATAGGTCATTAGTCATTAAATTTAGGGCCCACCCCAACTGGTACAATCTCATTTTAAGTTGATTATATCTGCAAAAACTCTATTTGCAAATAAAGTCACTGTCACAGGTACCAGGGATTAGGATCCCAACAGGTCTTTTGAGGGGAACACAGTTCAAGCCACAACACAGTCACAGCAGGTAGAAGGAACAGTGTGGGCAAAGGGTCCTGAGGCTGGGAATGTCCCCAGGCATTGGAGAGCATGAGAAGTCTGCTGTGGCTGGGGCACAGGGAACTGGGAGACAATGTTGAGGATGGATGGGTAAATGGGGGAGATTATAGAGAACCTTGAGTTCTCAGCTAACAGGTCTGAACTTTCTCAGCAGGTAAGGGGGAGCCACAAAAAGGTTTTTTAGTCATTTTGAGATGTTTTGAGATGGAGTCTTGCTCTGTCACCCAGACTAGAGTGCAGTGGAGCAATCTCAGCTCACTGCAACCTCCATCTCCTGGGTTCAAGTGATTCTCCTGCCTTAGCCTCCTCGGTAGCTGGGATTACAGGTGCCCGCCACTATGCCAGGCTAATTTTTGTATTTTTAGCAGAGACAGGATTTCACCATGTTGGTCAGGCTGGTCTTGAACTCCTGACCTCAAGTGATCCACCCGCCTCTGCCTCCCAAAGTGCTGGGATTACAGGCGTGAGCCACTGCGCCCAGCCCACAAAAGGGTTTTGAGTGAGGGTTGGTGAGATGTGTGGAAGAAAGATCACTCCAAGGCAGGCAATGAGAAGTGTGGAGTGGAGGGGGCTGCATGACCCTGGGAGACCCATTGGGAAGCTGTCGAGGCAGCATAGACAGCAGGGTGGGAGTGGTGGGGAGGGAAGGAGGCCGAGTGCAGGAGAAACAGAAACCAACATAGTGTTGTTTGGGGCAAGGGGGAGGAAATTATGTGAAAAAAAGACCCTCAATAGGATGGGATGATGCTTAATCTGATAGAACGGTGGGTGGCATTTATATTTCAGATCTTTTTTTTTTTTTTTTTTTTTGAGTTGGAGTCTCCCTCTGTCACCCAGGCTGAAGTGCAGTGGTACGATCTCGGCTCACTGCAACCTCCACATGCTGGATATTCAAGGGATTCTAGTGCCTCAGCCTTCCGAGTAGCTGGGATTACAGGTGCCCACCACCACACCCAGTTAATGTTTGCACTTTTAGTAGAGACAGGGTCACATCGTGTTGGTCAGGCTGCTCTCAAACTCCTGGCCTCAGGTGATCCACTTGCCTCAGCCTCCCAAAATGCTGGGATTACAGGTGTGAGCCACCGTACCCGGCCACATGTCAGATCTTGATTCTGTGTTTGTTCAGTTCTGAGGCTTATGCCTTTGAGAAGGTCCAGGCAGAGCATGCAGCCCCAGTCACCCTCAGGTCATGATGGCTTCCAGCATAGCTCCTGGTTGCTGTGGTAGAAGAAGGGGAGCCCTGAGGGGACAGAGCTGCAAATCCCCATGTCTCTAATGGCACCAGCTCCCGTCATGGCGGAGTTGGGGTGGTGAGGGGGGCCGTAGGGCCCAGGAGCCCCACTTTGGGGTAGCAGTCTCTGGATTGAATAGTCAAGGCCTGATGATCCAGGGGATCCTGTCAGCTTTGGGGGATCAGTGAGAGGCCAGCCCTGGCCACTCGGGGTGGAGGGGAGAAGCCATTCCTGGGTAGACAGCTTCCTCCTGGTAAGTGAGCCACATAGGCCATAGCCATGCATCTGCCATGCCTGTGGTGGCTGCCAGCTGAGCCTCACACACATGCCCCAGAGGCAGGGGCTGGAAACTGGGGGCATCCTGTCCACTCCCAGCCACCCTGATTTTCCTTCCCCATGTGCCCCCCTCCTCTCCCACGCAACTGAATGGTCCTCATGGTGGCACCCTCACGCTGGCCTTTCTCTCTAGGTAAGGGGGAAATTACCACCAGCTGAACGTAATTCCCTGCACAGTAAGTTGGGCTGATTGACTCATTATTCTCAAAAAGGCAGAATAGACTATGGACATGGGGCCTGAGAGAAAGTGAGAGGCAGAGAGACATAGCAATGGGAAGGGCGATTCACCAACCCTCCCTCCTGTGTCCACAGGTAGGGGGCTAAGGGGCTCTTGCCCCATTTAGAATGTGCGCCCCAGCCCTGTAGACTCTCCTCTGTGCCCCGTAACTCTACCCACTTACTCATTCATGAAATAACCTAACCTAAAGCACCTACAATGTGCCAGGTCCTGTTCCAGAGACTAGGGACACAGCCGTGAACAAGACAGGCAGGTGTCCCCTGTGTGGCTCTCACTCGGTGGGAGTCATCAGAGCCAAGTCTACAGAAGAATGAACACCGTCAGACAGATCAGGCAGTGGGCAGCAGCGTGAAGAAAACTAAGCAAAGTGACATGGTAGAGAGGGACTGGGGGCAGGTGTGCGGGGGTGCTTCTGACCTGGGTAATCAGAGCAGTCCCCTCTTAAGAGATGACCTTTGAGAGGTGGCCTAGATGAGACGTAGGCCCCCACTACACACAGATCTGGGGCACAGAGAATAGCAAGTGCAAACACCCCAAGAAACGAAGAAGCTTGGCAGGACTGAGGAGCAGAAGGGAACCAGGAAGAACAGAAGGAGACGAGGTCAGAGGTCAGAGGTCAGAAAGGGAGCAGGGTAGGTCTTCTAGCCATGAAAAGATTTTGCATTTTGTTTTAAAAGCAACAAGAAGCCACTGGCAGGTTTCATTCAGGAGGATTGTTCAATAGGAATTAATCTTTTCAATAAGCTAACTCTGGAGGCTGAACGGAACATGAACATGGAGGGGGCTTGAGGGGGGTTGTATGGGGGTGCAGAATCAAAACAGAGAGGCCCTGCTCCATTCCACAGAGGGATTTAGTCCAGGCATTTGCTGCCGCTTGATAGGCTAAGTGCTTAATTGAATTAGTGCAAATTCCTGCTAGTCTCTGTGAGTTTGAGTTGTCTATGTCATAGGCTGACTTGGCAGGTCAGAGAGGCGAAGGCAGGAGAGGCAGCAGTGAAGACTCACGGAAACTCTCTCTGTGCTGCGGGAGGCCTTTGCTCAATGCGTCCTCATGAGTGTTCTTGGTCTGGCGTTAGGCTCCAGGCAGGGCTGGGAGCAGAGGGCGTGGTGGGTGCCTGGTGAGGCCCAGGCCACTGCCCAGCTACTCCAGACCACTCCCCCATGATCCTTTCTGGTCTGCGAGGTCAGGGCAATGCCACCTGCTTGGCCTGGCAAAGTCAAGCAAGGAGCTCAAAGGCACTATGCCAGTGGGTAAGGGGGAGTGGCTCCATTAGAAGATGTTTGGGTCTGCATGCTCCAGTTCCCAGGCGGGAAGAGGCTTCTCTCATGCCCCCGGCCAGCCTCCAGCCCAGCCTGGCCAGCAAAAGCTTCCCTGCATAAGGACAAGAAAGGATTCAGAGGACAAAGGGGACTCAAAATTTATTATCTAAATATCATCAGAGAGCATGGTGCCTTGCCCTTGGCCCTACTAAGAAGAGAAAGTGACTTTTCTGTTCATGGCATTGCTTAAAGATTGGCTGGTTTACACCTTGGTCAGACCATGCTAACCTTGACTTTGGGAAGGAGTTCATGTAAAAAAATCACTGGAGGTAGGCTGGGCATGGTGGCTCACACCTGTAATCCCAACACTTTGGGAGGCTGAGGCGGGCAGATCACGAGGTTAAGAGATCGAGACCATCCTGGCCAACATGGTGAAACCCAATCTCTACTAAAAATACAAAACAAAAATATTTTGTATTTTAAAAATAAAAATACAAAACTTAGCTGGGCATGGTGGTGCCCATGTAGTCTCAGCTACTTGCAAAGCTGAGGCACGAGAATCGCTTGAACCCGGGAGGCGGAGGTTGCAGTGAGCCAGGTGAGCACCACTGCACTCCAGCCTGAGATGGAGAGTGAGACTCCATCTCAAAACAACAACAACAAAAATCACTGGAGGCGAACTTGGCTGAGACATTGTCATTTCTTAACCAATTCTTTTTTTTTTTTTTTTTTTTTTTTGAGACGGAGTCTTGTTCTGTCACCCAGGCTGGAGTGCAGTGGCACAATCTCAGCTCACTGCAACCTCCGCCTCCCAGCTTCAAGCGATTCTCCTGCCTCAGCCTCCTGAGTAGCTGGGATTACAGGTGTGTGCCATCACACCCAGCTAATTTTTTTTTTTTTTTTTTGTACTTTTAGTAGAGACAGTGTTTCACTATGTTGGCCAAGCTGGTCTCAAACTCCTGACCTCAGGTGATCTACCAGCCTTGGCCTCCCAGAGTGCTGGGATTACAGGCATGAGCCACCATGCCCAACCTTGTTAACCAATCCTTATTTCCTGGGCACACAGTGGGACCATGTTTCCCACTCTCCTCCACAGTTAGGTGGGGTCCATGCAATTAAGTTCTGACCAATGGAATAATGTATTAACCACTGAGATGTGGGGTTGCTTATTCTAGCAATAAGACCATCCTGAGTTAGTAACAGTGACATCTGGGAGTTCCAAGTGGGAACCACCCAACTTCACAAACTCCATCATTTTTTGAGAGGCACTAGGGTGTAGAGGCTTTGGAGTAAGGTGTGGCTGGATTCATAGCTTTGTTTTGCCACTTACTAGCTGTGTGACCTCAGGCAAGTTACTTAACCTCTCTGAACCCATTTCTCCATGTGTAAAAAGGGAAAAATCTAACACTCTCAAGGGTGTTGTAAAAAATCAGTTAGTTAATGCATATAAAGTGCTTAGCATGGAGCCTGGCATGGAGATGAGCCTATAAATAGTAGTTGGTGTTATTTTATTGAATTGAAAATAGTTTAAAAGATAAATTAGTTTAAAACTTTTATCTGCCTGTTTAAAATTGTATGATTTGTTTCATAAATAGCCATGAATGGAAACTGAGACAAAAGGAAGCGATCTCTCAGCTTCCTTAAAACCCTGGACTAGGTCACCAGACTGGAAGTTCAAAATAACCTGATTTAGAAGCAGCTTATCCTGAGTTGTCCAGAGAGGCAGAGCAGGGAGCTTGGCTCTGTAACTGGATTGAGGGCAGCCTGATCCCGGCCAGCTCCACACTGTGGGCGGTGGAGTTGCTGGAGGACATGACGGGTGGCCAAGGTCACTGAGACAGTCCGTTATGGACAGGAAAGACTCCACTCTCTGGACTGGATCCATTCAGTCTTGACTTCACAACAGCTGTGGTTTTCTAGCCCTGTGACTGTGCTGTCACTGTGTGTCATTTGAGCCATGCTGATGGGCCGGTGGTGATATCTCTGTGGTTTTGATTTACATTTCCCGGATGGCTAATGATGACGGACATATTTTCATGTGCTTATTGTCCATCTCTATATCCTCTTCTCTCAAACGTCTTTTACCCATTTTCTAACTGAACTGTTTGGGGGTTTTTTACCTGTTGAATTTTAAGAGTTCTTTCTATATTCTAGATAGTAGTCCTTTGTTGGACACATGGCTTGCAAACACTTTCTCCCAGTTTGCAGTTTGTCTTTTCACCATTTTAACAAGGTCTGTCACAGTTTTCATTGTGACAAGGTTCACTTTATCAATGTTTTGCTTCTGTTGTCAAGTCTAAGGGCTCTTTGCCTACCCCTAGACCAGTAGAGCTCCTCCACGCACAACACAACCCCACCTCACATTCATCCACGAACCTCTGCTGGGTGGCCACTCTGTGCCCTGCACCACATCCCCGGCTGGACAGTGGTCCCCAGTTTCCTCTCGAAGGCCTACTCCCCCTGACCGCTAAGAAGAGCGTCTAAGTGGTCAATTCGGTCCCAGGTAGTCTTAGCCCAGACCCCAAACCCACTAGTAGCTAACTATGCCAGAGGCTTGGGTTCCAGAAAAGGCCTTCCATCACTTGGGGACTCCCAGCTCCTTGTGCTCTGCAGGGAATGCCAAACGCCTGTTGGGTTTGGAGTCTGGGGACTCTCAACAACAGAACAACAGCTTATGTCTAAAGAGTCTGATCCCTCACTGTGATCCTGGAATCCCAGACCTGTTTCTCTCTCGACAGCAACCAAAGGAACCCTAAGTGAAGGGCAAACAGAAGGACAATTCAAGCATTTGTGGATTGCTCTCTCTGCTGGGACTTTGGATTCGGGGACTTAGCTACATTGTAGAGACTTTTTAAAAACTCTTAATTAGTCATCTCCGCTGCTATTCCCCCTGGTGCTGGTAAGATTGGTCCTGGAGCAAGAACAGCTCATTCCAGCTGCTCTGAGGCATAACACTGGCAGCTTGGCCCTTCTCCCATCCAAGTGAAGTTTAATTAGTTTCTACTCACAAACAATTAATGTCTAATTATCCATTAACCCCTGCTGGCTACTTTATTCCTGAGCCCAAATCCTCTCCATTCTGGGACAGTAATTTGGGTATGACTTCATTTATTAGGCCCCTGGTTGACTTTGAATGTCTGGCAATGTTCTTGGTTAACCCAAGGAGACCTTTCCCAACACAAAGACTCCAGATTCATCCACCCCTATTCTGGGCGATAATTGGTGAAAATTTATCCTAAATTTAGCCAGTGAGGGCAGCACCGGAGGAGACTTAGATTTGGCAGAGTGGTTGTTGCAGGGAAGACCTAGGCAGGTCCTGACTCTGGATTAAATCCAAGTCAGGGCTGGGAGGGGCTTAAAGAGCACTCTGCCCAGGCCTTGCTGTTCAGTGGAGAAACTGAGGTCTGAAATGGCAGGGATCAGGTGCCTGCCAAAGCTTAGGAGCAAGGCGCCTAGATTTTGAGAATCTGAACATAATCTCTTATGAGATAAGACTCAAATTTAAAAAAAAAAGACTGTCCAGAAAAATGCATGTATCTGTTGACACTCAAAACTCTGCAAAAATGATGGTACTCAGGCCCCCTGGAGGCATCTTTGCAATCTAGGTTATGAAGCCATACACTACAAAAAAAAGTTGTTTTAACTTTCAAATAATAAAAACTACCATAAATAATATTTAAAAATAAATTAAAAAGTAAGAAAGACATATGGAACATATAAAAGACAAAGGTTAATATCCCTGATGAATAGGAGCTTCTAAAACTTAGAGAAGGACAGACGATCCCACTTAAAAATGGGCAAAATAGCCTTAAACATATAAAAACCTACTTCACCTTACTCATAACAGGAGAGATGCTCACTGAAATCTACTCTGAAATACTATTTTTCACATTAGCCAAAATCCAAAGGCTTGACATCACACACTTTTGAACAGGCTACAGTTATCATTATATGTGGCTAGTAGTAATGAAAAATGTCACAACCCCATGAAAGATAATATTCAGGAAAACTGCATATGCATTATCTTTTGTCCCAACAATTCCATTTATTGGAATCTATTCCAAAGGTACACTGACTGGCAAATACAAAAATTAGCCGGGCATGGTGGCAGGCACCTATAATCTCAGCTACTTGGGAGACTGAGGCAGGAGTATCACTTGAACCCAGGAGGTGGAGGTTACAGTGAGCCAAGATTGCGCCATTGCACTCCAACCTGGGCAACAAGAGTAAAATTCTGTCTCAAAAAAAAAAAAAAGAAAAGAAAAAGAACCACAATGGATTAAAGTGCACCAAACGTACTTAAATCCATGAGTTTATAATGATATCAAACAAAACAAAACTTTATTTTTCACTTTTGGAAGATTCAAGAAAACTAACTCATTACCTGAAAAACTGAAAAATAAAGGGAGGCAAGCATTTATTCTGCCTCTCCTGTATGAATTGGACCTCAAGATATTCAGATCATAATGAGAAAAAATTTCATTTTAGAACTATTCCAACTAATCAATGAAGAAGGAATGGTAGAACTAGAACATCACCATTTTGACCCCTTAATAAATGAAATAATAAAGATAAGAATCAACAGTAATGTCTACTCCATGAAAAGAGGGACAGGCAGGAGGTATGTGCCATCTGAACACCACCTTTAATGCAGTCTTGTCATAAACTTAGAGCCTGAGTCTGATCAAGTCTCTAATCTTACTATGTACTGGTTTAAAATAAATACAGGGAATAGCATAGTTAAAGGACACCATGGGAGACAACAACCAAAATCTAGACTCTAAGAAACCCTACAGGACATACCACTCAGTGTATTTAAATATTTATATACCAGAGAGAGAGAGACCGAGAAAGAGAGAGAGGAATATTTAAGAGATAGAGCAACTAATCGCAGTTTACTTTTGAATCTCAATTCTAACAAACAAGCTGTAATTCCAATAACAAAACCTTTATAAGACAAATCAAGGAAAAGGGGGTTCTGCTATAACACAACATGTGTGTTCCTAAAAATCCTTGCACTGTGCAAAATTGCACAATAGGAACCATGAGGCTTATGGGAAAATGGAGTTAGGGGAACAACGTTCGAAACCTTTATCAGTGACATTTGAAAAAGAGAGAGAAGTGCTAATAAAAGAGGCAGCGCAGGTTTACACATGTTAAGTGGTTAAGAAAAGCATACATGCTACGGCTGGGCGCGGTGGCTCACGCCTGTAATCCCAGAGCTTTGGGAGGCTGAGGTGGGCAGATCACAAGGTCAGGGGATCGAGACCATCCTGGCTAACACAGTGAAACTCTGTCTCTACTAAAAAATAATAATAATAAAAAATTTAATCAGGTGTTGTGGCAGTCGCCTGTAGTCCCAGCTACTCGAGAGCCTGAGGCAGGAAAATGCTATAAACCCGGGAGGTGGAGCTTGCAGTGGTGCCATCTCGGCTACCATTGTTTTGCTACTTTAGCAAGAAAATATATTTAAAATGCCCTGGATTTATCCTTGGGAACAGTGGGTCACCTGTCAGGGAAGAATGAGTGAGCCGAGATGGCACCACTGCACTCCAGCCTGGGCAACAGAGCAAGGCTCGGACTCAAAAAATAAAATAAAAAATAGAAAATAGAAAAGCATAGGTGCTGCAATAAACATGACACTTAACCCTCAAAAAGCCCAGGAGATCGCCCATGCAAGTCAAGTCTTACAGCTTGTGAGTTATTGTGAAGTGATGGAAGGAGGGCGATCTGGAATCTGATGGAAAGTTGTAACAACAGATGTGGATGTGTGTGACTCATGATCATGCTGTGAATTGGGGTAGCTAGTAGGTGTTTGAGGGCTGTGTGTGTGTTCAGTAAGGCCTGGCCTGGTTCTCACTGCTGAGCAGGAATTTCCCCCTCTCAGCACCCTGCCTGATGATCCTGAACCCCTGGATCGATGAGCAAAAGTCTAAGAGAATGTAAACCCATCTATGGACTCTTGGGGAGTCCACGGAATGGAGGTGCTCTTCCTGTTGCTAAATCAACCTTTCCAAGCATGTCCATGCCTAGAAGCTGGAGACCCCATCCACACTCCAGTACCAGGGATTCTTCCTGGGCGGTGATAACCAAATCCATCTCTCATAGCAGATGAGTGTATCTCGCTGCCCAAGGCCAGCACAGAAGCACCTCAAACTCAGCAGATCCCTGCCTGAATTCCATCTCCCTTTAATCCAGCCCCCACCTCACCTCCAGCTTCCTTATTTGTGGTCATAGCTTTCCATCCCCAGGGAATGGGGGATTCTCTCAGGGTCTTTCAGCCTCCTCTCTGACTCCCTTCTTGGACATACCCAATTGCATGCACACATGCCTGCTAATAAAGACAAATCACAAAATTCTTTTTTTTTTTTTTTTTTTTGAGACGAGTCTTGCTCTGTCGCCCAGGCTTGAGTGCAATGGCGCGATCTTGGCTCACTGCAACCTCAGCCTCCTGGGTTCAAGCGATTCTTCTGCCTCGGCCTCTCAAGTAGCTGAGACTACAGGCATGTGCCACCACACCCGGCCAATATTTTGTACTTTTAGTAGAGACGGGGTTTCACTGTGTTAACAGGATGGTCTCAATCTTCCCACAAATCACAAAATTATATGAATTCTACCCCCTCCCCCAGTGTTCTCACATTTCTCTCCTTTACTCCTTTATTCCTGCTCCTTTAGTTCAAGTCATCATTTCTCCCCGCACCATTTTAATCTCCTTTTGTTTTCACTTTCTCCACTTTCAATCCAATCCAGTCTCCTTGCAATCAATGGGATTTTAAATACAAATCTATTACTCCCCCGTTTAAAATCTCCCCTGGGTCTGCTGTTTCCAATCTCCTAGAGGACGAGATCTACATTCCTTTGTGCCATTTAGGCATCATCAGTTCTTCTCGGACTCATAGCCTCCCCATTCTTTCCTGCCCCTGGGGGTCTGCTCACCTGTGCCCTTTGGTCTGATGCCCATGCTAGGCAAAGGGAATGGAGTGGCCACGACTCTCACCTGTTAAAATCCTTCACATCCTCCAAGGCCTATTTCCAATGATACCTACCCCAGAAAGCATTCCTTATCTCTTTTTCTTCCCACCCTCAACCAAAACCTCTGCCCCTCTGCCTGTCCACAGCCCCTTGACACAAACCACCTTCCACTTTGCAGGTAGTCATTTGTGTCCTGGATGTCTGCCCACCCAAGAGGCCATGACTTTGCAAAGGCAAGGCAAGGGCTATGCTGGATCTCCCACTCTGCTTCCTCCTCATGATCCAAGAAGAGGTCCTGCCTGCCCTGGCTCCCTGGATGTGGGCTTCCAATGGGCTATCACAGCTATTTCCAGGGTAGCAAACTTCTTGGACTGGATATGGGGTGACTGCCGCTGAGGAAAGGTGGGCCCCAGGGTGAAGGACCTTGCTGAGCCTCCTCTCAGTTTGGTTTGCCAGGCCCTTGCCAAGCACTCTGCTGGATTCTGGGGGTACTGATCTTTGGAAATGTCAGTCCTGTAGGCTGAGCTGTTCCCCAGAGTCCCAGAGGACCCCTCCAACTACTTTATTGAGGGACAAGGCAGTAGGCAGGAGTGCTGGGAAATGTGGTTTGCTTGGTATGCCTTCCTGCACACCCACCTCTCCCTGCACCTGGTTCTATTTGTATCTGAGCTTCTCAAACTGCAATAATGATGCAGCCTCGCTGGCTTCTGGAAGCTGGGAGCTGTTGCCAGGCACTCTTCAGTGTGCTCTCTACTTCCAGTGGGAATTTGGCAAATCCTGCAGGGCCTACAGCCTCATCCAGTTTGCAAGTACTCTGTAGACAAACCCAGATCCCCATGCCCCGCCACTTCTCCCAAGGTAAATACTGGAGATGTGTGAGTGCCCCAAGATCTGAATTGCACCAGAGGAGGAATTCCTGGGCCCAGCTAGTGCTTCCAGGAGGTGAGCTGGGTGATACCTAAGTGACGGAGGGAAGCAATATGGGGGCCTAGCCTCCCCCTTAAGTCTAGCATTTGAAATGTATTAAAAGTATGATCTCTGACAAATTAATTTATTTTCACTTCTATTTTGTTATCTGTAATATGAGGATAGTAATAGCATTTTATTCATAAGGTAGTTATAAAGATTAAATATCATGTCACTCCTACTAGGATGGCTGTAATTTTTTAAAAAGACAAATAACAAATGTTGATGAAGATGTAGAGAAATTAGAACCTTGGTGCATTGCTAGCTGAAAGATAAAATGGTGCAGCGCTACCGAGAACAGTTTAGCAGTTACTCAAAAAGTTAACCATAAAGTTATCATGTGAGGCAGCAATTTTACTCCTAAGGATATACCCAACGGAACTGAAAACATATGTTCACACAAAAACAGAATATTCATAGTGGTATTATTGATAATTGCCCCAAAGTAGAAACAGCCCCAAATGTCTATCAGTTGATGAATGGTTAAACAAAATGTGTATATCCATAAAGAGGAGTGAAGAACTGATAGATGCTATAACACGGAAGAACCTTGAAAACATTATGTGAACTCAATTTTAATTATGTGGAAAACAAAAGAGCATGTACTGTATGATACTATTTATATGAAATATCCGGAATAGGCAAATTCATAGAGACCAAAAGTAGATTAACGATTTCTAGGAATCAGGGAGGAGTGAGCGGGGTGTGACTGCTCAAGGGTACAGGGTTTCTTTTTAGGAGTGATGGGAAAGTTCTGGAATTAGTGCTGGTGATAGCACAACCTTGTGAATATATTTTAAAAACTGAATTGTACACTTTAAGAGGGTAAGTTTTATGGTATTGAGTTACATCTCAATTAAAAAGAACAAATTGATAACACACACACACACACACACACGCACAAAATTAGATGTGCCAATACCATTCCCAGCCCACAGTAAGTGCTCTGTTAATGGGAGTTGAAGGGTAACATTGGTGAGCCACTGCACTCAGGCACCATCTCTGGGTTTCCTGCTGAAGGGCTGCCCATCACAATCAGCTGTTAAAGATATTTAACTTATGTTTTGCTACCTTAGCAAGAAAGTATATTTAAAATGCCCTGGATTTATCCTTGGGAACAGTGGGTCACCTGTCAGGGAAGAATGAGTGAGGTTTCTCTTCTCTGGCGTCCACTCATCCACCCTATGGCAGTGATTCAGGCCTAAATGTAGGACCCTGGAGAAAATGGGACAAGGGGACAGAGAAGGGCTCTGGCCCTTGAGGCTCCGGCACCTAAACCAGTGGCAGTCTCAAGAGCTGCTCTGGCTGGTGGCCTGCAACAGGACTGCTGGGGGGCATCTGGGGAGTGCCAGGAGCAGTGGCCGTTGGGGAGGACCCATCTTGGCATCATGGCCCGGCAACGACTCACTTGGGTGATGCTCCATCTTCCCCAGTCTTCAGGGCACCCGGTGGGAAGAATCCTCATCGTTTCTATACCCAACAGTCATTTCCACTAGGCTTCTTGTCACTGCGATAGAACATAACCCAGACGTGGGGGTCCACCAAGCTCCTAACAGGGGAGAGGAAAGCCTGGAGCATTTTGTTGAGCTCAGGCTTAGGGAAGCAGCACACCCTAGATTCTCAGATTCACTGGGGCTCCTGCTGCATCCCCCTCTCCATTCCCTCCACTCTGTTCCTTGTTCAGCCTATAATGGCCTCCCCAGGCCACTGGTCAGCCCCCAGTGTGCATGCCCATCCAGCTTTCCTCCGCCCTGCAGGGGGACTCGCCTCCTGCTCCTGTCCCAACCCAGCTCAAAGCCCTTCTCGGCTTCCTCAGCATTCACTTGCCACGGCTGCCCTACACACATCCCCTGTTTCAGCAGCACTGCCCACAGGAAGGAGTTCAGCTTAAGTCACAAATACATCAAAATAACAAATGCGTCCTCCTTTCAGTCCGCCGAAAGCACCAGGCACCACGCCACTTCTGTCCCCGTTGTTCTTCACCTCGGAAGCCAGCTTCCCCCTGTCCACCTGCTCATGCCTCACTGTGGATGAGGACTGAGTGCCTGGCCTCTGCCAACCCCAGCCAGCAATGTAG
This sequence comes from Rhinopithecus roxellana, assembly GCF_007565055.1. NCBI lineage: Eukaryota > Metazoa > Chordata > Mammalia > Primates > Cercopithecidae > Rhinopithecus > Rhinopithecus roxellana. The sequence continues at coordinate 66,954,431 of NC_044565.1, forward strand.
CTGAAGGAGCAGGAGGTTGTCTGCTCAGCCCAAGGAGGGAGAGGCCATGCTCAGTCCGATGTGGGGACTCTGCAGCTACTGCCCTTCACAGCTGTGCCTGTGGCTCAAGAATGTCCCAGAACCCTTGCCCTCCCCTCCTGCCCCACCTGGCGAATGGGGTGCTGAGAAGGCACCACTCCGCCCTGCTCTCCACCACTTCTGCAGACATTGTCCTGCCCGCCCATGTCCCATCCGCCACCCAGCTGGGCTTCAGGACATGGATGATGCTTGGCCTGCAGTCTACAGTTCCAGAAGATGAAGAAAAACATTCTTGTGGTAGAAAACAGTGTTCTATGTGCAGAAATTGACAGGTGTTATTACCACCTTTCAGAGCAATTTGATGCCTTCTGAAACGTGAGCACCTGTCACTGGAGGAGGGAAGTGTTTTTGCCAAGTGTTTGATGCGTTTCCAACAAAGCCACAAAATGCACAAAGCTGCCTAGCAGCAGCCTGCTCCTCAGCCAGCCACCGCTCCAGGCTTCCTTGAGCTTCATGGTGTCCTGAGAGAAACACTGTGTGCCCTGACCCTGCTTTGTCTCCTGGTGGGAGACCTGAGCTAGAGCGCCATGAGTCAGCAGGCTTGGTCCGCACTCTTTGCCAGGACGTGAGCAAAACTGGGGGGACAACTTCTGCTACATTTGCTTGGAATTGTTTTGTCTTTTCATCCTGATGAGGTAAAAAGTGAATGGGAAACAAGGCAAGAGAGGAGCTCCGTGTAGTCTGTGCCCTGAACATCCCTGCCCCTACACCACTGCCCCCCTCCAAACCCAGAGTGGACTCACTCATCCTGGAGCTCAGCCGCCCCTACACCTGGAGGGTGGTGGCAGCCCACCACGGACATTAGCTGGACAGTAAAAGCTAGTCTGTCCCTCCCAGGCAATGACTAGCTCCTCAGCAACAGAAGACTAGGAATCAGGGATGACCAGTTGTTCTTGCTCCAGTGAATGTCAAAATGCCCCGTGGGGATTCCTGGCCTCTTCTCTAGAATCAGGGAATGTATAATGGGAGCACTGGAATCTCAGAGCCTGTCTGTTAATATAGTAAATGTTTATGAACTCTAGATCAGAATGCATAGGTTCAAATTCTACCTCTACCATTTACATAAACGCTATGTGACCTTGGACAAGTGCTTTGGCTTTTCTGTGCTCTGTCTCCTTATCTTTAAAATGAGACTTAAAGATAAGGAAGGAGCTCCTCTACTTCTTAAATTTGTCTCAGAACAATTAACATTTAATGTATTAATATATTTTAAAGTAACTAAAAAACTACAATTACTTTTGCACCAATCTAACACTTAGAACAATGTCCAGCACATAGTAAGTACCACAAGTGTTAACTTGCTTTGGGGGAGTTAGACAGAAATCAAGTGCACAGGCTCTTAGAACTTGGGGATAAGTAGTCAGAAAACAAACAAAACAAAAAATTGGACCAGGTGCAGTGGCTCATGCCCATAATACCAGCACTTCAGGAGGCCGAGGCTGAGGCACTCAGGAGTTTGAGACCAGCCTGGGCAACATGGTGAAACCTCCTATCTACAAACAATACAAAAATTAGCTGGGTATGGTGGCATGTACCTGAAGTCTCAGCCACTCAGGAGGCTGAGGTGGGAGGATTGCTCGAACCCAGGAGGTCGAGGCTGCAGTGAGCTGTGATCATGTCACTGACATTGTGCCACTACACTCCAGCCTGGGCAGCAGAGCAGGAAAAAAAAAAAAAAAAAAAAGGTGCACAGGCACTGAAGATTAATGGATTTTGGATCTTGGTTCTGTCCCTTTCTAACTGTGTGACTTTGGGCCAGTTAAATGCTTTATGCGTCAGCTTTCTCATCTAAAGGGGGCAATGTTACTAGTACTAGAATAATTAAAAGATTAGATGGATGGATATTTGCAAAGTTTTTAGAGCAATGCCTGGTACTATATTAGCTATTATTATTGTTCTGCATTCGCTATTTTTATTATTTTATAGTTTACCTGTGAGTATTGTATCATATCTCACCTATATGAGAGACACAATTTCAGCACCCTCATTTCCCCAGGCTGGGAGTGGCCTCAGCTGAGGAACAAGGGTCAGGACTAAGGCCCCAGAAGGTGGTAGTCTCTTTGGCCCTAAAGTGGGGACAGGCCACCTTTCAGTCTGGTTGGAGGGTCCTCATTTGCAATCCTAACAGAAGCAGGGAACTGCTGGATCCTCCAAGGAGGGTGGCACTATTATGAAGGCCATCACCATCCACACAAAAAGAGCAAGAATTTTGGGGATCAACAGATATAGTTTCAAACTTTGACTCTGTCTCTCAGCAGCCCTGTGACTTTGGGCAAGCTGCTTGATTTTCTGAACCTCCATTTCCTCATCTCCAAATGGCGGTAGGATCACCTGCCCTACAGAGGTAGCTACACCACTGGCCCTGCACTGGCTCAGGAACAGCAATTCTTTCTCTCCTCATCCCTTCCTTGACCTCTTTCAACTCTGTGATTTGGGGCCAGCCGAGGCTGAATTTATGGGGGAAAGGCTCATTTCATTTCACTTTCTCCCTCAGGACCAAAAGCTGCAGGTTAGAGTCAATTTGACAAACCCAAGAATCCATTTAACATTTTTGATTAAGATCTCGAAGCCCCAAGGAAAAGCATCTGTGCTATGATGTGGAGGCTGTGGGTTTTGTGTTTTTCTTTTTACTTAATCCATGGAATGCATAAATATATGTTAGCGGTATTTAGAAAAAAAGACTTCAAACAGTACAGAAGAATTTTGAGTAAAAAGTGAAAGTACCTTTCTGCAATGACCATTTTGCAACAAACCCGCTTTCTCTTCTCTTCCGTGTTCGGTCATTCTAGACCTTTTCTTTCTTTCTTTCTTTCTTTTTTTTTTTTTTTTTTTTTTTTTTTTTTTGAGACAGAGTTTCGCTCTTTTCACCCAGGCTGGAGTGCAATGGTGCAATCTCCGCTCACTGCAACCTCTGCCTCCCAGGTTCAAGCAATTCTCCTGCCTTCTGCCTCCTGAGTAGCTGAAATTACAGGCACTCACCACCACACCCGGCTAATTTTGTATTTTTAGTGGAGATGGGGTTTCACCATGTCGGCCAGGCTGGTCTCGAACTCGACCTCAGGTGATACCCCTGCCTTGGCCTCCCAAAGTGCTGGGATTACAGGCGTGAGCCACCATGCCTGGCCTCTAGACCTTTTCCTGTGTGTCTACAGAGAAATGTAAGTATTACTTTACTTATTCAGATCCTGCTGTATACCTACTCTAAGACATCTTGCTTTTGTTTAACATGTCTTTGAGAGCCTTCCTTGTTGGCACAAGTTGAGCTGCCTCATTGTTTTTAATGGCTGCATATTATCCATTTGTGTGGACGGACAATTCATTTGCCAACTCCTCTCCTGTTAGGCACCTAGGGTGTTTACAACTTCTTGCTCTTATGAATGTCTGTGTGCCTTTGTACAAATGTGGAAACATTTCTCTAAGAGTTTCCCAGAAATTGAATTCCTAGCCCCAAGGATTGAAGGAGGTACCACTCACCCTACATTATACCTCCTTACTCTGTTTTATTTTTATTCATAGCATTTATTATAAATAACACTTTCTATTTATTTGTTGTCCACTTTTCCCACTAAAATATAATTTTCACAAGAGCAGGCACCTTGTCTGTCTGAATTCAATGCTATATCCCCAACACCTTGAATAGCTCCTGGCACATAGTAGGGACTCAATATTTACTGAATGAAAAAATGGATAGAAAAGCCAGCATAGTGACTCACACCTGTAATCCCAGCACTTTGAGAGGCCAAGACAGGAGGGTCACTTGAGGCCAAAGACCAGCAGTTCAAGACCAGCCTGGACAACATTGCAAGATTGCTCTACAAAGATTAGCTGGGGCCAGTGTGGTGGCTCATGCTTGTAATTCAAGCACTTTGGGAGGCTGAGGTGGGTGGATCACTTCAGATCAGGAGTTTGAGACCAGTCTGGCCAACATTTGAAACCCCACCTCTACTGGAAATACAAAAATTAGCCAAGTGTGGTGGTGGGCACCTGTAATCCCAGCCATTCGGGAGGCTGAGGCAGGAGGATCGCTTGAACCCAGGAGACAGAGGTTGTAGTGAGCCAATGCCACTGCACTCCAGCCTAGACAACAGAGCAAGACTCTGTCTCAAAAAAAAAAAAAAAAAAAAAAAATTAGCTGAGTGTGGTTGTGCATGCTTAAAGCCCTACCTATTCAAGAGGCTGAGGTGGGAGGATCACTTGAGCCCAGGAATTCAAGGCTGCAGTGAGCTAAAATCAACCACTGATCTCCAGCCTGGGCAACATAGAGAGACCATGTTTCTTAAAATAATAATAACAAAAATAAAAAAAGAATAAAAAGCCATACATTTTTAATGTTGATAGGTGTTGTCAGTTTATTTTCCAAAAGACTGACCAATTTACACTCTCCCAAGAGAATAAGGGACTGTTTACCCTGAACCCTTAACAACACTGGATATTATCAAATTTTAAATTAATTTTCTCACAGGAAAAAAAAAAAGCCATCTCCCCATTAATACCTCTGCTTGACAAGTTCTTCCTGAGGCACACCTTATTTCTTTTTTTTTTTTTTTTTTTTTTTTTGAGACGGAGTCTCGCTCTGTCGCCCAGGCTGGAGTGCAGTGGCCAGATCTCAGCTCACTGCAAGCTCCGCCTCCCGGGTTTACGCCATTCTCCCGCCTCAGCCTCCCGAGTAGCTGGGACTACAGGCGCCCGCCGCCACGCCCGGCTAGTTTTTTGTATTTTTTTAGTAGAGACGAGGTTTCACCGTGTTAGCCAGG